>NW_026611601.1:1200000-1672462 GCF_029532465.1 Lipomyces tetrasporus
TCGAAACTCCCGACACGCGTCATAGTCCCACCGGTTTCGATACGCGTGGAACCCGCACGCGGGTCGGCATTGCCGCTCGTGACCCCCTAAACGCGGGGGGCGCGGCCGGGTCCCCCCTTCTGCCCTTGCCGGGTGGCAACGAACCCTGCTGAGTCGCAGTAAGGGCTTTGTGCATGACATGGGCCAACGGGTCGAGCGGCCAACCCAGCGGCGTGTCTTGTCGGGTCTACCTCGGGTATACTTTATTGCGGCGGTCCCCCCCGCACGTTTGGATTTTGCGGACCCTGACGGTGAGATCGATCGAATTCTCGGTACCGATCCTTTTTTTGAATAATACGATTGACTTCGGATGAGGGGGATGAAATTGTTGCTCGGAAGAGTGGACGGCGACGACAAATTAATGGGCGCTAGGCGGTTGTTGCATGGGAAATAGCAAAGAAAAACTATAAGTTATAGAGTGTCGGCAGGAAACTTAGCCGCGACACGACACCCCGAGTTTGTCAGGCATCCGCGTCGTTTTCGGCTGTGCGCCTGCCCACACAACTTTCGGATCAGTACCAAGTGGATCCCAATGCCAGTCCAGATTCATAGGTAAATATAGTAGCGACAGCAACTACAAATAACTCTATCCCCACATAATGGCAACAACTCGCTGGTATCCAAGATATTCTGTAAATGGCGTCGATCCTCCTAACGGCTGAGATGACGTTGGTGAACGTATGCAGGGATGCACCACGCCCGCTCCGCCGTGCCGGGCCGCTCACCCGACTCGTCGCTCGCACTGGTCCTCACAATCACGGCAAGCTTGCTCGCGCGCCGCGAGAGCCACGACCGACCAGCGCGGCGCTTATCCAATCGTGGGTCGTCTCTTTGCTTCCGTGAGGGGAGGGGGGGACAGTTGCCATTGTGCCTGCCATTTTCGGACTTTGCGCTTACCCGTGCCCGCGCTTGCATTTCTTTTCTTTGCTTGTACTGCCACAATTTTCTAACCCCGGCGCAGACGATAGACGATGCCGGGCGGCAGATCATTTGTGGGCCGAATTTTCATTGAGATTATTGTCGACCCGATCCGTTGCCACTTTGTCTTGAACAACGATAAAGTTGACGACGCAAATCACGAAATATTCACCCGCACAACCTATGTCGCAGGAGGTCCCAAACGGGTGGCATGACACCACAGAAAACCCGATAGTTATCGACGTATCTAACCACTACCCAGCCTTGTCAAGACAGGGCCGTCAGCCATGTCACACAACCAGCGCCTCTTGGTACGAAAAACGCGATTCGGACCTGCCGACACACGCCCCGCGTCGAACTGGCCATCAAAATTTAGCAACTTGTCGAGTCGAGTTCGTACTTTCTCTCCCAAACGCGGACAGGTGTACTCCGCGGTTAAACCCAACTCTGCAAAGTCGCGTAGCGCTTCGCCGCACTGACATCGCCCGGCCAGACCCTCGATCGGAAAAACGTTTATGCGCGCCGGGCGGCCTGGGATGTGGGTCCACTTGCAGGTTACGTCCAAATTCCTCCAAAGTCCTTTCCGTCCCGAGACCGGTGATGGCCATTGCTCATGCAAGAGTCCGGTTGTGCATTTTAATCTACGCAATGAAAACGGGCATGCACAGATCGGTAGTGATGCTTCGTTGAAAAGCGTAGTCTGCACAACGTAACGCTTAGCGCAGATCGGATCGATCGAACTTGGCAACATAGGAAGATTGGGCCAGCCGCCAACGCGCCGGAAGAAAGTTTTTCCGATCGAGTCCACAAATCATGTTGTGTCCTCTTGCCGGGTCGGGTTGTCGGTGATCCCAAACCCTTACTTTTCATGCAGGCACCCAAACTTCACAAGCCAGGCAGATCTTTTGCGTGTAAGGAGGAAGCCTTGTCGAATTTTGTCGTCAAAGGTTAATTAGCATGCGTGGGGCCCGACTCCGGTCTTGGTCGAGTTGCGGTGCAAGTCCGTTGTTCTGACTGAGCCAATTACACAGTGCGTAATGGTTTTGCACTTTTGTTTGACTAGCACGAGTCTATTCGGACGGTTATCTAGCACCAGAATCGGCATAAGCTACCCGTGGATATAACACCTAGCTTTGCTCGTATGCCTGACCGAAAACGACATTGTCCCACCCTCGACCGCCACAAGCATGACGCAGTCTGAAATGCATGATCATGGCCAGCCTGGAATCCCGTCACGGTCGAGTGGTGTCAATAATTAACTCATGGCTCAGTGCGTTGCGGTGACGGCACTCGATTCAGAATCAACCATGATCGCAGCTTTGTAGAGGCACTACTTAGTCGGGAGAAAACTTCCACGCAGCTAGCTAGAAAATAATGCGACTGAACATTTTCAATTTCATCGCACTCTGCAAACAACTAACATGTCTGCGTTTATTGGAATGAGTCCGGGGCCCTATTATGCTGCGTGTCAAATCAAACGCCCAATTGAGCCTCATTCTCTTATTACCAGCCAGATCAACCTGATTTGAGGGCCGTGCTCCAACCTCAAGCTATCTCAGCAAGCTATACATCCAGTACATATACAAAAGCCAACCCAAAAAACGCCGATCCAAATATAACTATGCATTTGCTTCAATCGGAATCGACTAGCACCTTCTTTCTCTCCTTCTTATCCTTTCCCGACTTCAAAGAAACCGTGATTTTAACCCGACTAACGCTCCGCGTAATCTGCCTCCACTCCTCCTGCAAGTCGTCCGGCTCAAGATCATCATTGATCACGACCGTGTCGGTCTCGACCTGGATCGCGTAACCCATGTGCTGAAACCTCAGTCCGAGCGACAATGTCTTTTCAATAGCTTTGCTCAGTCCGACAAGCAGCACGACATTGCGGCGGCGCGAATGCAGCTTGATAACTTCCTTTTTGGCCCGCTTGAGAAGCGAGATGAACGGCGATTTGGCCGTGACGTGGAACACGGCCTGGTTCAAATATTGCGCCGCCTGTGCAGGACGCTTATGTAGTGTTCCTGGCACAAAATGTTAACACTATTACCCTTGTTACAAGCATAAATTGTGATGAATCACTGGCGGGGTACACAGACCTGGTGCCTTGGGCTTCTTCAACACGTCCGGGGACTGTGGCGGAAAATCGGGACCGTCGCCTCCGACGATATCACTTTCATCATCCATCTCAATCTTGACTATCACCCGCTCCAATCTCCTGACTGGGGCGCTAAGTACACTATACTGACTTTGCTTTTGATCCTGCGCCAGTCTTTTGATCTTCTCTAGAGCACGCGTAAAGGAAGACAAAAACGCGTGCTAGCCCAAAAAAAAAATTGAAGCCCTAACCCAAGATGTCGGTATGTCACGGTGCCTTCGCGAACTTCAACCCGATCTCGCTCCAAAGCGTATCCCCACAATTTTCCCGACAAATCCAACGCACGTTAATTAACTGCCGGCAGATATTGCAAGGGAAAACAAAGTTAGAGGACAATGGCGCCTGCACCTACCAATCAGGTTCAAATCGACGATGGTGACCTTGAAAGTAAGTATGCCTCACAGTGGGCAAAGCGCGTCCTTCTTTGGTGTGGTGGACAAAGTTAACGCGTTGTTTTTAGTGGACGACCATGAGCGGATCGTGGAGGAGAATATCGTTGCTGAGAAGATAATAAATGAAGGTACCGTTCCTATAAGCCATCGGCATGAGCAGTTGTAGTAGACCGGCTAACGAGTCGCGGCCGGGTAGAGTACAAGATTTGGAAAAAGAATTCGCCGTTTTTGTATGATCTCGTCATCTCGTCGGCACTGGAATGGCCGACTCTTACGACGCAGTGGTTTCCGGATAAAGAAGTGTATGTTCCATTGTTGCCCCATAGGCGGACTGAAGGCGCTCGACACGTGCGGAACTAGATATTGACGATGACTACTGTTAGACACCCCGGAAAGAACTACACTACACATAGATTACTGCTTGGCACGCATACGTCTGGAAATGATCAGAATTACCTTCAGATTGCCCATGTCAACTTGCCGAATATGGAGGACGCGCTTGACCTGCGGCAATACGACGAAGAGAAAGAAGGTAGGCAATTGCCCGACGGCGAATTCTTGATCTGGGCTGACTTTTTGCCAATCAAAATTAGAAATCGGCGGCTACTCAGCTTCAGAATCGCGGATCAGCATCTACCAGCGGATCGACCACGAGGGCGAGGTCAATCGGGCCCGATACATGCCACAGAATCCAGACATCATCGCGACCATGAGCGTGTCCGGTGACGTGCTCGTATTTGACAGAACGAAGCACTCGCTGCAGCCGACAGGCGTGTGCCGTCCGGAGATGCGGTTAGTCGGCCACACAAAGGAAGGGTACGGTCTGTCGTGGAACTCGCACAAGCACGGACACCTGCTCACCGGTTCAGAAGACACGACGGTTGCGCTGTGGGATGTTAACAACTACACAAAACAAAACACGACACTATCCTCCGTTAAGACGTTCACAACGCACACCGCGATCGTGAATGACGTTGCGTGGCATAACCTGCATGACAGTTTATTCGGCACCGTCTCAGACGATCTCACCCTGCAAATCCACGACACGCGGTCCACGTCCGCTACGCCAGTTCAAAAGGTCCAGGCTCACGCCGAGGCCGTGAACGCGATCTCGTTTAATTCCGCGAGCGAATATATTCTCGCGACCGCCTCTGCGGACAAGACCGTCGCGCTGTGGGATCTCCGGAAACTGTCCATTTGTTTGCACTCGCTCCAGGGACACAATGACGACGTCACATGCCTGCAGTGGTCGCCTCACGAGGAGACGATTCTTGCCAGCGCGAGTCACGACAGACGGGTTATCATTTGGGACGTCAGTCGGATCGGGCAAGAGCAGACGCAGGAGGACGCAGAAGATGGTCCGCCTGAGCTTTTGTTTATCCACGGTGGCCACACCAACCGGATCAGCGACTTCTCGTGGAGTCCGACTATGCCCTGGGTCATGGCAAGCGCGGCGGAGGATAACCTGCTGCAAGTGTGGAAGCCGGCAGACTCGATTGTCGCAGTGGACGAAAAGGACGTTAGCGCGAGTGAGTTGGAGTAAATATTTGTATGATGAGACCAGGCCTGTAGTTTCTACGTTGTGTATCTGTAGTTAGAGTTTAGGGTGCAATTTTACTAACTGTTGTCAATAAACATACAAACTTTTTTGCCTACACCCAATACCATGGTCACACCTCTCACAAAAACCAGACGACACAAACTCCATAATCATGTAGAGCAAACCTACAACCACATATGTACAGACAATAACTATGCGCCTAATTTTTTAAACGACGGCTCGATACTCGTGCAGACATCAATGTAATCTTGCAGCCTGTCGTCCTCTCGCGTGTCATAGCCCCGATAGAACATTGTCCACCGCTTGCCTGGTAACCGCAGTGACCCCTTGGATCTATCAAAGTACCACTTGTTAACAGGATTCTCGGTCCGGGACCGCCAAATTAGTTCTTTTGGGAACAATTTGTCTGACATGGCCTTGAATACAATGTCGGCCACTCCCGCTGACCCCTGGTTTCGTCTGAGGACGGCAAACTTGTCGAGATACGCGACATGGTCGAGAGGATTTGAGGGCACTTTCTCCCAAGTGATGATAGCGCCTCCTTCATAGTTGCCTGCTATAACGAGGCCGGCGATGTTGCCGTTTACACGTTCGAGGTAGTGCTGCACATCGAGATCGCGCCCGAATGAGTTTTCGATCAGTTGGACAAGCTTAACAAGATCGACGTCTGCCACACCGTCCCGCATTGTCGACAACCCGTTCGGGACTTGGGTGTCGGATGACCTCCTGAGTGATCCCATCCGCGGATATTCCGGCAAATACATGCCCTGTGAACTGTAAATCATCATAACCGGCATACCGTGACGAAGAAGTGTGGTGTGTTGAATCGAAGCCCGCTTGCCGTCGACGGGCAACGATGACGAAATAACGGGTCGGTCGGTAAGAAGGTTGTAAATCAGTGGATTTCGTGTCGACTGAGACGCAGCGACAACAGGCGTTGTGATAAGCCCTGATGTCGAGGGCGGGGCGATTGCTAGTAGTTTCCGAAACGAGCTGAGGTTGGATATATGTACTCCATTATATTGCTCCGCTCGGACCCTGTTTGACAAGACGGATAGTACTGGTGACTGTCTATTGGATGGGTTCATGATTGGATCAAGCTCTCTCATGATGTCACTGTACTCTTGCTCAAGATTAACTAAGATATGCGCGCCGGAGTGCCGTTCCACGCTTGGGATACCTCCCAGTGGATCGATGTAGATAACCTTGTCGAGCGTGATTACTTCAGGAGACGCAATTCCGGATATTTTGTTGACTATCTCATACACTATATCGTCAGCCGCAGCAATTGCATACCGACTGGAATACTCGTTGTACACGAGCGGTGTGATAATCGGCACTATCTTGTTCGTCATGGCAATGAACATAAGATGTGGTAGGCTCCATTTGATTGACGACTGAAGATACGGCGCAACATGAGTGAACATGGAAGGCAAAATAGCAGCTTTGCCGGGATGCTTATGCCCATTCTGAGATCGGACATTTAAAACCACTGGGCTCTGTGACTTGTCACAACACAGCGGCTTCTCAATCGCAGCCGCAATTCTCGCAGCGATTCCCGTCATCTGCTTAATCTGTGCGCTCGAGGCGAACCCTTCCGCCCGCTGCATCCACGCCGGCCCATTTTCCGCTACGGGATCAACGACAATCACAGGACTCATACCTAACCGCTGCAGTCGCAAGATCGTCTTTCCAATATTTCCAAGTATGTTCGGTGTCAAGTCGCCGACTCCTCGGATCTTAATAACTGCAACTCGGATCATATCTCTCAACTCTATCGGAGCAGATCCGTATAGATCAAACCCTCTTGACGCCTCTGACACTGATCGCAAGACCTTTTTCGCAAATCCTTGGCGCTTGCGTTTTTCTGCAGAATCCAGGTGATCGGAATATTTGCTAATATATTCCCGTGCATCTCGTTTCGTCGCGTTGGACCGCAATACAGACAAAATTAACTCTCTGCTTTCCAAAAAATCATCTTCTTCTTGCGTGTCCTCCTCCACCGGCGGGAATTGTGTCGCACTGACTACATTGCGGTGGTAAGCAATACGAGGCCATCGCGGTAATATTCGCTTTTTCACATCATCAGCAAAACTTCAAGTTAAACCATCACCCAAAAAAAAAAAAAAAAAATACCCTCGCGCTGGCACTAATTGTGCTGTTCGCAAGACATGCTGGTCGTAACAAATGTGTCATCCGCCAACTAAGCCTATTTCCAACGTAGTTCTAAATTGTCGCTGTGCTATTCAAACCGTGCGACAGATTACAGTCTGTCGCGCACTTGGAGGGATGTGGAATGTATACCTTCTCCGTCGTCCTATCAAAAGCCCTATAGGTAATATAAATACAATATGAGTGTGATAACTCCGCGGCTAATAATGTCGTCAATACCCCGCGAAATTTTTTCCGCGTCAGAGAAAACTCGGTGAGCACATGCGCATCAGCCACCGCCCAAGCCGAACTCTGATTTCGTTATGATAGCTGGCGATCGCGCCTAATTGACTGAAGCATAGATCTGCATGCTCAAACATACTTAAGAGTGCCTCAGTACGTAACTTTGGGCCTGGCAGGAGTTGGCAAGTTTTACGATTATTTCTAGAAGCGCACAATAATTGGTTGACAATGCCGAATCTCTTCTACTATTACCTAGAGGCATTTAAAATAATAGACACGCACACGCGCAGCCTGAAGCCACAGCCCAACTGTGGCTAATTCCTCCTCACTAGGCCTTTGCGAATCCGCTGGCGTAGCTGACACTTGAATCGGACAGGTTCTTGCAGTGACTGCTCTGCTTGTACTGCACCCAATATATCTTGCCAAATCGATACTTGAGCGCTTCTTCCCCAGTTAACTTTTCCTTGGCAACAACCTCGGCTGGGCCGGTCCCAGGAACGGGCATACGCTGCTCCAAAGCTAACTCTACGCCGTTGTTGCCGAGATGCTCGATGCCCGCGATTAGCACGCCGAGAGGATGACGTCCACATATTGTGTTCTTGGTGCGCGAAAGATATTCTGTCCATTCTGCGTGGGATCCGCCACTCGATACGTCCATGCCTTTGTAGTCCATAATCTCGATGGATTTATATATTGGAACTTCCGGATTAACTGAGCTATGACGACGAGATGACGACGACGAGAAATACGAGGACGAGCTAAGAGAGCGTACATTCTCGCAATCTGGATCATCGACGTAGTTGGTATATCCGAATCGCGTACCCCAATGACAGAAGTCCGTCGAAATCACGAAGCCGTTCTTCGGGTCTGACAGATATGGCGATAGAAGTTCTCCAAATTCACGCTCGCTGCGTGCGCTGAGAGCACCTACCATAATAGGGACGAGCGGTCGTATCCCACCTTCAGACCTGTAGACGATGTTAACGTCATTGGGGTTCCCAATTTCCACAATAGGGTGCGCACTCGGAAAGGATCTTGTAGATGTATGGGAGATGCATTTCGAGGGAGTGCTCCTCTTCGTCAACTGTCTTTGACATTTTCTGGAATTTTCCGGTATTGTTGAGCTCATCGATAGCTATTCATAATTAGTCGCTGGCAAAGTTCAAACGAACTTCAAAGGATCATGCATCTTCACGTACTTTGGGTGTCAATGGGAATATTTCCCATAGGAGTCTCGTACTCAGTACATTGCGTTATCGCACAATTAGATAGGTAGACATGATGTGAGGGTCCAAGCAGAAAGACGCGTTCACTATAACCTGTTAACTGTCACATCATTGGTATATCAGCCGGTCATGGTCACTGTGGCATTTCTGTTTATGTAGTGCTCCCAAAACCGACTTTAGTCTTACATTTTGGATACATCCCAGGTCTTGTATGCCCAGGCCGCTGTCGGCCCTGAATATGAATACCCGGCATGACTGGATCAGATCACCAATGTCAGCATGCGCCTGAAGCCCACCTCCAGGAATATTTCGGTCATCCTTGCGTCCAATAACCTGTAAAACAGACAAAAAAGTATATGTATACTCACGGAGCAATAATTATTCGCGCATTCGGAACAGGCAGTGGACCATGCTCAAATGAGGCTGCCGGTACATTGCCCAGGAAGTCGGTCAATTGGCGATCCAGACTAGCTTTGTCACCGACATACCATGATCCGGCATGTGTTGCTGATCTCACCACTCGCTTCGTGCTCATTGCGTACTTATTGGCGGATATATAGTAAGGGAGAGAATATGCAGAGACTGGGAAGAAGGTCGCTCCTCACAAGGGCAAGCAAACTCGCTCACGCGCGATGACCTCATCCCCTGAATTCACCGAGGCCCGTGCTCACCGAATTGAACTCCCAACCCGGCTGGACCGACCCATCCTATCCTTCAGCAAAAACACATTGCTCATCCTACAACGAACACCAAAGTATAGACGTAACTTCGCTATATGCTTCGCTATATATCAGGCGTGTATGGACAAGATGTAATCCATTCATTATTCCGGGAAAGATTTATACTGTTGTCTCGAAATTTGATCTGACCTTAACGTTATCTGTGTAGATCATCTGCAAAATCTATGAAGATTATCTCCTACGGTGTGTAATTGAGTAATGTCCATCCTAAAGAATACTAAAAACAATGCAAAATGTCATGCAAATTTCCACTAAATATAACATCCATGTCTAAACTACCAGCAACCCAGAACACCAGCGCACCTTCATCACGACATAACACGAAATATACAATTAAAGCAAAACTAGTAACTCAAAAACAAAAATATGCATACTCTATGCCAACACCACGCGTAGTCGCTCAACAAATGGCCCTACAAGTTTCGGGATCTCAACCGTATTAGGCTTCGCGGGCTCCCCGTTCCGTCCTCCACGCCGATTCCGTCGCGCGCGAGCCCTTCTTTCATATTCAATCGGATCCAACCAATCCTCGTCGTCCTCCTCTCCCTCATCACTGCTCAAATTCGACTGATCAACTGCGAAGTCCTCCAAATCCTCATCATGCAGACCAAAATCACCACCTCTGAGAAGCTGGGGTAACGTTTGTTTCCACTCGGCCTCGTCGATGTCGGCCTCGTCGATTTCTTCGTCGTCTACATTCTCGCCGTTCGCACGACGCTGAGCCTCGCGGAGCTTGTCCCTGAGCCTTTTCTCCCGCCATGTCTTGCGCTGACGGTTCCATTCAATCATAGAATCGATTTCCTTCATTAATCGGTCTCTGTCCACACTGATCTTGTCGCCAGTCTCAGAATATATTACATCAAGTGTTGTAGCAGCAATAAATAACTCATTCATGTCTATAGTCGATTTCGGGCCATCCCTTAAGAACCTCAGGATTTCCTCAATCCACAGCATGAGTTGTGTGAAGAGACCGTCATCATGGACATGCACTTCGTGAACAAATCGATAGAATGATTCTTGATGGCGTTCGCAGAGGTCGACGAATTTCTGGACAAGCACGTTCGCATCTAGGTTTGCGCCATCCTCTTCGCATTCGTCGACAGTTTTGATGAGGTCCTCCACAAAAGCAGCCACGTCGGATACACTAGATATCGTTAGCATCGGTATTAGTCGCTGAATGTCACATGGCGACGTACGAGTTGTGAACGCTTGCGGACTTGTACACCCGGACCAACGGCTGATAAAACATAGTGAATAGGTCCTTCAACAACTCGATGGTAACGCGCTAAACAGTTAGTCCTACTCGAGAATAAGTAACTGCTAATCTTCTCTCTTACCTCTCCCGAGAGGGATAATACCATATCCTTATCCCGCTTGCGAATCATAAGTTTGAGCAATGACTTCAAGTTCGAGAAAAATCTGATCTGGTCATCAATATCGACAGTGACATCTTCAACCGCAATGTTCCACGCGATCCAAGAATTAATAACGTCGCCAACGACTTCAGGATCAACCGGTAGGCCAAACTCATCTGTTTTGGCAATGGCGACAATAATGTCAATGTCTTCCTCGTCGGCTTCCCAGTTAATCTGATCCCGCACATCTTGCTCCGCATCGACATATTTCTGAACCCGATCGCAAAGATTATCGTTCTCGATCTTTTTTCGTACAAGTTGGATTGCTCGCTCCTGCACCTTCACATCCTCATACAACGCTATGTGCAGAATTCGCTGCAGTAACGATTTCTGGCCAAATGGTTGCGCCAAAAAAAGATCCAACATGGCTTTCATCATCGAAACAGGGTTCGAGAATCGAATCACGTTTTTCACCAGCGTATATGGCATCAACCTATGTATCCGCTTCGTCTGGGCCAACATCTCAGACGCGTTATCCGAACCGAGAAAGAAATGGTAAATCGTCGCTGCGATCTCGATCCGCGCCCATTCAACAAACTTTTGGTATTGCGGTGCAAGATCTGCCAGTTTGCCCTTTTCTCGTATTTCTAGGAAGAACTTGGAGAGACCGTCGCGTTGGATTAAGTCCTTTTTGAATTCAGCCATGTACTTATCCAATTCGCGCGCTCTTTGCGTCGCAATTTGGAAGAATTTGAATTGTTCTTCGAGACGGACAGCATCGGCGTCTTTGCGGAGGCGAATGTCAGTTATTTCTGCAAGTGTGAGGTCGGAAAGATGGAAGGACCGATCAGTCAGGAATTTTCTGAAAATCTCGGATTCGGCCACAGATGGAATCGCGACGAGAGAGCGGAGAAATGCGCGGAGTGAAAGTCGCTGGAGCTCGCCAGGTAGCTTGACTGCACCGCTTCCATTGACCTCGCCAGGAGCTCCTTTCACGTGGAGATTGTCGACGTTAGCGTGCAGCGTCGTAGTTGAGGCGGATGACAATGACGCCGATTTCCGCTTTGTGAGTGACCTCCTGGAGAACTTGTGTGTGAGAGTTCGTGAGGCCGATACCGGGCTGCCTGGACTGGGGACGGGCGACGCCGAATCCGAAGTACTGGAAGACGAACCGGAGATATCCGAGGCGATATGATAGATCGAGCTACGCGGACTAACGTCGGCAGAGTGATCGTTGTCAATGATTACTGCTGATGGAGCGGCCGAGGTTGGTGACGAATGACTCACGTTGTCATCGACGACCATTGTGAAATTTCTGTTCTTCATTGGTACTCGCGGAAGGTTCTTTTCCGGAAAGGCATGTAGCAGCTCTTGGTGTAAATTGCGAAAGTCGGAATACCGACGAGACACGTAGACGTCACCTCTGTGTTTTTCCTGTCTAGTCCTTATTAAGAATTCCTATATGCATATTAGCAACGGATTATATCAGCTAGGCGCTTATGCTACTCACCAAGTGCGATTGACTTCGAACTCGCTTTTTCTCATACACAACTCTGACACCAACTACATTGATATCAAAACCATTGATGGGGTGCCCATCGACTGCGTTAGAGATCATAAACTTATCCTTATCGGTCGTGTCGACGCCAGCAGCAGTCGAAGTCTTCATGTCACCATTTATCCCTGTGGTAGTTGTGCCCAGGTCTATATCGTCAACCTCCACGCCCTTCTCTAACCCAGATGAAGTCCGGATACCGGAAGACATCATAATCTCTATCAGTTTCTGAATCTGAAACGCCATTCTTTTCCGCTTTGTCTCCTCGGTCCGGTCGTCCGTCGTGCTTATCCGTTTGCTCGAGAAACTCTCCCAGAACGTCTGCACCTTGTCCTGCCAAAATTCGGTCTCCTTAGTTTGATCCAAGAACGGAAAAGTTCTGACGTGGTTAACAAACACATGACGCAGGATTGGGAAGTCCGAGTTCCCAGGAGTAACCTCGGTTATTTGGCTAGCTGATACTGAAGCTGAGCTATTTTTGCCTTTGAAGAAACCGAGTCTTCCGTTCTTGCCGTTACTTGTAGAAGAACTGTGGCTTTCTGCGCGAAATGGCGCACCAAACCGTCGCAACGCATCAGGTACGCTAAGACCGGCCATTTCGCGCTCGATCTGGAGACTTATAAGCTCCTTCTTGAGATAATGCTCCTGTTGGCCTGTGAGAATGCACGGAGTGCCATCGGCAGGGGCCATGGTGGAATTTGCGAGACGCAGATGGAAATGGTTGCTGATTCTGTTGTCAGCGCACGATTACACTTCGGAAGCAGAGAAGGCTCGGGGAGGATTGCTGACTTGGCAATAGAGCTTTCGGTCTACAATGACAAGATAATTATTTAGGAAGAGAGAGGGGTTAGAGAGTATTGGAGGAATATGGAGTAGTTTGGGTTAAGAGCGGCTTCTCCAAATAGCGCGGACCCGCGAGTTGGCGGGACTGCGACCCGGAGCCTTAGACGGCTACCATGTCGTCCAGAAATGCCTGTTTACTTACGAATAACATGGTACATGATTACAGAAGAGTACATTTCATTGAATCTGAGTGCGTATGGCTTTTCGAATAAGTACAGAGTAGGAAATTTAAAGAACGCAGCAGTTTTCCGGGGATGAGGAAGATAAAGACGGGGCCGGATGCTGTCGGATTCGATGGGCTCGACCCTTTTTTCTGGGGGCCCGATTCTGCCAGCGTTGTGGATGCGAAAGAGGAGAATTTCGGCCGGCAACCAAAGCCGCAGATATGATGTAACCCCATGTGTAAGATATCGAGTCCATTGGCTCCGAGTCGAGCGTTCAGCACAGTCCGCAAACAAATATTCTGCGGGCCTACGTCTTCTATTAGATAGGTGAACTAATTGACATTTGCACTGCCGTATAACATTCGAATGACGTTAGCCGTCAGTTTTGTTGCCGGACAGAATTAGCTAGCGATGTACAAGCATAGGGATAATGAATTAAATACACTTTCGGAATGGCGGGTGAGGATCGTCCTCGGCATTGAATTTAACATAGTAGCATTTAAAGCTAAGTTAAATGTCGCCTAAGAAACAGTAGACTGTGAAGTGATCAGCTGAACAAGTAGGCTACAAATTGGCTAGAATGGCAATTGCAACGGGCAAACGAACGTTATGGTACAAAACCCACGCATGTGAGTTGCCACAGGGCGCGTCGCGTCGAGTCGCGTAGTTTGAATCCAAATACGTCACGACGCGTCGTCCCCTTCTTGTGATGTCAATAATGAAGCGAAAGCACTCTACAACCAATTAAATATAATCAACAATGGCATTACCAGCTAAGCAAGTTGGCACATTCGTGCCTTCAGAAATATCTTTCCTAGCAGAAAATAATTTAGTCACAATTATTCCAAGGCAAGCAATGGAATCTGTCGCACTTATTGGGGTATGACTGGCCTTTCTCTGTCTTACGGCGTGCTTTACTAACATACAAACAGGGCATGACTCCATCAATGCGACCAATGCGACGAATAGAAGTCCCAATATGGGTCGCTCTGCTGTTAAAAAAACAATCCCGCTGCAACATTGTGCCTCCGCAGTGGCTATCAGAAGAGAACCTCAAAATAACCTACGACGCTGAAGTGTCCAACATGACTCGATTCTCGGCTAACTTGCCTTGGGAGTGGATTGAAGTTGGAGAGCTAATCCTCGGAAGCGCACCTGATGACCTTTCAAGTCCTCCGCATGTTATTAGAAATTTACTACGTGACATCCGAGAGGTGCGGCAAGCTAAGGCTCGGGCTGGTCTGAAAAATTTGAACGAGTCGTATTTGCAACTGGACAACGTCGGCGGAATGGAGTTGAATGAAATCAGGTCATTTGTCACAATGGCCATGAATCGGTTACGAATCATGCAGAGTACGAGAGAAGGCGTAGAACAACAGGAAGACTACGTTGAGCCTTACAATCAAGAAGATGACGATGACGGTGACGATGACGATTATAATTTGCCACAAGAATCGTATGATGACAGTATGCGTACATCAAAAAGCTATCACGAGAGCTACGACACGGCAAGGCTTAGTAGTCGGATGGGAAGCGCAACTGCCAATGAGCGATCGTCCATCCCGTCGGTCACTTCGGTCGCTGGTACTCGACACAGTCCTGCGGGAACCAACTCTGGACCAACACGGAATAGAAGCTTAGGCGCCTTTCAGGATCCCACCTACACTAATGACAATGACAATGACGACAGCGACGATGACGATGACGACATGCAGATGGATGAAAATTATTTGAATGCCGTTAACAGCAAATAAGCAACATATTGTACAAAGATTTGTTTAAAACGAATGTAGCTATAATATATACAAATTCACAAATATCTGCTTATGATGTACCATTCGAATATGGTGCTCCATTTGATCCAACATTGTTTGGTTGTGGAGTTGACTCTGCACCCGGTTCTTTCCAGCTGTAACGCACTATTAGTCCTTGCTACTCAATTCCTGCGACGTAGACTTACTTGACGACATTATTGTCAACGTCTGCAACACGTGCACTTGACACCTTCACTACAATGACCGCAACGTTCTCTGCATCGATAAATCGTCGCGCGTCAGTTGGATTTGACGCCAGATGCTTCTCCTTGAAAAACCGTTCCTCCTCTTGACTATCCACGACCCTCGCACGGCCATTTAATGTCGCCGAGATACTTGAAAGCTCAGCCTGATTCATCGACAAAAGGAACTGTGTTAGGCCTTGTGGCGCATTGTTCGTGGTTTGCTTTGAAACCCAATCATGCACGAGAATTGAGACTCGGGAATTCTAAATTAATAAATCAATGTTGTTTTTCACATTTATCCGCGGAATTATTACATACGGCAGTGATGTTAAAGAACTTCTTCGTCTGCCTCTCTGACGTCATGACAATCACTGCATCCTCCTCGTACGGTAGAGCGTCGCCTTTTGGAATATAGGTGTAGTTCATCAGGCTAACGTGAGGGTAGTCTCTGTAAGATGTTCCAAGTTGAAGCTATCGCAATGCAAATTAGCTTTAATGGGTGTAATCTCCCATAGTTAGCACAGTTACTCACGAAACGAGCGGATTTCAAGCAACTGATGACCTCCGCGGGTAACGAAGCACCCTCGTCTGCATCGACAGGTTCGTGTGCATCAACTAGTATCGGCATTGTGTCTCAATACATGAATCGTCGCAGTAATGGGCTGTTCGAGCGATAGTAATCTGTAAGAATGCACCGGCGATCCCATTTACATCCGGAGCAGAGTGAGTCCCACAGATTAGCTAGTGGCAAACCTTAAACGTCGACCTCGAACTCCGCCAAATCTAATGACAATCTTACGTACGCCACACCGTCGTTTGTTAGTATCGGTTAAACAAAGTTCATAGGTATTATATTGTATTCTGGTTCATGTTGATGGTCTACTTTAGACAGTTGTGGTCAATATGTTGCTCTATGGCCGGGATCGGGCCCTGCTTGGTCTCCAAACTTAAAATGAAATTTTCGCGACGATAATAGAGTGGTCACTTCTCACGATATTCTTCCATAATAATTCGTCCCATTAGTTCATAACCTCAATTTTCTGCCAATTTACTACCGGATGTATCAAGCCATAAATATGGCCGAAGTATCAATCAAAAGTAATTATACCCTCTGTATGCTCGCGTGCGGAACCATGGGATCCGCAGTGCTCAGCGGCGTTCTGGACTCCCTCTCGAGTGTCTCATCCAACAGTACAGTCCCTATACCCGGCCGCTTCTTGGCGTGCGTGAAGAGGCAAGCGTCTGCGGACCGAATAAAGAGTACATATGGCGACAAAGTTGAGGTCTTCGTACACAATCATCTGAATGCGGTGGCAGAGTCCGATATTGTGGTGTTGTCATGTAAGCCACAGCTCTGCGAAGAGATTTTGACGAGCAAGGGCATGAAGGAGGCATTGAAGGGAAAGCTGCTTATTAGTGTACTTGCTGGAACCACGATCAAGCAGATACAGGATTTTGTTGGACCCGAGACGTTCGTTATCCGGGCGATGCCCAACACGCCTTGCAAGGTTGGTTCTTGGTTACTTACGAGCACGTTGAATATCATTAACGTCATTACATAGATCCGACAAGGAATGACTGTAATCTCCTTCCCCACATCGCCGTCACCATCCAACTCGACTGTCGACCTAGTTCAAGTGGTTCCCTCGCCTTCAGTCCATCAAACCGTGGAATGGATTTTCTCACAAATTGGCCGCGCCATCTTCCTGGAAGAAAAACACCTTGACACGTGTACCGCTCTCAGTGGAAGCGGACCGGCATTTGCGTGCGTCATGTTGGAAGCCATGACCGACGGCGGCGTGATGATGGGCTTGCCGTTTGCTGTTGCTCAGGAGCTAGCTGCACAGAGTACGTCTCTTGCTAACTGCTTTGATAATCTTTTATATTGCGTGACTACTAACTGATCATAATTAGCAATGCAAGGTGCCGCGAGAATGGTACTAGATGGAAACCATCCCGCTCAAATTAGAAACTCGGTCTCAACACCGGGCGGCTGTACTATCGGTGGATTACTAGTCATGGAGGACGGCAAGATTCGAAGCACGATCGCCCGCGCTATCCAGGAGGCGGCAAACATTGCAGCTTCTCTCGGCAAGAAGAGGTAAAGAAATGTTGGAGGTCGATAGATATATGGTTGCTGTACTTGATAAAACTGGGTCAGCATATAGATTAAGTGCTTAGCATTGGTGTCGACGTTGCTGTATATTATTCAGTAACTGTACATTAGAACACGGTGTGTCAAATGACATCACTTTCATTTCAAGCGCATATAAGAACGAAAGCTCTTCCTTTATGTTACCGTTTGCTGGGCGATGTAGAGAGTTTAGGATGCACATGAGAATCTGGGTGACACGACGCGTCCCGGTAGTTGTACCGCCAAAACAAACCCACCAAAACAATAAAAACCGTATTCGAACATCATGAATTCAAGCTACATTTACAGTCTACAAGGGTGTGTAGCCTCACTGCATGCGAGCGTGGGCTTGGTAAGGCGATATTTGGTTTCTGATGCAAATCGATCTATTAATTTTTGTTCTCAGCTGGAGTCCTCGATCGCGTCACTCGATTCCGGTGTCAGTGACCTACCTCGAATGAAAACTGTCCTCAAAGCAGAACGTGTATGTCCCTTCTAATATCACAGCGATTACTGAGACTCATATTGATGCAAAATAGGTGTTCGAGGTTGTACCTGAATCCGAAGTCAACGCCGTGAAGACATCTCTCGCCGGTGAAGTCGAGCCCCGGCTCATCGAGCTTCTTCGACGCGCTGAAGGCGCCATAGCAAAGCTTGAAAGACGGCAGAAGAATTTGATTGCTAAAGTGAGTTTTTATGTGAACAGAGCACTTTGATCGTTGTGGAATGCTAATGGCTAGTAGGCTGAGCTGCAGGAAGTTAGACTGCAAAGACAGCCCCGAGCTTCTCCACAGGATCCGGAGAGCGCCGTTATTGATTCTGACAATGCAAGGAAGTGGAGGACCTTACAGCAGAAGAGGGAGCGGTTGGAGTATTCTCTGTCTAGGTTAAATCTTGCGGCAGAACAGAAGGTGAGTACTCTGAACAATCTGGTCATGAATATAATTGACTTAATGTGTTCGTCCAGCAAAGGCAACTGCGGAGTATTCAGTAATCTGTGGCGTCAAGGGACTTTGGAATATCTGTATAATTACTAGGAATGGAGTTGACAGGAATAATTTATACATCGTTACTATATACCTGTGTTTCTAACTCGGCCATTATCAATAATGGCACGTGGCAGATAGCTTGCATCCACCGCGAGATACTTAACGTGAGCTACCATACCGTACGCCAATTTACTTAAACAGAAGTGGTCCATATATAATAGTCCATAAACTATACTATACAAGTGAAAAGATACAACTCCTCTAGTAACCTTGCCCACTCAGTAATAGATCTTGCCCATGACCGAACACGGTCTATATGCGTTCCACGAGAAATCCCGTTAATAAAAGCAAATTTTCAAACGCCCGGTATTAAAACAACCTGTAACAAAAACCCTCGACCTCTCAAGGACTACTCCTTCCCCGCTTCACTCAATAGATCGTATTTGGCCTCGGGAACGTCCTTGGATTCTTCTGTAGTTTGAGACTCTTCGTCGTCGTGCATGGACGCCGATAGAGAGGATGCCGATGGCGACGTTGGTTCTGACATCTCAGCGGCATGTTCCTGTTCTTCGGCAACTTCTTGTAGAACCTTCTTAAGCGCCGTCAGTTGCTCTTGTAGCGAGAAAAGTATATTGTCCTTCTCTTGTATTACATTTGCGAGTTGCCGATTTCTATGTTCCAATTTGCCGTTCTCCATCCGCGCAGAGGACACCATCTTGTTCGCTTCCTCGAATAATGACCGCGTAAGATCTTCAACTTCCTGCTCTATACTTCGTCGATCACTTTCTGCCTTCATCCGCGCCTTGGACTCCTCCATGAGCTTCTTCATGAGTGTTGAGGTTTCGAGCTCGACGTCCTTTCGCTCGACTAATAAACCTTTCTCCATCATATCTGCATGTCGCTTCTGGTTCTCCTCCAGCGTCCGTATGCGTACCTGCGCCTGTTCGAGTTCATGGCGCGTGGCAGCTAACCCATCCTCCAAATCCGCCTGTCTCTCTACCGCCAAAATAAGCTTGGTTGAAAGGGCAGAAACTTCGTTAGATAGCAGCTCTACCTCGTCCTGCGCGCTCATCTGCATCGACGTCTCCGACGAATTAGCCATGCTCGTCGCGACGGGCGTTGTGGCCGCCATCATGGACGTGGTCACTCCTCTGGATGTGCCGCTATTTGTGGCCGTAGGACTGAGGCGGGAAAGAAGGGTCTTATAGACGCCCCCCGTACGTTCCTGCGGGCGGTGCAATATTGTGACGGTAATTTTGACGACAGAGGAGGATGATGAGCAAGAAAAATGTGTCCTGCGTTCCGTTTACAGGAATAGAAATCTCAAGACGGAGATTGCGTGAGCGTTGTCAATGGAGTGGTCGCCTTATTTAAGGAGGAGTCGTGATTGTAAGGAGCCTTTCATCGTTGTGTTCAATCTGGGGGGCGGAAGGGTCGGCGACGACGGTGGCAAGGGTTTGTGACGGTGCGGCGGTTTGCCATCTGCGTAACTGTGGTATTTATCATTTCTCGAGTCCTGCTCCACAAACAATTTCAGCACGCGTGACTCTATACTATGGACGACGCGGAACTCCAAGCAATTCGCCAGGCGAGAATGGCGGAGCTGCAACGACAACAGCCCTCCGGAAATGGAACTACTGGTGGGAGACCGGGTGGCTCTGGCGATTCAGCTGCTAGGCAGTGAGTGATTCACTGGCACAAGTTCATGTTGAAGGATTACGATCTAACAATGGTTTGACTGAATCCAGACCTAGTGAAGATGACGCCAGAGCGGAGATGGTATGTCGTAATTTTTGTTGGAGCTTTTGCAAGTTTTTCTTCTGGAGCGTGCATTAGCCTATTGAATAACTAGCGAATGTTCTAACTGATGTACAGATCGCGCAGATCTTGACTCCGGCAGCAAGAGAACGCTTGTCGAGAATCAGGATCGTCAGACAGCAAAAAGCTAAAGGGTTTGTTATCACGATAGTACTGATGTGATTTGCGACTTACTGTCTGTCAGCGTTGAGGACCTACTGATTCAAATGGCGAGGACAGGTCAAATTCGAAGCCGAGTAGACGAGGACGAACTCATTAGCCTTCTAGAGCAGATATCAAAGCAGGAAAGCAGAGAACATGAAACAAAGATCGTGGTAAGTAGGTATGGCAGCAAAGGAGGGAATGGGCAAGACATCCTGACATTATAAATAGTATCAGACGAGGCGATTCGTTGATGATGACTCCGATGACGAGTTTGACATATAATCATTAGCGCTTTTGTATATATCATATTCATGAAGCATGGAATAATGATCCAACAAATATAATTACATCTACAGTTGACTGCAATCCACTGTGAGTAATGTCTTCGACATTAGCCAAGCGGTATGATCACATTAGTCCATTTGTGACCTACAACCGACTTATCCTCTTCTTTCTTAACCCTCTCAAATCTGGCGGTTTCTCAATTCCCAATTCTTCACGCAATTTCTGAACGTCCCGATCCAATATCTCTTCCCAATACACGTTAATCAATGGCTTAGCTGACGCACCATTCTTGATGGCCCATGGAAAATAAATCGTTTGTAGGCGTTCCCTCTGCTTTGGCTTTAATCGCAGGGGCGCTAAGACAGCGCCAATGCCGGTCATCGGTATCGCTGTGTTGGCGAACTCGAACATCTTGAGTGCTATCTCGCCTTCGATGATAATTGGAAGGCCAGTAATTGCATGGTAAAAATCGTGACATTCGCGATATCTCTGCATAACATAAGCGCATTCCTCGTCGTCAATATATCGCACCTATATGACGCCAAAAAGCATTAATTCTCGTTACACAATGCTGAAACTTATGAATCTTAGCTCACCGGCGCACGAGTGTCGGGGGAAACGCCTTCCCGCTTTAACCATTCAGCGTACGTACGACCGATTGTGTTCTCTGGGTACTCAAGCAACTGGTCGATATGCAGAGACGAAGATGTGATTCGAGGACGCTCGCGTAAAATCCGCCGACCTGTCGGATCGGCAAGCATTCTATCTCGAAGTCGCTCCATCAGGAAAGGGAGCGCCGTTGCCTCTCCCAGTGTCGCAATTAAATCTATTCTATTAATTAGTACGAACGTATTTGCTTGCGACCCAATATCTTGCACTAACCTCCACGGGTGGGGTCGAAGAAAGAGTATATGCCTGATCCGGCCGCTAGGAACAACTTCTGGAAGATGTTGGTAGGAACATGACCCGGATAATTTGGGATCGGAGCGTTATACGTATAGTTCCGTCTTAGAAGCCGAACGCATGGCGAGAAATTTGTCGGAACCCTTGGCCGCATTGTTTCGTTGGAGAATCTGTCTGTAGAGCTCTCCCTTGCTCTCGGGCTGGAGCAACTTAAGTTACCGGAAGTTTCCGAACACCCGAGTCTTCCCCGGCACTCAAATCTCAAGTAACTACGACCGAACACAGTAGTTGGTAATTTCACCAATACTAAATTATACAGTATACATGCATGCGATACCGAATAGAGAACTATTATTTTGTGGCTATGTGTTAAGTATACTTAGATAACGCGAACACGGTGTGAGATAATTCACCGTCATCTTGATTACGATCATGATGGTGCACTAAGTCAAAGTGCCCTGCTGGTCTAGAATGATAGGCAGTGGCAATTCTGACCTTGCGATAACTCTGCTGGCCACAGATCGCTCCAGCGACAAGATTATGTTAACGGATTTGCAACCCGAGAAGAGACCGAGTAACCGGTGCGAGCAAAGTCAGAGAGGGGACGGAGGCAACGGTTTACGGGCATGAATAGCCATGACGCAGTCGTTGTCAATGCTGGCCATGCGCTGCAGCGACTCTCTTCTGTATGACAAATAGGTTATTAGTTTATTTAAAGCGGCGATAATAAGACTATTTGTGGGGTTTGCCTCGGCTCCGAACCTCATCGTGGACTAAATGTCGGCCTATCGGTAGCGACATTGTTATCAACAACGAAATCATGCCATCTGATATGAAATGGGAATAACTAAACCACTGGCAATGGCACTGTCCGGCGCAGCATCGGGAAAGGATCATTGTAACTTTGCTACGTGGAACAGCACAGGGCATATAAGTCTGTTATGCTTCCATTCCTAGCATTCCACCAAAGCGTGCTTCGGATTCTATAGCTCAGAATGATAGCTCAGAATGATATGATGGAGCATTATCCGGCCGTACCTAGCCATATTTGACACCCGACAAATGTTGATGACATACCTGGCACAATTACTTGAGTACCTCTAGAAAACCATATAGCAAGACATTGTGATCGGCCAGCAGTATTGAGCCGTGATATTGCTACATACCTAAGCATACTCGAGAGCAGCAATTGTTGCGTGGCATCACAACTGTTACATTGGTCAATTGAACGAGATGTCGCGATTATTAAGGTTGGACGTAGACCCAACGTTTATACCTTTTGAACAAACAGCGTGTGCAGCTTTGTTATGGGTACGGATCTACCTCCTCCCGACATAGCTATCGAAAAGTTTGTCCAAACCGAAACTCAAATGAGCTTTCATAGATGCCCACGGTCGACATATACATCAGTCGAAGATATTCGTACAATCTATAGACAGAAACGTCCATACGGTACAATATAACTTACGGGAGGTAGACGTATTTACCGACTACAGTTAGGTAGATTGTGCATCAGTCATCTGTCCATTCCAATCCTCGACTCCAAAGCGATCCATCACAATGACTACGGCAGTCTACCCAATTCAGGATTTATCAGCAGCGTTGAACGAAGAACACAAAGTCTCTGTAGGTACTCAATGGGCTATAAATGACAGACATGCACGGCTAAAGAAATGATAGATACTAGAGCTCGCGTGGCTATTAAACGATCTATCCACGACAATAACGTCATTGGCAGATGGATTAGAGGAATGTCTTGCATTACTTCGGTCGGATCAACCGGGCTCGACATTGGTGCTATCGTCAAATAGGTCCGAGGCTTTAAAAGGATTTGTGTTGCGAGTGGGCCAGAATATTGTGAAGGCCGTGCGTAGTAATCAATATGTCCGAGTGTCGATTAGGAGCACTGACTCAGTTTAGGACATACATCTGAAATTATCAAGTTTGAACAAGGGCCAAGTGTGCAGTCTTTCACTTGCCGAGGGAAAGGTCATTCCACTCGCCCAACTCGGTGATTGCGCGAACTTTTTGACCGTTTGCTTGAGAGTCATCAAGGAGATGGATTTCGTCGAACCTGCTCTCGTTCTTTCGGTAATGGCTTGCTTTCTTGCAATTGGTTGCAAATTATTGACCTGTGGCTAGCAACTACGAAAATTGCTATCGAACATCCGCTACGCCCACATATCGATCCGCAACGTTTCTCCTGCGTTCCAATTCCCCTACACCACAATCGAACCCAACGTATTTACTCCAGAAATACCCGAAACGGTAGCAGTTGATCTCATCATTTCAGAGTCCGGTGTGATCGCCGACGTTCGCACACTGACGCCCATCGACCCGCCGGCTGCTAGTGGAAACACTAGCATAGCATCGTCATCATCTAATGCTACTAGGTACCGACAGAACAGCACGAGTGGAGGCTCGTCAAGTTTCCGTGGCGGTAGTGCCAAATATGTTGCGACGATCGCTGGTGGCGGTGGTAGTATAACACCTAGAAGCCAACCTCCGGGATTGACGTCGCAATCGACCATGCCCGATCTGACGCGAACGGCTACGAATATAAGCACTACTAGCAGCATGGCAAGTACTTCGAGCACTAAGTCCACTGCCAGCACAACCAGTTGGCTTGGAAGCATCTTGGGGCGACGGAGGCAGACTGATCCATCTAATATGTTCCTGTACAAGGGTCAATATGTTAAATCGCTGGAGAGGATCACGGTACAGAGCTTAGATCCTGGTCTCATGGCTCTGATATCAAAGTTAAACGGTAAGCCGTTTGACGTGCGTTTCTGGTTTGCTTTACGGTCACTAATTGGTATCCAGTCTTGGAATTAAATATTGGACAGGCCCTAAGAAAGCTGGAGATTGCGATGAATTGGAAGTAGAACGGAAGGAACCTTGTGTCGGATAAATCTGCAGTGTCAATTGAGCCAGTACGACTTACTCTAACATTAATATCCATTTTGGTGACAAATCCAAATACCAAAATCTAAGTACCAGAACAACAAATACCAAATCTAGCTTCAAACCAAAATGCATCTATAATTAAACCTGAAATACCGTCTCTATATATATCTACAAAAACTATAAAACGCAAATAATGCAGCATATCGAGTAAGTAAAGCATTAGCTAGAAACGCAGTCATTTTGACTCGGTCGAGTATGGCGCAACAACGACACTCGGATCACCAGACTCTGAGCTGTACCCGCTGGCAGAAGTGCTCTCCTGATGCTTCTCTTCCGACGCGGCCTGCGTATCGGCAGATAATTCCTCCACGGGTGCTTTCTTGCTCTCAAGGTCCGCCTGCTCTTGCAGCTTCTTTGCTGCGGCTTCCCGCTCAATCCAGCGTCTAAAGATCGGCACAAGAACCTGGGCAACGAGAATCTGCTCTCCCTGGTACAGCACTAGCGGGATAGATGCGAAGCCGACCTTTTCGGACGTAGAACCGTATTGAGCGTTGATGAGAGGCACACCCAGGGCGACAGTCTTCGCAGCACCGCATAACATGATGGCCACCGTGTCAGGTCGAGAAAAGTGAAATTTCGCCGGCAGTCCTGGGCATCGAGCGGCAAGGAAGCAGATGACAGTGAAAAGAAGGTACAGACCAACGTTAAGGAAGCACACCATGATAACTGATGCGTGCGACACAGTTTCGAACGCACCGCTGGCGAAAGAGGTCGAGAACGAAGACCAAATTAGGAGCAAGAGACAGAATGAACCGAGCTTGGCAAGCTTGAACTTTGCTAAAACCCATTTGGTCTGGGTGGGGAATATGAACTGGATGACCTGACCAACAAAAAGGGGAATGAACACGGCGATACCAAGCTGCTTCATGACTCGCGCGTACAAGCTCTGTAAGCTGATGTCGTTAGTTGGATTGCCGTAGGCGAAACCGGTGTGCTTGCCAAGGAACATTTGAACCAAAGCGGGCGTAATAAAGGCACCCAAGATATTGCCGACCGAGACTTCAATGAGAGAAAGAGACTCGTTGCCCTTGGCTTCACGCGTCATGACGACGTTTGAGGAAACAGTAGTAGGCGTGCAGCCGGTGATAATAATGCCAATTAGAATCCACTGATTGATATCTGCATTGTGCGCTATTCTAATGGCTGAAGCAAAGCCGAATGCAATTGCTGGAGTGACTAAGAACGAGATGGCTGAAAGCTGTTAGCGAATACTGTCGATCAAAATGCATTCCTCCAGCCTGAAATTTACCTTGCGTAACGATATGCGCCTGCCAATTGGCCGCCTGGGTAATCAGCTTTTGTCGTGGAATATTAAGACCCGAAACCAGGAAAATGATAGCGACAGCGCCATACTGGATGGAAATATCGGCTCTAATATGACCATGGTTCTTCGCCACCGATGGGAATTTGTATGCCAACGCAACGAAGACTCCCATACCAATAACGAACCATTCGCTGACCAAAAACCAGAAAACCTTTAATAGGAGTTTGACCGCCTTGGGCTTCTCTTTTTTTTCTGGTACTGTTTCCATTGCCATGTCGTAAAATCTAACTGGAGTTGCCGAGTAGTGACTAGATCTGTACAACAATCGATAACGGTACAGTGAGTACTTATAGTGTATTGCCAACGCACCAATATGGGTTTGCAAAGTGTCGTGGCGGTGGAAAATCTCTTCAGGCAGAGATAATGTAAGGTTAGAGAGTGGCCTTTGCTTCCCTAGCGCATACGACGCCTGATAGATTTATGCGTATTTTGCAGTCCCCCCCAGTGCGGCGCGAGGTAACTGAGTTTTGGGGAATCTCTTTGACGATAACGATCTCGGACGAAACAGCGACAACTACGAACTTTCTGTGGCTTGTTAGGCCGCCATGTCCTCGGTGTGCGCCGGCGCCAGTCCTAATCAGGTTAGTACATTCGGCCGTTCCTGCCGGAGGAGCGGCTTCGGCAATCTAGTGCTTACAGCTCGAAGGGTATTGTGGGAACAGCTGAGTAGGTGAGAACCAACCGTATAGATATATTGTACGTATATTGTATGTATATACGGTATATTTACATCTCTGAGCTGCGCAGCCTTGCGGGCTACGCAGCTACATGTGAGAATCAGAAGGCCGATCACGAGCGGCCTCTCTAGGCTATTGTGATGCTAGCATCACTTTTGTGGGGTAACAAAGGCTGACACTTAAATCCGTAAATCCCCGCACCGAAAATAATCCGGAGCTCTGGAGACCAGTGGCTTGTCCGATAGCCCGCCCGTCATACTACCGCACTCCCCTGGCAAATGCATACTGTGTTCATTGTTTTTCAATCAAAGATCGATAACATAAAGTTGGCCGCACACGACCACTGCTTGGCGGCACTGCGATCCTATTGGACTACACCCGACGGCACCAACACGGGAGAGAGCGGGAGCAACCAGGGAATTATATTTTCTCTCAGATTCCTTTATGACTCCGATGGGATTATGTCGGAGAAGGTTTATTCGACATAAGTTTTCTTTCAGGAATTCACTAGTGCGACCACGAACTGCAAAAGATATATACAGATCACGCTACTAGTCCTGCGATGCGAAACAGAGATACATATCGCTAGCATATTGTTAAAATATTACACTCAAATCCTATACAGTTTTACCACCTTGTCTCTCGTTACCAAGCACCCTTATTATCTTCAGCCACATTTATCAAGCGTGTGATACTACGGGTATATGAGGACCGGATGTTCGGTTCCATCAGTAACCAGCGCTGGTGCAGTTGGGTGTGTCAGCAACGCGGAACACGTATTTCGATGCGTGAACCTTGCCCTCATTAAGGTCTTTCAGCGCCTCTCCAACTCCAGCTAAACCGTGTTCAACAGCAACTGAAGGGTGACCCGTGAATTTGCCTTCAGACAACCACTTACTAATCTGTCTGAGGATCATATAGGCAAAGTCCCTTTGGTAAGGCTCGTCACCATGAGCCGCTCCAACCATGGTAATTCTAAAGGTAACTTTATCAGCAGAAAGCTCAGGATATTCCCCAGGGAGAATCAAGGAAAGCTTTGACTGCGTTCCTGGCTCCAATGCCTTGACTGCCTCAATATATGAGCCTTGCTCGGACACAGTATCCCACGCATACAGAAGCTTCTGGCCAGGCTTCAGATATGATCGAATATCTTCGGCAATATGATCATTGTTGCGGTAGTCAACAACATAGTCATTGCCAATTGACTTTGCATAGTCAACGCCGGATCCCGCTACACCGATAATAGGGCCAATTCCTGCAAGCTTCGCAAGCTTGACAGCGAAGGCACCGACGCTGGTGGCAGCACCGTAGACCAGAAGCGGAATTTCCACCTTTGCTGGCTTCCAAGGAGTCGGTAATTCGAGAGTATCGAACAATCCATATGCTGCGGTAAGAGCAGCCAATGGAATAGTGGCTGCTTCCTCGAAGGAAACGCTCTCGGGTACTAGGAAAGTGGTGTACGAGTACGCAGTGGCATATTCGGCAAAGGATCCATGTTCTTTGCCCATCTTATGGAACGCGGCGACCTTATCTCCTTTCTTGAACTCAATCACATTTGAACCCACGGTCTCGACAATTCCCGCAATATCATCCCCAGAGTTATGTGGCTTCTTCGTCCATACGGGATATTTCCAATCTTTTCTGTTAATCGTGTTAACCGGTCATCTGGTCGCAACAGTGTATTACGCTCACATACGGATTGGAGCCAGAGACAACAACCTTGATCAAGACCTCATCGGGGCCGGGGACACTGACCAAGAATTAGGAACCAAAAGAAAACTTTATGAATCGCCGGTGAGAGTCGTAAGGGACTTACGGAATCTGGGAGTCAATGATCTCAGAGCGAATGCTGGGATGCCCATAAACGATAACTTCCTTCATTTTTGCAGTCAGAATTGGACTTATCTGAGGTGTGAGTAACCTGAAGAGCTGTAGTCAGAGAAAGGAGAGGTTAGGTACTCCATATATATATGTAATATATATTGCCGATATTGCCGGTGGAACTACTGGTTCGGTTTATGCGGGTTCGTCATGCAGGGTCGTGCAGGGCCCCACTTCTACATGTTCACATCGAACGGCTTAGGGTTTCAAGTGTCAAATTCTTCCGAGATATCGGGTGTTCCCTTGTATTAGACGGCACCAGACCCAACGTTTTACAATGCCGAAATCCAATGACACCTTGCATTTTTCCTTATTTTGGTGTAAAAACTTTAAGGAAAACTGCTGAACCCTTAAAAATAATGGAGTGTCGTAAACAGACCTGACGCGTCTTGCCATTTCGGAAATCGTGCTAACCATTTTTCGTTTTAGGTTCTTATTTCTCTGAGGGCAAGGGTTATTTGACGTAAATTTGTTTCAAATAAGTTATATTTAATGATGGTTGCAAACCCTCGCTAATAGTAATATATAGTAGAACCCCGGTAAACGGATGTAGTGTTTACAGCCATTTTCATATCGGTTTAGCGAGGCTATCCATTTATTGGAATGGATTAACAGCCGTGAGGCGAATTTTTACAGAGAATAATATCGGTTTAGCTTACAGCGAATCGGCTGAACAGGATTCTACTGTAATACTTGATTCTGAATTGCATGAACCGATCAGCAGAAAGATTGTCCATCAAGAGTTGTCACTAGAGTATGGTAAGCCGCAATGCTGCTGCTCTCAATGTGCCCGCGGACGGCGTTTGGCGTGACTTTCCTTTCTGATTATATACAAGATTGCATTGCACAATATTTTAGATCCTCTCATCATAATAATACCGTACCTCTAGATCTATGCTGATGTAAGACAACGCAGTACTCCCAATATACAAGCCTCATACTCCTCCACGCAAGATTTAATTAATCACCTAGACGACCGGTGTATCAACAACAGAGCCCGCTGTTTGAAACAGAGTGGCGTCTGCGGACTTCTGGCGTTTCCGCAAGACATTCTCAATAAACGCCTCCCCGGCCTTATATGACGACCGAACCAAAGGACCGCTGGCACAATACAGGAAACCCATGTCAAGGGCACGCAATCTCCATTTTTCAAATGCTTCTGGAGTTATATATTCTGTCACCTTCATATGTCGTTTCGTCGGCTAGAAAGACATTGTTAATAAAACACACAGCACAACAAATAGCATCTCCACCTTACCCGCATGTACTGTCCAAAAGTAACAACATCTACCTTAACTTTTCTCAACGCACGCAACGTATCTTCCAGTTGTGCTTCGGTTTCGCCCAACCCCAACATAATACTCGACTTAGTAACGAGGCCCTCTTTGGCATTCTTGGCAGCCTCCAGAACTGCCAGACTTTGCTGGAAGGTCGCCCGACGGTCACGTACATACATTGTAAGATCCTCGACGGTCTCAACGTTATGGGCGTAAACATCTAGTCCGGATCGTGCCATCAGCTCCACCATTGCCAGATCTCCTTGAAAGTCACCAGTAAGTGCCTCAACAAGGATATGGGGTGCCTTCTGCTTGATCTTGACGATGGTTTCGGCAAAATGATGTGCACCACCATCTGGTAAGTCATCACGGTCGACAGTTGTTAATACAACGTAACCAAGGCCCCATTGTGCAATAGCTGCAGCAGTATTTTCAGGTTCATGAGGGTCGAGAGGTGGAGGTGTTCGACTAGTCTTCACACTACAAAAGCGACAGCCTCGGGTGCACGTGTCACCCATGAGCATCACCGTAGCAGTTGCTGCAGACTTTTCAGTTCCCCCCCAGCATTCACCAATATTCGGGCAACGTGCTTCCTCGCAAACTATGTCATATCTTAGTATTTTATTTGACTGGGTGGTACTCGATGAGTGCTTACCGGTGTGCAAATTCAGACCTCGAAGATCTTCTTTGATCTTGCTGTAATTTGTACCTTTAGGAATATCCGTTTTAAGCCATGAAGGCAATCTCACAATCTCCTTCTTTTGTGTACCGCTTTGCCTATCCCCTAGAACGTCTTGTTTGCTCAGCCCGGCTTGGAGGAAGTCGTCGAACGATGGCCCAGTGTTTAGCACGTCGGAAAATTGAGTGCGCCTCCGCCTCGAAGAGATGCCCGAAGACTTTGATTCAGACGAAACAAATTCGATATCTGTAGTTGAAGTAGCAAAGCAACGAACTGCCGTCCTCTTCAGTGACTGTCGCGCGAACTGGCAAACGGGTCGGCTAATCCGGGAACACGACATAATTGAGAGGCAGCCGACCTGTTTAAACAACAACAAATCAAAATCCCAAACCAAGAAAATGCTGCACACTTATTCTAAGACCTACTGGTATATCCCGGTCCGGGTCAATTGAAATGTGATCTATATCTGAGAATAATAAATGCCACCTCACCGGTGTTGATGAGAAATCCTCCCAAACAGAAGTGCCCCAACGTAATAACTAGCGGCAGATTTAGGCTCCATCTATAATGACGGCTTTTATGCAATTACAAGTTCCCACCTAAGGTGCCAAATGCACATGACGCTATATATTTAATGCCATGACAGCGATCCGATAACGGCTGCCACGCAACCGATATCGGAGGAGGATAGGTGAAGAATAGCTTGTTCGTAGCGATTTTGAAGGTTTCTTGCTCCTTTTTGTAGACTCCCGCTGCGTGAAAGCAGCCCATATGAAGGCATACCATCAGCACCTACAGTCGATTGCATTGAACTTACACTGAATCTCGGCTCGACTGCTTGTAACTCTTTAGTATTTGCATCTCAACCACGGCGATCCATAACTGATCAGCTTGGCAAAAGGAATTTCATGGCAAGATATCGTGAATAGGCAGCGGCAATAGTGTTGCTTTCTACTTTTGTTAGTTCCAACTGTTGCGGGATGCGTTTCCAGCAGATTTGTCGGAGGGACGTATGTGCTTCAAATTTCTCTCACATGTGCGGACCGCAATATACAGATCAAACGATCGCAGTTTGGAGACAAATGTATCTGAAAGGTTTGACCCAATCGTAGGTCTAAATGAGAAATAAACTGTTCGGCAGTGGGAATTTGACCGTGCGTCAGATTTATAAATAGAATTACGAGGCGAGTCTTGATTACAATGTCCTCCATTCGTAGTCTACGGAGTGCTATTATGCCGCTGATCACCACGCCTTTCAGGAGCTTTAATCGCTGGAAAATACATGACATAGTTTATCTGTGTTGGCTTGAGCTAGACAGTGGGATACATGATACATCGCATCGACAATTGTGATTGTCGAAAACTCGAGTATTCCTCACGTTATGCATGCATGGTGACGACAATCTGTCCAACCTTGATTTTTAGGTTTTGCGGAACACGCCAGTAACCCACCCACATAGTGTTCAGGTTTACCATTGGCCTTCAAACTGACGATTGAAAACAGACCTCAATAGGCGCCCTGGTAAGGTCATCTTAGCGTCTGGACTATGGCAACGCTTCCAGACCCTGATACGTTACAGCCGACCACAGAGCTGCAGAATGTGGCGCCTCGACGAGGTTCGGACGCAAGATCTGTGGGCCAACCTGTTGCATCAACGTCTGCCAATGTTTCCGAGGAAGTGCAGCAACACAGTGCTTCTCCAGGTCAGCCTTTAGAAAAGCGAGTTAATCATTTGCATGGAGCTAACGGTGCAAGATGAAGCCGAGCCTCTATCGGAGCTTATGGCAGCAGCACAACGTAACGATGTTGAAACAGTGCAACGATTGATATCGAGTGGCCTGTTCACTGTGCAGGATACGTCCTCAGACGGTGCCACGGCGTTACATTGGGCAGCAATAAATAACGGTGTCGAGACGGTGACCTACCTATTAGACCATGGCGCCGAGATCGATCGGAAAGGTGGAGAGCTAATGGCAACCCCGCTGCATTGGGCATGCAGAGTGGGACTGACAAATATGGTGAACATGTTGGTACAAAGAGGAGCTGATCCATTGAGGACGGATGCGCAAGGATTTAATGCTCTACACATAGCTATCCACTCCTCAAGTATCATGCTCATAGTTTACTTTCTGCATCAGGGATTGCCTGTAGATTATGCTGATCCGCAGGGACGTACTGCGCTACATTGGGCAGCCTATCAGGGAGACGCCTTGAGTGTGGACGTACTGCTTAGGTGGGGTGCTGAAGTCAAGATAAAGGACACGACAGGATTCACGCCACTTCACTGGGCGGTAGTCAGAGGAAATATGTCGTCGATGAAACGGCTGATTGAGGATGGATCGGACGTGAAAGCAGAAACAAACGATGGAAAGTCACCAGCAATTATTGCTCGCGAGATGATGTGTTACCCAGTGTGGTTGCACGCTTTGAAAAAGGCTGGTCGTGATTCAGATGGTATGGTAGTGCCGAAGCGCTTCAGTCAGGTACGTCTGGTTGGATAAGTTTACGCTCTCAGACTGACAATATCTGAGGCTGTTGTAAATCGGATAGCTTTCTTTTGGCCATGGTTCGTTTTATGGCTCTGCTTCCAAATTCTGGTCCATATCAATTTTGTGGTCGCTGTGGCGTTTACCATCATCACCATTTGGGGTTCACATCAGATATTTTTGAAATCTCTTGACCTGTGCCGATCAGGCGCAGCTAGTAATATTTACAAGACTGTATGCGCCCGTTCTTGAACCATTCTAGAACTAATGTAATTAACGCATCTTATTAGCCTTATCTGGCGGGAATCTTTTCGGGATCAGCATTTTGGGTTGCCGTTAGATGGCTATTTAAAGTTCTTTTAGCGACATACGAGGACGCTCCTTTTATGAATCTTGCATTCTTTCTGACATTTGGATCGGCCATGTTCTTTTTTGTTAAGAGTATGCTCATGGACCCTGGATATATTCCGAAGCCTTCAGGTGTTTCGGAACAGCGGCAGATAATTGAAGACCTACTGGCTGTCGGTGAATATGACTCACGTCATTTTTGCATATTTTGTTTTACCAGACGACCTTTGCGAAGCAAACACTGCAAATTCTGCGAAAGATGTGTTGCAAAGCTTGATCAGTGAGTAACAGTGAGATTGCGAGCACCAGTGGATTCTAACATTCTCAGTCATTGTCCTTGGATCAGCAATTGCGTGTCCATTCGTAACCATAGAGTATTTTTACTATACGTGCTGCTTCTAGAATTGGGAATCCCAATGTTCTTATACTTAGTATATAAATGTGAGTACTTTTCAGTGTATCCAAGCTACTTATATGCTCATTATACTCTCTAGATACTGCAGATGCTGGTGACGACGAAGCCAAAGGATGCTTGATTCTGAACGACGTCCTGTGCGCACGATTACAGCACGATGCGTTTACAGTATACATCGCCATGTGGTCCGGTTTGCAATTAACTTGGGTGTCATTCCTTACAGTTGTTCAGTTGTACCAAATTTCACGTGCCGTTACGACCAACGAAGCCTACAATCTACACACGTACGGCTGGATGGGTGGCAACGGAGATGACGAGCCAGTCCCATCTAGTGTGGCAGATCCATATGCTGCGGATAAAACAGGTGCCTTCACACATAGTCATGGACATCGTCACAGAAGCCCTTTCGGAACCTGTTGCAAGCTACTCGGCATTACGCAGTTTGTCAATCTTGTTCACGATTTATTTTCTGGAAGTTCAGGGTTGTCATGGTTTTCTGCATCGGCAACGGATAGACATCGCCGACATCGGCGTCCAGCAGTTGCGAATCACTATAACCCGTTTGATAACGGATGCGTTAGTAATTGCAAAGACTTCTGGGGAGTGGAGGAGTCTGTCTTCACACAGCCTTTGATGGATTGGTCAGGGCAAGGAGGGCAGGCAAGAATTGGAGGATTAAATGTTGACTACTATAGACTATGGGATGTGACCGCAGGAAGCATCAAGAGTGGTGCATCCTCTCATCAGAGACTACATAACGCGGATGAAGATTATGAGGCTCTGCCTGGTGATGACATGGTTTAAATTGCAGCACAATGACGCAGGGATTCTAGTGCCTAGTATTTCATTTGGTTATATGAAGGTTTGGATATGAAACGGTAAGCTTGCTGGGAACCATTTGCACATTCAATGTTTTGAGGTTAACGATCGCATCTGTACAATAAATATGTAAAAGGTGATTGAAATATCGATCTCTTCAAACTCTTGCCCCAGTTTGCTTTAGGATAAGGATCAAAACTGGGACCACCCTGAAGCAGTTTATATTTTGCTCGTCGCGGCCACAATGATATCATGCGGTCAAGTAGGCCAGATCTGGCGGACCTCAGAGCCTCAATAATTTATGGGTTGAAATCGAGCCAAGGTTCTTAAAGTCGAATCTTTCGGGGTCTCGGGTCCGTTGGCCCAGAATGATGATGGTTAGGATGCTTGGGGTTAGGTTAACTTGTGCGCCCACTGTATAAATTCAGTCCGCATTCCGCGAATTGTTACGAACGACGATTAATACCGAGTATTCAGTTCTTACACAGCAGCGAGTCCGTTCTTCGTGTTAGAGAGGATCTTGATCTTCCATATTTAACTCGACAAGCATGCCGCCACCTCCTCCACCGCAACATTTTCCCGGTCAGCCCCCGTCGAATTGGGAGAAGTTCAAGATGGGAGCGATGATGGGGGTATGATTCTAGTGGCAGTTTCAGTCCGTGCGAATTGACTAATAACGTGCGATATAGACAACGGTTGGAGTTGTCGTCGGTTTTCTATTTGGTTAGCATGGATATCACATCCTGGCAGACCGGCAATCACCACTGACTCATTCTAGGTGGATTCAGCATAATTCGGTATGGACCCGGTCCCAATGGCTTTATTCGCAGTCTGGGCCAGTATATGCTGGGTTCCGCTGCTACTTTTGGGTGAGCAAGGCTGTTTACAATATTCAATCTGTAGGGCACTGCTAACACTGTACAATAGGTTGTTCATGTCTGTCGGATCAGGTTCGTAAGGGACTCTTCTTACGTTACGTCATTTCTAACAGTAGCACAAGTCATTCGATCCGATGATGGCTTAGAAGCCTACAAATATAGAATGGAGCTTGCCCGGTTACGCGCTCAGCAGATGCGGATTATAAATGGAAAGTCGGAAATACGGCAGCAGGAAAAGCGCGAGTAAATTGTTTAAGGTGAAGATGAGATGGCACAAACACATCTTTGTATATATATAATACGAGTGTTTTCATATTCAATAATTCATTCTTCATAATTGGAAAGAGGTTCCCTATGTAATTGCAAGCCAATTCCATGTTAACATTGTTCGCAAAGAAATTTAGTACTAGAGTCGCTGCGACGAGGAGATCATGCCGACGATTACACAAACAGTATTTTTGGGACCTAGCGTTTCACGCCGTCATCGGCCTCCAAGCAAAGCAACCTTTGATCATCGTACCCCGGTCAACACCCGTACATTTTATCGCAACGCCAACATTCATCACGCGTAGTGAGAGCTGTGACGATATAGAGGACGAATACATTGGTAGTGCATCCGTATACTCGGTGTATTGCACGAGTGCCGTTACAACCCGCCGCCTAATGCACCTCACGAGACAGGTATCATCAGCGCATTCAGATCGTTAGATCTTACGCGCATCTCTCTGGCAGATGTCAACCATTACAGTAGCGCTTCCAAACCAACAGTTTCTAATGCGATCTCCTTCTCCAATACCGCCGGAGCAACACGCAGCTCTACTGCCGCAATCCTCATTGAGCGATGTTGAAAGCGACGACGATTCAAGTACGGTGATTGGCGAAGCCGAACTCAGCGATGTACCTACGATACCTGATCCAGAAGTTGCTCAAGAGGGAGCTTTCCTGAATGGGATAACTGCACAATCTGAGAATAACGCGACAGGGTCTGGACTTGTCCTAGATCAAAGGGCTCTATCACAGATACCACAGATAAATGGCGCTGCAGAGAGAAGTTCAACGCAGGAAGTCCAAGAACGCCGCTCATCTGGGAAGAAAAGTGAGGTACATAGTCAATGTAATGGAAATTTTATGCTGATATTCATAGAACCTCGGGAAGGTCACAACGCGCATCATAAGGCAGCGATACCAGGGTCATTCAAACCTCAACAATTGCAGATAATGCAACAAGGTGCATCGCAGGAGTCAGTATATTTATATCTGACTCCTCTCAACAATACCTTTACGCGAAAATGCATCAGCGTGCCATTTTATCCCAATACCATGCTCTTGGGCCGTCAAATGAATTCACGGACAATACCTACGCCCGAGAACGGCTTTTTCGATTCTCGAGTGTTAAGTCGACAGCATGCGGAAATTTGGGCAGACAGGAATACCGGCCAAGTCTGGATTCGTGACATTAAAAGTTCCAATGGCACATTTATTAATGGGCGCAGACTGTCGTCAGAAGGCGAAGAAAGTGAGCCTCATGAACTGAAGGCCGAGGACGTTATTGACTTGGGCATCAATATATCCAGTGAAGATTCAAAGACAGTTCTCCACAATAAAGTGTCCGCGCGAGTGGAAAAAATAGTGGTCGGTGCAGCGCCACAAAATTTGTTGTCGCAGTCCGGACTCGGTATATTTCCTCAAGGGCAGGCTCAATTACATCCAAGCAGCGGCGGTATAAATCTTTCGTATTCCGACATTGATCCTAGCACGAACGTGGGGCATCGAAACTTGAAGTTATCATCTGCTGCGCATCTTACAAATGGCCATACGCTGTCCATGACCGGTGTGGCCGGTGGACCGGGTAGAGCGAAGCATCGCATTATTTCTCGCGTGCTTGCATCTTCCGGAGTTACCACTAAGGGTCCAATATCATTGGATATGGTCGTCAAAAGGATTATCAACGAGATACAATTCGCCAAAACTCAGCATTCAGAATTACAGCGCGCCACGCAGATATTCGAGTCAATAGCGAGATCGCAAGCGCAATCTGCTGCAGAAGCGGTAGAAGTTGCAGAAGCGGCAGAGGTTGCAGCCGCAGGAACTTTGGCAGCGGCAGCAACGCAAGTACAAGATGAACACCAAGAGCATTCAGAGCCAACTGAAGAGCCTGGAGGCTCGATACAATGGCCCCACTCACCGTCATTATCATCTACATCTTCTTCCTTATCTGCACTGTTACAAACATCATCTGCTGCAGCAGTCGCAACAGAGCAGAAAATATTATCGTTGACAATGTCGCTGAATACTTTCGAGCAAGACTTGAAGGAAGCGAATGATAAGGCCAGTAAGCTCGAGGGTGTGCTTGACCAAGAGAGATATCTTCGCCACCAAGTTGAGTCTAAGCTCGCTCTGGCACAGCAAGAGCTAGAGTTAGAACGCGAACAAGCAATCAGTGATCTCCGGTCTGAGGAGGAAGAGGAGGCTGAAGCGGCTGCCGGACCCGATGCCACAGCTGCCGACACGATTGCGTTAATGGACAAGGAGGAAGAACGACAAAGGAGGCGAAGAAGTAGCTCCGGAAGCGACGTCGATGTTGACCATATTGTGGCCAAACTGGAGCAAGCACGACGGGAGGTTCAGTCATGGGAATCTCGGGCGTTGGCAGCAGAACAAATGGCCGAGGACAATGCACGAAATTTGGAGCGATTGATTAAACAGCTTAAGCAAGAGAAGGGATTTTCATATATTCCTCGTAGTCCTGGGACAAGTCCTACGCGCAATGGCAATGGCAATGCCAATGGGAACAGAAGTTTCGGCCGAAGCCCAAAGATTGATAGTCTACAATTGAAGGCGCGAGAACGTCACGCCACACAGTCACCACCACTGCCACGTACGTCCACGTTGACGCCGGAAGCATTCAAGAAAGCTAGGAGCGAGGTTCCGTCTCTAGATGACAAAGGAGTCAAGTCATCTTCCGAGTCGAAGAATGATAGTCGGAAATTCGCTCCGCTTGATAATAATGTCCCACGCAGTGGACCAAGTATGACGGTTCAGACTGAGGATGCTCCTCCATCCAGCAAGCGTTCTATGATGCTAATTGCGCCGTTTTTGTCGGCGGCTGGAATTACGGCTGTAGGAATGGGATTGATGACATACTTAAACCAGGTGTCCAATTCCAGGAGCTCATGATCTGGGACGACAGTATACGAACTGATGTAATAGTGATAATGGGATAGACATAGGGCGTTTTTGATTTTGTATTTGACGTGCATGTAAGAGAGCATTGAAGACGGCTACGGCGATGAACCAAAACTTATGTATATTTATCCACTATATCTTCATGCCATATAAGCGTATTACATATTTACATTTATGATACATATCTGTTTAGCGCTTCCATAAAAACGCATCTAAGCCTGGCCATGCCCAAGTCGATGATCTAAATTCTTCTGCAAGATATCTGCAAACCGATTGCCAAGCTCTTGTATAGGGTTCTTGACTCCCGCCATCTGCCTTTCCCATTCTTCCGGTGCTGCCTGTATTATAGATGTCGCTTTTGATTCAGGCAAACCGCACGCTACTATTTGGTCAAAGTATGACAGAACCGTTGATCCATTTATCGCAACGCCATGCGAAGTAATATAACGTCGCAGATGAACACCAATTGACGCAACCTTTTCGATATCTGATAGCCAGACTCCTGTATTCTCTGTGATTTTGGCGCGTAGTCCGAATCCTTCCAGCAGCTCTATGGTTGTATCTTCTAACATCCGGACGTAGCATCTTGTCGTCAGCTGAAAAATCACCGCATTAATAACTTCTTTCGTATATATTCAAGTCCGAGACAATTTACTAACATTAAACTCCTTCAAGTCAAGTATCGGATAGGCGACTAATTGTCCGGGACCATGAAATGTCGTTTGACCACCTCTCATCGTCACGCAACCTTCAGCATCGGGGACTTTTGACTTCAACTCCTCAATTTTCCGGACCGACTCCTCGTCGTGTTGCTGCCGCCTGCCAAACGTATACACCGGAAAAAATTCCATCGTCAGTAAAGTCGGCATCGGTCTAGGAACGACGTCTGGGACACGTTTGTGGTCCAGATAATTTTTGACTAAAACATCCTGCACCGCGGCTCCTGTTGAGTATGGGATTTGGGTTGGGCTTATATGGATGTGCTTGAGTGCTCGACGAGTTGCCATGGTGCGGTAATACTCTAATAATGCTGCTATAATAACCTCATGATAGAGAGCCTATTGATGCGCTCTCTTCATGTAAGTATCCTGCATGCCTTCTTGTATCATAGGCAGTAGGCGATTGCGCAATCATTTACAATCTGCTGCCCTTACCCCCAGCACCGGGAAATAAAGTTTAAATGTAGCAGCAATGGCTTGGGATTTCGTTTAGGATTTGATCGAGTCGTCGGAGCACTTTGGTTGCCGCGATCAATCCAATTTCTCCAAATTTAAAACTTATCAGTGATCCAGACAGGCCATGCAGCTTCAGCGATGACACGCTCTGGTACACATCAGCAGTCTTCTCTGGCTGAGCGGATTGCCAAGCTCGTATCCCAGCTTCAATCCCGTGGCGTCATATTTTCCGATGGAGTTCAAGCCCAGGAAATCCCCGGCCGCGGAATAGGTGTCATTGCCTGTCGAATGGTCCCAGCCGGCGAGCAGATAGTTCAGTTTCCGGTGACTTCGCTGCTTAACCCGCGAACCGCCAAGGCTGCGCTGCTGCGAGAAGTATCTGACGGCGGTGCAGATGCAGCCTGTTCCATGTTCACCCCGACTGCCACTCCGAATCGGGAGGAAGCGACTGCACGGAAACGGCGCAGGCGGGATGCATCTGTGAAGACCCAAGCTGGAAAGTATGCCAGTTTACTGGACTCGTTGTCGTCCCATCAGCTACTGGCATACTATTTGTATCGGGCGAGGTTGCGGAGAGATAGCGATTGGAATTCGTTTTTAGATGTGCTGCCGACATTGGATACGTTTGGCGGCCTACCTCTGGTTTGGGCTGTGCTCGACCATGGTAGAAAGAGGTTTCTAGATTACTTGCCAGCTAATACATACGGTAAGTATTGAATGATACTTGCAGCATGCGGCTGGAAGCGCTAATACCGGGCAGAGCATGCCGCGCGAATGAGCAAACAATTCTGGGGCGACTTGAGCGCGGTACGGAGTATATTTGCCAATGTTGAAGACGTTGAGCTATTTATTTGGGCTTGGCTATGCGGTAAATGAACTATACTAGTATTCACAAAGTCAAGGTCGCTAACACCGAATGAAACAGTCAATTCGCGATGCTTATACTACTACATGGCCGAAGCTCCTACGAGTAGTGATTGCATGACACTTGCACCCGTAGTGGATTTTCTTAATCATAGCGACGACGAACATGTGAGCCATGTCTGAAGATGCTTGTTGTCCTTCGTGGCTAATCATAACGTCAGTGCTCGATTCAGATATACGATGGCGCGCTTGCCACGAAATTTTTCGGGTTAGTGACTACCCGCTCGTATGACGTTGGCGACGAGATATGTCTTTCATATGGAGCCCATACGAATTCGTTCTTGCTCTGCGAATACGGCTTTACCCTTGCTGTCAACAAGAACACGGAACTCGACATTACTGCCGAGCTATTGGCGATATTGAAGTGCAGCAGGAGGACTAGTCGATGTCATTCTGACAGCGAAGGGGCCGAGATTGAATCGCCGAAATTAGCGTTTTTGGAGGCACATGGGTATTTGGGAGACTACACCTTGTCCCTGGATACGATTTCATATCGGACGGAGGTTGCGCTGGCAGTTTCGCAGGTGCGGGAAGAGGTCTGTCGGGAGCCAACCGGCGATGACGAACCGAGGGCCCGAACGTTAGAGCGATCACAGCTGAAGGCGTTCATATCCGGCATGGCGAATGGTTCGAAATTCAAGGCCCGGTCGACAGCGACGCTCAACACTATTCTGGATGATGTGGTGAAGAATTGTGATATCATGCTAGCCAAGGCTAATGACGATGTTGAATGCGGTGGGGAGACGAGGGAAAATATCGTACGGTTATATAACGAGCGCAAGCAAATAGCATGTTCTCATTTACGACCGCATAGATAAATAAGAATCGAAGTCGTCAATCAAATAAAATGCAATTAATGTACAAGGAAATGCCATTTCTACCAGTAATGCAGGACTCCAAAAATATTCTACACACAAATGTCCCTACAGATTGGACCACGAATATATACATCTGTTTTACGATTAATCACTCGACCGGCTTGTCCGTTGGAGCCTTATCGGTATAATTGTCATCGCTCTTTGGCTTATTCTGTTGGAGACGTTCCCTTAGAAGTTTGGCAATTTCCTTTTCCCTCTTCAAGCCGTCCATTATCGTATCGTGTTTCTCCCTTTCCTTGTTCTTAAGCCTTTCGTTGGTCCTTCCAGGTATTGTTGAACTAGCGTACGGCCGCAAGCGCAAAGGTCCACTGTACAATCTCGCAGTTTTCTGGAACGGTCTTGACCGCTCGACCTTGCGCAATGGTTGGGACAGACTTCCAATCCACATGCCACGTTTCCTGAGCGCCAATCTTCGGAATCGCCGAAGTATTTTCTCTTTCAGTTTCACGTTCACGGGTCTGTCAAAGTCATTTTCCGGGTTGACGAACGGGTTCACTGACGCGACCGACGGCTCAAGGTGCATATGCGGTTGCGCTTCCACCTGTGGCTTCAGTTCGAGTCGAGTCGTTTGCTCCGGATTGTCGATTAGTGACGACGGCAAGAAACCGAAATTATTCCTCTCCTCTTCTTTCAAATCGTGGGCAATGAAGGGATCTACGGACAAATGCTTGGCATTCGTCTGACTGCTGTCGGCCTCGATCGGTTTTGCGAGGGTCAATTTGTCCCGGTTGCGCACCTGCTGTCCGAGCTTCTTCACCAAGAGTGTGATCACGCGGTTCACGGGCGTATATATTTTGCGTCGCGCACCTTCCTGGACAATAAACCCGTTCAAGAAATCGATCTCAGTGACTTTGTAGTTGCGAATGTCCTGCCGCATCGACGACACATTCAGGGCCGTATTCTTGGCTACAGCGACCACTTTCTTCCAGACTGTGATAGGGTTGAGTAACTCTTCCAACTCGTACTCGGTAAAGTATATCTTCATTTCAGGAAGATTGCGAAGGACCGAAGCTGCCTCGGCGATAATCATGCGCGACAAAGCCATCAGATACGTTGAGCGTCCTATTTCACCATTGTCTACGTCCATGAGCGCTGTCAGCGGGTTGATGCAGCAATTGACCAGCATCTTGTCCATTTGCGCCGCCAACAGTTCCTTGTACGTGACCTGGACTGCGCCAAGGTCCGGCGAGCTGTTGAGCATCTTTGTAATAAATGATGTGTTCCAGGCTCGTAAATTTTCGCTATCGGATAGGTAGTTTAATCGCCTCTGCTGGTCGAATGTCTGTAGGTCCATGTTCGGTGCGGGGAGCTTCTCTGTGTCGTAACGCGGTAAGACAGCATACTGAACCGACCCTATGCCACGGTGAAGAATACTGAATGGCTTTAGGCCCGGAGAACAGCCATGGGTGTTGATTCCGACAATGATGTTCGGTCTGTACTCGGGCAACGGCCAGAGCGCCTTGATGTCCTCCACCAACCCGAGTCCATTCTGGAGAAGGATAATGTTAGCCTTGGCATCAATTGTTCGCCTATCTCGTAGCTTTTTAATCGCGGCCATTGCGTCCTGTGCCTTTGTGCACACGACAAGGTTGTATATTCGAATGAGCGAATGGCGAGCGTGCTTGAATCTGACCATGCGAAACGGACCCGCTTCTTCGGAAAACGACCGGCCGCCGAACTGTCTGTTCACGCTGATTCGGTATGCGCTCTTGTAAAACTCAACCGCCTGGTTCCGGGACCGCAGGATCACAGCCATTCGGGCCTTCACTGGACTCCTCTTGAGCGCCCACGCCACGAAACCACCGACGCTGCCGACTCCGAGCACCGCTGTGAACGGGGGGTTAGCACGATTACACGTATTGCGACTGCCGCAAAACCAGGTGTCAGTCCACATACCCACTGTGTTCCTGAATATGTCATGGTGTGCCTTGCGTAGCTTTATTTTGTGCTCTCGCTTCGGCACGCCGGGGCCGGTGGAATCTATCCGCTGCTGCTTCCAGTCCTTGTAGAAGTTCTTGCCTTGGAACCGGTAGTACGCGTTCCGCAGTGAATCCACGGACGACCCTTGCCGTGCCATGCGACTGATTAGGCCATGAATTTGTTTATTTCGCATTGTATTTAGTGACACATTTTGTGCCGACCGTGACGGATTAATTAATTGCACTGGGAGTCGGGGAGAAGTACTATTGCTAGAGCGCTAACTTAACACAAGATCATCATTTTTTACATCTTGTCATCGGTGGGTTTTGTGGCTCGACATAAGTGTCGAGCTGCGTGACGGGAAATGAAGATTGACACGTTCCTGCGGCTTCGTTTGAATGCGGCAATGATACACAATCGCAATCTTGTGGACAATGTAAACCTTGTCTGTTGGTCTAATAGACTGGCGATTGTTCCAAACCTATAGCATATGATTCGTTTAATAGCGGCTGCCCGACAATGACTGCCGTGAAGAATGGTTGAGTGACGCAGCATATATAGGGATAATAGCGGGAAACCGTTTGATTACGCCGGCCATATATATTGCGATCAAGATTCAGAGTCAGTCGACACGGCCATCGTGAATTGGATCACATATGCACACCTTATCTGTTAAATATTGATATCAAATTCAAATAGGCTATTATTATATATTATATTGATCCACAGCAAATTTGTCGAACGAATATCGACAGTGTCGCTACTTGGCGACGTGGACGAGAGAGTGGATGTGCCGAGGCGATAAGAAGAGAAGCGCTTGGCGGTTGTGTGATGATGCGAGGCACGCGACTGCAATGTGGGCGAGAGAAAGTTGGTGGGTCAGGTGGAGCAGCAAAAGGAAGTGGACAGCCCACGAAACTAAAAAATTTTGCTGCCGGACACAGAAGAAAGGTTCAGACGATAAATCGGATTTCGTGTTGCGATGTCAGAATGCGTGCCGAGCATCAGGAGGATAGGCAAGACGCTGCAAAAAATTTTCTGTGCTGTTGGCGGTGGCTTCAGGGCGAAAGACTGCCGAGCGACGACGACGAAGGACGACGACGACAAGCCGCAACAGCAATCCTGTACTGCTGCTGCCGCTGCCTATTGCAGTAACATCGCGGGTGACATTTGCAATGCACGTGGCTCGATATTGGGTACGCGTGCTAAGTCGGCACTTCGCGTATCGACAGCGCATTCACCTGCGAAATCCTGGGGGAGTTTATGTGCAATATACTTCACCAGCCTGTATTTGTCTCCATTCGGCTGCGGGTGCAACGTCTAAATGTGCCACCCACGTCACTTTGGCTGTCTGTTGTTATGGGGCCGCAGGCGCGGAACACAGTCACCGGCGCTACACCACATTGGCCCACTGGATAGGCAACAGATGCAGGCCCGGATGAGCCCCAGAATAGACGACTCCCCCAGAGTTGTGACACGCGTGGTCACTGCCTTCAGCCACCACCACCGTCCGCCGAAAATCTTTTGTTTGCGCCCTTGAAGGGCTGGCAGTTCACGATCAAGAGCGGTTGGGATGGAATCGATACGAGATAACGCAGCTGGGCAGTCACCGTCCACGAGCCAACGCCAGATTGTCCTGACCCAGTCAGGATTGATATTTCATCTGGATTTGCAAATATCAAAACTACAACCAATTGCGGTGAGTGCCGGCGATCGGCGCACTCCAGCTTAAAGCCTGAGCCGCACAAACGTTAACTGCATCTGATATCTGCCGAGAACACGCGAATAGCACAACATGCACAAACTTCGCCTCGAGGCACTTCTCGGTCTCGGCGCGCACGCACGCGATTTGTCTTTTTTTTTCCTGTCGCTCTAACCGGGCTTCCTTAACTATATATCGTCCGCCTCGCTTCCTGCTCCGCTCAAATCTGCTCTCACCCGCCGTCCCCCATACACCGCTCCGCTCCGCTCGGTCTCGCTCCATTCAAAAAATTCGACTGGAACACGTCCTTCTTCTCTGTCAAGTGCCTCTAATCACTAAGTCGCAAGAATGGAGTACAACGGCACCGGCGCGACCGGCGGCAACTCCGCCGTCGAGGACCTCAATGTCTATTACAACATGGGCGACACCGCCTATATCATAGTGTCGTCCGCCATGGTCTTCATCATGGTCCCAGGTCTAGGCTTTCTGTACTCTGGCCTGGCCCGCCGCAAATCTGCACTGTCCATGATTTGGGCCTGCATGATGAGCGGCGCGGTCGCAATCTTCACCTGGTACTTCTGGGGATACTCCCTCGCGTTCTCTCGCACGGCCACCAACGGCTATATTGGCAATCTCCGCTCGTTCGGCCTGAACAACGTCCTCGGAGCGCCTGCTGCCGGTACGCCTCTTGTTCCCGAGCTTCTGTTTTCTCTCTACCAGTGCATGTTCTGCGCCGTCACCCTCGCCATCATCATGGGATCCATCGCCGAGCGAGGCCGCCTCTTGCCCGCCATGGTCTTCACCTTCATCTTCGTTACTATTGTCTACGCCCCGATCGCCTGCTGGGCATGGAACGTCAACGGCTGGGCCTTCAAATGGGGCGTGTTTGACTATGCCGGCGGTGGACCGGTCGAGATCGGCTCCGGTGTCGCCGGCCTCGCGTACTCGTTCGTGCTCGGCCGCCGCAGCGACAAACTGCTGCTCAACTTCCGCCCCCACAACGTCTCGCTCGTCACGCTTGGCACCATCATGCTCTGGTTCGGCTGGCTCGGCTTCAACGGCGGCTCGTCGTTTGGCGCAAGCCTCCGCGCCGTCTACGCGTCGTGGAACTCCAACCTGACTGCAATCTTCGGCGGTATGTCCTGGTGTCTCATGGACTACCGTCTCGAGCACAAGTGGTCGACCGTTGCCATCTGCTCCGGCTTCATTTCGGGTCTCGTTGCCGCCACACCTGCTTCTGGCTTCATCCCAATGTGGGCCTCTGTCGCACTCGGCATCGTCGCCGGCGTTACTTGCAATCTTGCAACCAAGCTCAAGTTCCTCCTCCGCATCGACGATTCCCTCGATATCTTTGCCGAGCACGCCGTCGCCGGCATCATCGGACTTATCTGGAATGCGTTCTTCGCCGCCGACTATGTCATCGGCCTGGACGGCGTGAATATCGGCGTGACCGGCGGCTGGATCAACCATAACTGGGCCGCGCTGTACAAGCAAATCGTCTACGTGCTCGCGTGCTCGGGCTACACGTTCGTCATGACCTGCCTGATCTGCTACGGTCTCAACAAAATCCCTGGACTCAAACTCCGCGCTGACGAGGATGCCGAGATGCGGGGCATGGACGAGGACCAGATCGGCGAGTTCGCGTACGACTATGTCGAAGTCAGACGCGACTACCTCGCCTGGGCCCAACCGACCCCTACCGACGGCGTGCCGGTCGAGCATTACAAGAACCAGCCGACGCTTGCGCCTGCCCAGCCTTACTCGACCGCCGACGAGTCTACTGAGCGCGGGTCCGGGTCTGGTGAGAAGGACAACTAAGTTGTGATGCTTGCATTGCTGATTTATGGGTACCGGACTGGACATGGTGTTGGCATGGTTAGAGTGTTGTCTTTTTGGTTTTTGTAGTTTGTTTGGCCTTGGTCTTGGTCTTTTTGATGTAAATATGACGTTCCGTTTGGCATTGTTTCAATACATTATGCTAGGTTTTTTTGACTCGTTCGACTCCTATAATTGCAATGTAGCCTGTGTGGCCCTGGCATTGTGCTTGCGATACTTAGTCGAGGCTGCACGCCATCCGGATTCGCTCGGTTAATGCATAAATTGTTTGCATGGACATTGTATGAATGCATGTGGCGATCCTGCTGCCGAGACGTTTGGCGTCGGCTTAAATGAACACCAGCACTTCCTCCCAACCACCAAGCGCGCGCTAACCCGTCCTCATCTGCAAACGATGCCACAACAACAGCTGTACTGCATCTGCCGCAAGCCGGACACTGGCCAATGGATGATCGCATGCGACTTCTGCGACGAATGGTACCACGGCGTCTGCGTCTCGATCCGCGAGGCCCAGTCCGACCTGATCGAGACGTACGCGTGCCCGGCCTGCACGTCCAAACGGGCCGGCACCACGACATGGAAACGCAAGTGCCGCTTGCCCGACTGTGACAGGCCGGCGCTGGTCGATGGCGACAAAAAGTCCAAGTTCTGCACCGCCGAACACGGGGTCGAGTGGTTCAAGCTGAACATGGACGCCCACGCCTACGACGACGACGACGACGGCGACGGCCTTCGCAATGACCGCATTGCCCCCGGCGAACTCGCCGCCGTCGTGCGCTTGGTCGCGAACGTACGTGAGTTTAAACGGCTCGGCGATGTGCCGCCTGTGTCAGGGTCGCTGAGTCTCACGGCAGACGACAAAATCCGGCTCGCGATGTTGAATGGCCAAAGGGCCGAGATCGACAAACGGCTGGCGTACGTCGAGCACAAGGCTAGGTACATCGAGTACGCAAAGTTACGGGCAACCGCCCAAAAAAACGTGTGTGGGTTTGACAGGAAGCTGGTGTGGGACGATGCCGAGTGGGCCGAATGGTGCGATTCGGACGAAGGCGTGCGGATCTTGGCCCGGATCCGCGAGTTCAAAGCCGCTCAGGACGACAAGGTCGCGGCCGCCGCCGCCGTCGCCGCCGCGGCGGACGAGAGAAACGGCCGTGTAAACGGCGGCGACAAGCGGAAGCGCGGCCGGAAAGCAAACCAGCAGGTCGCCGTCCAGCTCGATCTCCGGGAAATTCTCGCCGTCGTCGGCAATACCGGCGACGACGACGTGTGCATGGTCGAACGGCGGCGGTGCTCGAGACATACGAGTTGGCAGCATATCCGTGCCGAAGAAGTCGAGCTTGATGAGCGCGTGTGTCGGGATGCGTTGGTTAAGATCGAGAGGGACGAACAGGCAATTAAGCAGCGGGCTGGTATTCGGAGTTTCAAGGATTCTACAAAAAGCGGTGGCCGGTGTATTGTTGTAAATTGATGACCTTGTATATATGTATATATGTATCATAGAACGTGTGACCCTAGACTACTCTTTGCCAAACCCCTTGCCGGCTTTGAATGTTCCAAACTGATCACGGCCCGGCACCTGGTTAACCCAAATCGCCATACTCGTGGCCGGGCATTTGAAATCCGCGAACCCGTCAGCGCCAATGTGCACTTCGCCCCGTTGCCAGCCTAAAACATCGGTCCAGATTTCGCCCTCATGCTCTTCGCCGACAAACATGCGTTTCTCACCTTCGCCTGCATTCGACATCACGACAGCGCATCCGTTAGGTCTATCCCACGTGCCGCGACGAACCCACCCTACGCACGTCGCGTAGTCGAAATAATCGTCCTGCGTACCATACGCATACAACTTTCGCGCCAGGATAATGTCCGCAAGTTGGCCACCGCAACTGGGCTCCTCTTTAAACTCGCCCGAAATGCCTTCCAAGTCGCCCCAAAACACACATGGATATCCGTCCCGACGGAGCAGGATCAGTGCGTACGCAAGCGGCTTGAAAAACCCTTCGATCGGCGCCTCGAGCGCCTGGTGTGGCTGCGTGTCGTGGTTCATGACCAGCGTGACGGCCGCGATCGGACGCGCTTGCACAAGCGTGCCGTCAAAGACCTGGCGGAGATCGTACGATTCCGTCTTTGATGCCTGCGAGAAATTGTACACCAGCGGCGCGTCAAACAAGCTGAACTTGTGACCGTCAAGACGGTCGAGGTATGCCAACATGTCAGACAAAGAGTCCTTCCAAAACTCGCCGACAAAGAAAAAATCCTCATGCACGTTCGCTTTCAAAACACTAATGAACTCCGCTAGATACTCCTCCGAGAAATGCTTCACAGCATCAAATCGAAATCCTCTCAACGAGAGCAACTTCGCGATCCAGATCCCCCAATCATTGATATCCTTCTTCACGTCCGGATGCGAATGGTCGATGTCGGCAAACATCAAGTAATCAAAGTTACCTTTCTCGTTGTCGACCGACTGCGCCCAAGACTTGAAATCACCAAGGATCTTATAAATCGCTGTCTTCTCGTTCTCGGAGTTGTAGTCCGTGCCTGAGAAATGCTCCCAGTGCCATTTCATGGACGAGTATTTGTCGCCGCGACCCGGGAATGTGAAGCCTAGCCAACCTTCGATTTCGTAGGGATCTGAGATGAATCGCGTGCGGTCTGGCAGACATTAGTGAACCCGAAGGAAAAGACAACGCACGACGTACCCTCGGGGTCGACTTCTGCGACTCTGCACCGCTCGGTTTCGTCAGCGGCGGCTTTGTGGTTGAGTACGGCGTCGGCATCTGCTTCTTTTAGCGTCAGGAATTCATTACCACACCGATCTGAGACTTACATAGTAAGACGCCAGCTCTCTCGGCCACATTGGCTAGGGCTACTAAATCGTCCTTATGGCCCCATTTTGTTGCAATAGAGCCCTTCTGATCGAACTCTACGTACCGTCAGACAGGAATCAAGCACTACATCTCCTAGATCGCACCTCCGAGATCCCAGAGATCGTAACTATTCCCGTTAGGTTCATTGCCTACAAAATGGACACGGAAAGGCGTACATATCATATCCGTTTCCAGACGGCGCGGAAGCCTTGGTCGGAGGCGGGATCCACATCGCCGTGATCCCGATCTCGCGATACTTCCCGGCATCACGCGCGAGTCGTTTCCTATATCTCGTCAGCCGCGCCACGCTGTAACCGTGGGATTGGCGACACCGTACCAGTGCGTGTGGTCGTCTAGATCAGTGTTAAGCCTGAATGAGAGGAACCCGGGGGCAATACGCGGGACGTTATACCTGGTATGTACCATTCGAATGCCTGAAGCATGGTCGCGTTCTCCTCAGTTGGCACCTTGTTGTCTTCTGCCATGTTTGTTGCGGAATGCGACAGCATGCGACTCGAGGAGAGAGGCGGCAGTCTCCTCTTGATATTCTGTTGTTCGTACGCAAGACGTCATCTGGTTTACTAGTCAGGGGTGGGAGACTGCCGATCTGTGGCTGGCACCTCAGGTGCTCGGCATCGCGTCGAACCCTATTCGTGTTCGGCCAAGTAAAAGTCCGTCATTTGGCAGATAGTCTGATCTGACTGGCAGTGAATTACGTGCCGAACGGCGATCCTCTTATTTAAGACCGTCATGTCATATGAAAGAGCATATCCCCGTATTTTACGTGCGTTGTTGTGCGTTTGTAGCCCCTGGCATGAGGCACACTACGGGACTGATCTTCCGCGCCGCACGCCTTTTTGATTCCTCTTTCATTATTAACACAATTAGCTAGGATACTACACCTAGCGACACCTAGCGACACCAACAATGCTAACATTTTGTCCACACTGTTCGAACTTGCTCGTCGTATGTCCCGGACTTACCATCAACAACCTCATTTATAGGCACTAACATCTACTCTGCAGATCTCGAGATCACACTCCGGCGGCTATCGGTTCGAATGCAAGACTTGTCCGTACCAATTCCCAATCCAGGACAAAATGCAGATCTACGAGCGCAAGGCAATGAAGCGGAAACAACTAGACGATGTGCTGGGTGGCGAAGGTGCTTGGGATAACGCCGATCAGACTACTTGTGCGTTGCTTTATGCTGGCAGGGACGAAGTCGAGTTGTTGCTAACGACATATAGCTCAATGTCCACAGGAATGCGGCTGTAATAAAGCGTACTTCTTCCAGCTTCAGATTCGAAGTGCGGATGAGCCAATGACTACGTTTTACAGAGTAAGTCCCGTCCGGACATATGTGTTCGCTACATGGTAAGAGAAAGTTGCTAACAGACAAAATAGTGTACGCAATGTTTCCACCAGTGGCGCGAAAATTGAGGCTAAGGCTTACATTCGCGTAAAAAGGAAGAAGCAGAAGTGGAAGTAGTGAAATACTTGCATTTACCGGAGTTTTGGAAGTTGGCTTTTTAATATGAATGGGATTACAGCGCTTGAGTCGTCTACTAATAAATTTAGTAAATATTTTGTTACCAAGCATTCTGCGCAGAGCTAGTACATACACTCTGATCCCATTCACACAACCTACCAGTTCCTGTCAGTGATAAGTCTTCAAACGCAATGCTGTTAGACAGCTCATCGGGATGACTTGACAAGGATATTTATTTATCGGTGAGATATCATAACGCAAACATTCCTGGTTCCCAACAATTGCTACATTTGACCATGACTTTTATTTCATATCCACAGATAATAAATTACAAACAAATGAACAGACAATCGAAAGACTATGAACAAAAAGCCCTTTCCATTCTCCTTTCATTTACTTTTTGTTGCTCGTACATACACCTTATTAAGCAACCATCCATCTAGTACCCAAAAGAGGCCAACTTCTCATCAACCTCGCTCGCAACCGCCTTCTTCGCCGCAGTCAACTTAGCAGCTTCAGCCTTCTTCTTAGCATAGTAAGCGGCCGACTTGACCTTTCGTCGTTCTTCCAGACGCGAGACAACGTCCTGGTATTTCCATCCGACCTCACTGCTCAACCGGCCAACGGTGGTGTACTTTCGGCCCGGCTTCAATCGCAAAACCCGGAGCGCCTGTGGGACAACGACGCGCTTCTTCTTGTCGTATGGTGGCGGAACACCCTCGAAAACCTTCAAACGCTCAAGCGCGGCCTTGCCACGAGCAGTCTTGTGCGCAATCATGCCACGCACGGTCTTGTAGAAGATGCGCGATGGCGCACGGAAGTGGAATGGGCCACGGGTTTTGTTGTATCTGGTACCCTTGCGGAGGTAAGCGTGGTATTTGACTACATGATGTTAGCTATCTGCACGTAGCTGCGTCTATCCAAATCTCAAACGCCTTCGAACACATACGCTTTGCACGGAAGAACTCGCCAGAGATGTTGAGGTCCTCAGTTCGGACGACAACGATTCGCTGGCCGTTCAACAACTGCTTCGCAACAATAGAAGCAAGTCGTCCAAGGAGATGTCCCTTGCCTGGTCACGATCACCATTAGCACTTCAATTCACTATCTTCTACCTTTCACTTCATGGATCCTCTATGATCGACCTCCAAGTCTGTCCCCAAAATTCCGAATCAGACATACCGTCAATGACAATAACCGACTCAAAAGTGCTCATTTTATCCTCTGTATAATCAAAGTCGCAGCAAAGAATCCCACTTTGCTGTGTTATGTGCCGACCAGGGTGGGGAAGTGGGTTGTTGTTGTTGGTATTGCCGGTGCGGTGAGCTGCTTGTTGCCGAGTGCCTTCTAGTGTGTAGATACTGCGTTCACGTCGAGCGTTTGGTTGTGTCGATGAGCAAGCGGTTGACCTCAACATTTTGCACCGCATACAGAAGTCCCAATGTGCCGTGACTGCTCCATTCGAGCCCTAAGTCGTAACGTTGTAGGGTTTCGACCCGTTCGAGATATTGCCTTACCTTGTGTAAACGTCGAAATTCTATGGCATTATCGTGCCCCTGATGACTCAATGCGGCGCGGCGCACGAGGTCGTACTTTTGTTTTCGACGCGTCGCGCCAACCGGTAGACATTCGTCGATCAAATCAACACTATGCCAGTAATATTTGGCGACATATTTCCATCTTCTCGAATTTCAGTCCTAACGGGCCATGCGCATGATGACATCAAATCTATCTTTGCCATGCACACGCTCGCTGAATTCCTAGTCGCCAATCCGACACGCAGAGCAATATGGATCGATACCCTTGGTGTCTTCCAAGGCTTTTTGTTTCGTGATATCTTGATGCTTCAATTTCTCCGGCAACACAGTGATGACAGAGCGGTCGAAATTGACGACGAGCTGACAAAGGCTATTGAAAATGTGCAGTTTATTCGAGTGTTCGATGCGACAGGGTTGCAGGAGGCAATGCTGGAGCTGGAGAACTCTTTCGTAAACACGACATATCAAGTTACAGGTGTAGATGATAGCGATGACGAAGTGAAGGGGCTATTGGTAATTGATTCTATTAGCGCGACGTACTCCCGCGCTATGGCAAATGATCAACCGATGGGTAACTCTTTCCAAGTATTTTCCAATTACTTGGACACTGACATGCTCGCGACAGGTCACGCCTATATGGAGTCGTTCCTGAAGCTCTTAGGCAAATTCTCCCGCACATACAACTTCTCTGCAATAGTAAGCTTGCGCACCGTCTTTCTCCGCGCTCAAAACTAATTCTTGAACAGCTCATCAACACCGCGGTTGTTGCGTCCGCAGCTGACGTTGTGCGGTCACAGTTCGAATCCGTGACTCAAAAGCCAAGTTTAGGTCCCACACTTTTGTATCTGGTCGACTTTTGCACACTAATATCACGAGATCTGCAGTCTGGGGTATACGTGTTCGAGATCCTTGCGGACCGATGGCGTGCGACAGAGGGCCACTTGCTTTCCTTTGAGCTGACGGTATGTGCCAAATTGAACATTAGATCAGAAATGTTTTAACGTGACATCAGAACAATTTTGAGATAGCGTTCAACAATCCAAATGAAAGTATTGGGTAAACAACTGATAAGACCGAACATGAATTGTGGTGTTTTTGCGCCAACTAAACGAATACCACGGCTAAACCAATCTAAGAAGAAGAATCTAATCTTACATGCCCGCAACATATATATCTTATGCCTACATCTTGCAGATGCAATAAACTCACAACACAAATTAACTTTTAGAATTTACCACTCCAATCGTATCGGATTACGCGGCTTTGCTCTTGTTCGCGAACGTACCCGAATGAGAGGCAGTTCAGAGTCGGCGACGGATGATTGCGCCGTATCAGCTTCTACTTGCAAATGAGCCACAAACTATGAGCACAATACTGCCGTTCTACATACCTTGTCGAATAATCAAATCCCGTTGCCACTCGGCTGTAAGTTGCAGCTTGATCTCATCCGGCATCTTCAACGGAGTGGACTGTAAATACTCCCTCACAACCGCACGATCCACATGGGTATGGACGCTCTTCGTGCCATTAACCGCGGTACCAGCCGGCTCCTCCTCGTCTTCCGAGTTATCACTCGAATCTGCAAGATGTAGATTTCCTTTAGTCAATGGCGCTTTCGCCTCTTTCGAGGCGAGTGGTAATGGTTTTGGTGGACTCGTGATACTCTCGTCCCAATCGCCTGATGCCTTCCTTTTGCTAATCTCAGCTTCGACGACACTTTCAAGCTCAGCAATGCATAGTTTCTTCCCAACGGCCGAGATATAAGTCAGTATGATACTGTCCAACGATATCAAATTGCCCGCCGGAAGCTTCAAACTCTCATGTCGTCCTCCAGGAGTGTATCCGTCCCGAATCACATTATGGATGGTATCCTGCAATTGCAGAATCATCGGTAATCCACGTAAAATTCCGTACAACCCAAGTCTATCGACCACTGTTAACAATAATACGTTGATAGTCTCGAAATCTTCTGCCTTATTCGATAATTCTAAACAGTAGTCGTACAACGCCAGGTGCAGCCGTGCGAGGAAACCCGACGAGGAGCTCGAACGCTTCTTGACGTCAAAAACCTCTGGATCTTTACCAATCTCGAGATCAAAGTATGTTAACAACGCGTCGACGTACGCGATATGCACGCCCGCGTCTTTTTCGGTCAAGGCCCATTCTGTCTGATTCCACGCTTGCAACGGAACGATGTTGCGTGTGACCCCTGATTCCACACCATTGGCGACAGTGAGGATTTCCTTCACGACTTTGAGACCGATAACGAGTGCCGGCTTGTGCGAAATATTCTTCTGGCTCTCTCCTTTGCGGATGTATTTGTCGAGATTTGCGTAGGACCCGACTGTCGATGGCGGTTCATACATTTCTCTCGTGGGGCGTAACGCCCCCGCGCCGTTCCCATTCGCGTTCTCATAATGTTCTTCCTGTGTGATGGGACGCAAGCGAACGAGAATTTCGGTTACCATATCGGATATTTGGTCAGAGTAGTACGTGTGAGTCGCGAGATCTGCGATCGTGAGGGCGAGTTTGTCGAGGAGGATTTTGCGTGTACCACCCTCATCCTTGATGCCTTTGGACTGCTGGTGCAAGTGGTTGAGGATTTGAGAAAACAATACATGCAGGACGTCAAGAACCGAAAGTCCGACGAGGTTGACGCTGGAAGAAAGCAATGAAGATATAAGTCTGGTGACGACCAAGTGCTTTGATGTGTCGGTAATAAGCAAGCCAGCCATAACCTCTAAAAGGCTTCTCATGATCACAAACCGAAGTTGAACTGGTGTCCATCGCGCCATAAGATCGATCATGTTGGTCGCCCACGATTCGTTCTTGGGGTGATCGATAATGAAGTGTACCACTGCAATAGAAGCGTATCGAATTTGTGAGACACCATTGTCGTGAATTGCATCGAACAATTTTCGAAGAGCTTGCAACGCAAGAACACTCGCCTCGCGCTGCGGACTGTCGCTCTCGGAATCGTCGTCAACCTCGGCCGTGACAGGACGTATAGTGCCTGTACTAGTGCGAGGCGTTCGCGTCGTAACCTCGTTTGACGAAAATTCCAAAGTCGTAGCAAGCGCATCCAGCATCAACAAGTCATCATCTTCCTTATCCGAATACAGTTGCTGCAAAATAATCGGCGCGATGATGTCAATCTGCACGCGCGACTGCCCGTTCGACGTTGATATTGCCTCGGACGCTGCAATGCTCTTTGCCGCTTTCAGGCTGACCAGTACCCATGCTAAGTCGTTGCTCGTCTTGACCCGCTCGCTGACTTTCATGTACAACTTCAATAGTTCGACGAATTTCCGGACAAATTCCTGATCGTCGGCTAATAACCCGCCGTCATGGTGCTCGCAAAAGGCCCTGAACGTTGCTTCGGTGTATTGGCACAGGGCCAGGTCATTCGAGTTCAATACTGTCGCAAGAATTGATATTATGAAATCTGCGTATTCATTGAGATCGCTGGGACACCTATCGATCAGAGCTTTCGAGATATCGAGCGTAACCTGTACATTCCTGTGCAGATCGTCAGCAAGCGCAAATTAAATCGCAATATCACAACTTTCGGGCCTACCCAGCTCTACCTCGCCATACCTCCAACCGAGCTTTCCGTTCCAGGAACCGGCCGACTTTTTGTAGTTTTGTGCGTCGCGTGGAGACGTAATACAGCAGGTACGACAGCTCGGACGAGTTCGGGTGCTTCTCCTGTGATCTGCCACCGGGGTAACACTGAAGAATGAGGCGCTGGTGCTTCGGCCTGAACTTGTTGCGCATGGCGTCGTAGGGGAATGCGATGATGGAGACCAGCCCACAGGCGTAGTCTGTGCAGGTGTAATGGTCAATGTCCGACGGCGCCAGGGTGACGGTGCATGCAGCTGCTCGCGCTGTGCCAGAACAGAGTCAGCCGAGTCAGTAGTCAGGGATTCTGCACGAGGCGTACTTCGCGTGCACGAACAGTCTAATTAGCAGTAATCATATGCCGGACAATTGCAAACACGGCATAGGCTCAAAGGCGAACGAACGAAGGGTCGTGTCGATACTGTTGGTCTGTTGGCGGTGAGCGGTGTTAGTCGAGCGTCACTAGGCCATGGAACTCGACGACTGTTGGCCGCACACTTTGGCCCGTGTCAGCAATGGCGACTTGCAAGTCCGATCTGCGATTGTACACTACACACCTCACATCCTTGCGCACATTGAATCACTCACTATTCATATTATTGTACATCCATAATACGAATCCACACCAAAATCATTTATCGTATTAACACACAAAATATAACACCGAGTCGTCATAGTAATACATCAGTATTGCGCCAACAATCAAAAGCATAATCTTCCACATGGGTTATCTCCCTAGAGTAATCTGCCTACACATTCACATAAATACATTATCAAGTGTTTAATCCGGATCAAATATTACGTAACAGTTGGACAAGATCGTGTTGACGATACTCGAATGTGCCTCCGCTTCCGAAGAGTCACCGCCAAGGAACGTCGTGCCCCAAGCACTCGCTAATGTACTTATCGTCATGTTGTTCATACGATACTTTTCCTGTACTTTGTTAAGATGAATAATCATGAACTTGAGCGTCATATAGTTGGCGTCAGGGAGATCGTTGACTAGTAAGTGCAGCTTGTCCCGCCTTAGAATATCGTCCGGGATCTTCGCCGCGTCCACAAACTCGTCGTAGAAAGGACGGGTAAGCAGTTTGTCCGGTAACTGTTGGAAATACAACTTGAGCACCGTTGCAAGAGCATGTATATCATTGTGAAATGCTGCAGGACTATCTAGCTGTACCTCCAGTGAATCGGCACTTTCGAACAGAGCCTGGATGTACTCAATATTCTCACTGGCACCTGGAACGGTATAGAGCCCCTTAGTTTCGAGACCAAATTGCTCGATGGCATGCACAACTTTGACCTAACAAACTGTTAACTCGTTCACCGGACATTCCGGACTTCCAATAACTTACTACAAAAGTTGGCGCAACAACGTCCGCCGCATTAAGCTTTAGACGATCATGCTCAGTCAGGATTTCCAACGGTACACCAAAAACACGGCTGGCGCCAGGTGTGGCGGTGTAATTATAATTACCGGCCTCATTACTGACTGATCGAGTGCTGGGATATGGGAGATGCCCATTAGCCTCCGGAGCCAACGGCCGTCCACTTGGTGACGACAGACCAAGCCCTTGATTCTGCTGGACCGCAGCCGGAATATATGCCTGCGGAGTCCGCTGTTGAGGTGGAGGCTCAAACTGCGGAGGAGGTGTCTGCGGAATTCCCGCATATCGTTGGACAGGAGGTCGAGGCATCTCCGTTGGCGGCTGTTGCTGCCGAAGAGATGACGACGATTGCTGCTGTGCAAGCGGCGGCTGTCCTGGTCTTGGCGGGGCTGTACTAGCGGTCGTGCTGGAAGGGATCGGCTGGCTCGGCTTAATTCCAGCCGTAACAGCCGCGGCGCCAGCGACAACTGCAGGAGATGATGGCGGCGGAATCGGTCTGCTGGTAGCACGATTCGAGTTTGCCGTAAAAGCGTTTGTTATATAATCGTGCTGGACGTACTCCACACCTTTATGTACCAAGCTGCTAGAGCCTTGCGATTTGAGAACTAAAGTGAGGAAGTCGTTCTCGCTATCAATGTCTTTGGCTATTTGTTTCAAACCGGGGACTGAAATACAAATAAGCGCTTTGCTCGTGAAATATTCAAAAAGTGTGCCTACCTCCAGGTTGCATGGGACTGATAATTAAACCATTACTAAGCGCCAATCTCTCTGTCAAATTTGCTAAATATTGGTTAGCGGAGAAACCTATTACAGACATGCAGCTAAACATACCGTAATCCTCAAATCGAAGAACAACTCCGGTATCAAACATTTCTAACACGTTACGTAATGCCCTGATATTCTCTGGTCGATGCGACTTAACCAACTGGCTGTAGGCGGTCTTTGCGGCGTTGACCTTGTCACGATAATCCTGATCTGCAATTTTTACCTTCTTCTCCAAATCCTCGACGACCTGTTCCCACTGTTAATATGTATACAACACTAATAGCACACTGCCTGTACTACCTGTTGATTAGTCTTGCTACCCTTAAATTTCAGACCAGATCGCTTGGTTGGGTCATTCGTACGCGCAGTGTGGAATTCCTCACAAAGCGAGTAATATTTTGCTTTGCTCTTCTCGGCAGCGTGCTCCGCATCCGTCACAGTCTTCTCATCATGCATTGCCTTCTGTTTCAATTCCTTGCGCTTGCGCTCCGTGCTCTTGCACAAATCAGACAAATCGTCATGCATTTTCGACAGTTCGCCGGCATAGTGGAAACTCTGCTTGGCGAGCTGCTCGTTCATATTCGTGGCTTGCTCGAATTTCCTCGAGAACGAATCGTTTCGATTATCGGACTTCTGTATAGATTCGCGTGCCGATTTGAGGTTTCGAGTCAAGTCTGTGCGGATATTAGCAAATCTCAAGCGATGCGTACCCTCGGGACACAAAATACCTCGCGCATATTGTTCTTCGAGGGTAGATCGCGCTTTAATAAATGCCGTAAAATCCTGTAGCTATTGTTTAGAATTTCTGCAAATGTACAGCACATCGGAAACCAACCTTGCCGGAGATAATACTCGATTTTAGACGCCTGAGTAATAATTCCACGCCGATCTACGGCGGTCAGTATGCTGAAGAATCCGGTTATCAAGTACAGCGAAATCAAACCCACATCGGACTGAAGAATCTCATTAACTTGGACATTTTGACGCTTGTAGGTTTCGTCATCGAAAGAAGACTGAGTGAACTGGGGTGTGTTCGCATCGGAGAAAGAGGCACCAGCTGTGCTGACGGGCGAACCCGAGTCCGTCATAATTGTGACTGACGTGACAAACTCACTTTATGCGAAGAAGATTATTTACAGGAGTATGTAGTAAGCAGTCTGCAGGACCTGAAGCAGATAAACACGTAGGTGGCTCGATAGAAAAAAAGGCGTATTTGTATTTGTTGCCGGTGATATATTTAGTTGGCAGCTGAAAGTCGCAAGGGCCCACAGGGCGACCATCGTGAGGCGGTGCTCGCTAAACGATTCGAGGCTGCCTGAGGCGCAGCTGAGGCTGTACACATCGGCTCGACATGAAGGGTCTACATCAGATACTTCAAACTTACACACGTAAGATCGCTCACCAAGTCGAAAGCGCGTCTCGACTTGTCTGTGGCAGCGTGCCTGCCATGCAAACATGCAGGCACTCGAGGCCATTCTCAGCGACCTGCTCGAGCTCCAGCATGATCTCACGCCGTCCTTCGTGCCCTCCCAGGCAACACAGCCGAGCGCGCTCGAATTCCTGCGACAAGTTCATACCAATTTTCCGGTTATTTACAGAGGTTTGTTGTGCCAGTGAATAGACACAGACCAGTGCTGACGTTCTGAGCAGCTGCAGCATTAGAATGGCCGGCCATCGATGCAACTTCTGGCCGGCGATGGTCGAGAAAATACCTTCTGGAAAGTCTCAAACACACCACCGTCAGTGTTGCCGAAACGCCACTAGGGTGAGATTGTTTGAATTTTTTCCCAGTTACTGTCTGGGCTCTAGTGATACTAGCAGACTTGCAGGAACGCGGACGCGCCGCTTGGCAACTTGTTCGTCCAGCCGCATACTTCGAATCTTCCCTTCTCCGAGTTCATGGACAAATTGCTTGATTCCGATGGTGATACGGTCTGCTATATGCAGTCGCAGAACAATAACATGCCGACTGAGTTTCCGCAATTGGTGGACGACGTTGAGATGGACATTCCCTGGGCTACAGAAGCATTAAGTACGCCATTATTTGCTTATCTTCGTTGATCAGGGCGCCGCATGATAAGTTCTAACCGCAAGTAGACTCGAAGCCTGAAGCGGTGAACTTGTGGATAGGCAGCAGTAGAAGTACGACAAGTCTTCATAAGGACCCGTACGAGAACCTCCACGTCCAGGTCCTAGGTCAGAAAGTGTTCAAGCTTATATCTCCAGCTGAACATATCTGCGTGAAGGGTACTATTCACGCTATTTGTTACCCTTTCCTGCCGCTAACTTGTGCAAGAATCAATGCTGAAGAAGGCAACCTACAATAAATTATCCGACGGGTTCGAGTTGATTATCGGGACCGAAAGCCAGCCCTGGCCGACGTTAGATCCGGACGCGATCGAATCGACAGACTTCTGGCAATCTAAGGTGCGCGTGATAGAAGTAGTTTTGAATCCCGGAGATATTCTCTACTTGCCAGCGCTCTGGTTCCACAAGGTATCCCAAGTTTCGGACGCTGATGGCCTTTGCTGCAGCGTGAATTATTGGTATGATATGGACTTCACTGGACCGCTATGGCCGTTTGCAAACTTTGTACGGAGTATCTCGAACTCGCTTGCTGGCGTTGAAAAAGACGCCGATATCAAGGACTGCGTTAAAGACGGCAATATGTAGACGTTGAATATGTATACGCATAGTTGTGAATAATTCTGTGATGTAAGATTAAAAGGTCAATTGCAAAAAAGTATAGTGGATGTATTTGGAATCTGGATATGCAGCCCTATAACGTTCATGGAACGAATTCGTCCAATCGTGCAATTATGATTGTTTAGCCATATTAATACTGTGGGCAGACATGAAGAGGATTGGTACGGAGAACACACAATGAACGTGCGTATCCCGGCATCAGGTCCCACGCGGCGCATGCAAGGAGTAAAGAAAGCTAAAACCGCAAGTGCCAATTTGTCAGGCCCTCTGGAATCACCAACCATAAGCCGCTGCCATATCAGATATCCCATTCAAACAGGAAAATTAAGCGCGAGAAGAAAAGGTTACGACAGAATATACTAGAGGTGACCGACAAATAGAGAGTATGCAGAGCATCAAATGTGTCGTCACCGGCGATGGGTACGTATTTCGATTCCACCACCAATCGTTCTTGTCAGGTGATTCCAGCAGAATGCTGCGACTGGTTCTTCGAACAATGCTTCGTTTACATTACTTCAGAATACTAACAGGTAGTGTCTTTGATACAGTGCCGTTGGCAAAACATGCCTGCTTATAAGCTACACGACGAATGCGTTTCCAGGGGAATATATACCAACAGTGTATGTTGTGCTACCACTACCTTCACGCACAGGTTGAATATGCTCGAGCTGACAGATTCGGGCATGTATACAGGTTTGACAATTATTCGGCAAATGTCATGGTAGATTCAAAACCAATAAGCCTTGGTCTGTGGGATACAGCCGGTCAGGAGGACTACGACCGTTTGCGGCCGCTGTCATACCCCCAAACTGGTGTCTTCTTGATTTGCTTCTCGCTCGTCAGCCCACCGTCATTTGAAAACGTGCGCACGAAGGTGAGTTGTGTCGTTAGTTTCTACGACTGCGAGATCAGCGGGTACGGATCTCGACAGCCGGAGCAACGAGACTAATATGCCCTATTAGTGGTACCCTGAAATATCCCATCACGCCCCGAATACTCCAGTAATTCTTGTCGGCACGAAGTTGGATTTGCGAGAAAACAAAGAAGTCGTGGATAAGCTACGAGAGAAGCGCATGGCGCCTATAACATACCCACAGGGACTGCAAATGGCCAAAGACATCCACGCCGTAAAGTGAGTGGTTCCGAATACACAATGGAATTTGCTAACGCGATTTTCGTAGATATCTAGAATGCTCAGCATTGACTCAGAAGGGATTGAAAAACGTTTTTGATGAAGCTATAAAGTGAGTCTGCCTGGCGATTTTCTCCAGACGGGCCTAACAATAACAGGGCCGTCCTTGCACCGAAGCCGATTCCGAAGAAGCAGAAAAAGTGCACCATCTTGTAAATCACAACAATGGATATAGTCCACACACATCTATTTATTCAAACTAAGGATGCAGAATCCGATAGACGATGCGCCCGGGTTTCGATTTCTCTGGCCATCACTGTTTGCTGCCCGTCATAGTGTTTGGGATACGCTCTTCGAATCTGGATTTGGTTTACACATATACTACAGTAATTTAGTTCGCTCAGTGCTGAACATTTCTTTCGCTAGACATTGCGTTTTGGGTACTTAATATGGATCTGCTTGTCGGCGAGTTTTTTATCACACGTTATTGTTGTGTTGGCGCTTTCTGTATATTGTAAGTTGTGTGTAGTGCACTTGTATGTAAAGGTTAATCAATGAGATGTATTAAGAAATGCATTTACATATTCAAATGTGCTTTTTTATCCCGGAACCCATAACCAGTAACCCAAACAATGCATGCTCATGTCGTACATAAAATAATTATTGCACTCTTGCCAGTCGTGACGGATGGATGAATGCTCCAGCACTTCGTTCGTCTGCACTGTTCGCCCCAACCTTAGCTCTTTCCTTCGCAACCTTAGCCTCCTGCAATTCGCGTCGTTCAGCCTCCAGCTTTTCATTTTTTTCCTTCAACTTTTGCTTCCGACTGGTACCTTTGCCGCCACCTCCGGCTGTTAACTCGACATTTATCCTGCGTCCTTCGTATTCGGTATGATGCAACCGGAGGCAAGCTTTCATGCGCTTCGACGCATCTTGGCCCATGAACTCCGCAAACGCAAAGCCTTTGACTTTCTGTGTATTTTTATCCGTCGGAATGCGAATGACGTCCGGTTTACTAGCACTTAAATGTGTCTGCAATGTGGCTTGTGTGGCAGCATACGGTAAGTTCCCGACAAACAGAATAAATCGGGGACCTTGCACCTTCTCGCTCGCCTCTTTCTTTTGCCGTTTCCGCGCCAGTTTCTCTCCATCACCATCCTGCTTCGTATTCTCGACCGGCGTCTCATCATCACCAGCCTTCCGTTTCTTGCTTTCCTCTTCCTCTCTCGCCTTTTTGCTCGCCAGAGCCGCCTGCGCCCGTTGTTGCGACTCGGCAAGTTTGGCCAGTTTATTCGCCTCCTTCTCCGCCTTCAACGCCACATATTCAGCTTCCGACAGTGTCTTTGTCTTTTTGGTGCTGAAAGTTTCGCCTTTTTTTACTGCGTCGCGAAATTGTGCTGCCCGCTGTTTGCGTTTGGACAGTTTGCCTGATCCTGACGACGTCGGCCCCGCTACCTCTGCTTGTGACATTGCGACAAAAATAAAACCAACCGGCAGAAAAATGCGGACTTAATGATGCTTCGCGAATCAGATGGCTCTGAGAAAAGGTTAAGCGAAAGCTGAAAGATCCCCCGATCGATGGGCCGCTGGGTCGGAATGGTCAAGCTTATAAGAACAACCCACGGTGAAGAAAACAAAACCTTACCGGATTTGGCAATATTCTGTGCCAATAGCCGATAGCAACGTGTTATACCTCCTCTTTTGCACTATGTCCTTACCTAACGGCTCCGTCTTGGCTTGTTCCAAAACCCACAAACTCAAGCAAAGCAGCATTCAAGATCTGGAAAATTTAGTCTGGGGTTAGGGTTACTCCGACGCCTCAGTTTCTCGCCTGGCGTGGCTTGTCAGGCGTGCAGGTCTCTTTTTATTTGATGGGACATCGGGTTTGGGGACAAAACATTGCCGGCTTTTTTGATCCCTACTACATTAGCATATAATCGTCAAGCTACCACACTGTGATTCCGGTATTTCGCTTTTCGCTCCATGTCTACGCCGCCCTAATGAGGACTATCCAAATACCATATATACATATATCCGATTAACAACTTGATCTAACAACACTATAAAGACAAGAACAAAAACCAATCTGTATAGACATAAAAGCGCCGCCTTCACTACTCGCATGCCCATTCTCTCATCCTGCACATTCCATCACTCAAATGATACTAAGAAATATCCGTGACAAACAAACTGACGTAGAACAAGCAAACACCGTGTAAGCAGCCCAATTTTGTATAACACTTTAATGAACGACGATGAATCGATAGACCATCACGCAGGTAGAGTATGAAAACGAAAGGAGGGTTTTTGCAAAAGAGAATGATTGAAAGAAGAGAAATGATATACACCACGCATTAGAAATTACACCACCCGCACGCGTATACACAAATCCACCTCCTAACTCATATCACGAATGACAACTATCCCATTGTAACAACGAGAAAAAGGATGCCAAAACAAATAAACTTAATCCGTAAGCAGACCCAATACAATCTCTAGCCTAAAATACACATTTTTCTTTACCGTTGCGGAAACGAAGTGCGTATAGAAAAAAGAGAATATAAAACAACCCGATCCCAAATAACAAAACCAATAACGAGAAGCCCAATATCTTTTTACACAACCAGAACCCATTATACCTGAATTTCTATGTACGCACGCGATAATCAAGCTACTGCTGCTGAACGACAGCACACATCCAGATGCGTGTCTTGTAAACGCGGAACAAGTCGCGGACGAGCTCGCGGAAGTCAATGCGACGGGGCGCGCTGTAAAAGAATGTAAGTTTACGCCGGTCCCTGTAATAAATTGTAATGTTAGTATGGAACATCACAGGAAGAATTGGAACGCACCATTGATATTCACTGTCTAGAACATGCATGACCATTCCTCTTTCTTCTACTTTTTGCATGCAAATCTCTAGTGCACGATCTTCGTCGTTCTTCTTTTTAGCGAGCTGCTGTATTTCCATTGGTTGTGCGAAACGGATGATTTGCTTTGGTTGCAGCGTCATCGGGTTAGGCCCACTCTCACCCTGACCGGGTGCCTCCCCACCGTTCTGCTGCAAAGCAAACTGCTGCTCTTTGTGCTGCTGTATTTTTATTTCGTGTGCAGTCTCTACCGAGATGTTGACATGCGTCACCCGTCCCAGGTCGCGGCCTCTATCAGCGTCAACGATGACGACGTCACCAGGTTTAACGTCCAAGTTCGACCCCTCTGCAATGTAAAACACGTCGATCCTGCCAGCCTTGAATTCGACGCAGTAGAGTCGCTGCGTCATCGGATATGGAAGGTTCCAGGTCTTCATGACCGAACCATTCGCTGTCCCATGGGCCGCAATGTCGTGGTACCGTTGATTGGCACTATATCGGGGCATGTCAAAGTACGGAGCGAATAGACGGCAAGCCGTAGGATAGTCCATCGATAAGTCAACCTCTTCCGGCGGCTCGTTCGGATCGAGATTTTGGCTGCTCGGCTTGGGAATACCTAAGCTGTTGATCGCATTCAGTCCGTTGATTGGATTGAGCGGTCCAAATCCCGTCGCCGCGTTGTCGATATGCATTATGGCACCAGAAGTAAAGCCAGGCTTATAGTAGTCCTTGAAGTTAATCGCTGTGCCCGGGGGCGGGAGAGCACTACCATTCGTATACCCGACGCCGTTTGCATTAACGCCACTGGACCCAGCATTGGACGGACGTGGAAGGCTGTTGCTGCCATTGCTTAACGCAGATCCGCTGCGAACTCCACTACTGGCATTTCCGATGTGCGGAATGCCGTTGCCGTTCGTGTACGTAGGCAAAGAAGGCTGCTGATAATTGCTGTTGTCGAGGGAGTACCTGCGCATCTGATTGCTGTCGGACCAGAGACTGTTCCCTGGAGTGCCACTTGGCGGGCGCTCAAGACCAGACGACACGGACAGTCTCTTGATAGCTTCGGTCGCGGCTCCGAGGGGATCGTATCGGCGCGCCTGTTGATGCTGTTTTTTGTAGCCATCGAAGTTGCTCGGAAGGTGATCGTCCTCATCGTCAAAGACAGCATTGTCCTCTGCAATGTCCTCGCGCAAAACAGATGGATGTACCTGGCCACTGAGGCCACGAGAGTGTGAACCTACATCGCCCTGCGAGAAGCTCAGACTTCGATACGCGCGATTGTAGTTGGGATACGGCGAAATGCTGACCGGCAGACCGCCTTGCTGCTGATGCGCGCCGGTGGCAGGGCTGTCGCCGATCGAACCGCGGGAAGACGGAGACTGAGATGTACGTCGTGCGGTTTGCGGCAAAGATGCGTTGTCATGCCAAATGTTGCTCCACTGGGGGACAGCGGATCTTTCGTTGGACAAGGAGAGCCCGTTGAACCAGCGATCGGTGTCGATTGTCGGTACGGCCGGATGGGAGGTTGTTGGCGCGAGCAGGTTAACATTTAGTCCACCCCGCGGCCGGGATGAGAATTCGGCGGCGTAGGATGGCCGGCGCGAGGACATAGCGCTGACGCCGCCGGCACCGCGGAGCGGCTGGTCGATGGTGAACGTGAAGTCGTCGTCGTTCTCGGAAGATGAAGAGTCTTCATGATGTCCGGATGCCGGGAAAATGGACGACGACAGCTGGCCGCGTGCCGGACTTGTGCTCTTCGCGGCCGAGTTAGAGAACGGATCACTAGATGACGATCTCTGATGCAGCCGCGACGAACCGATCGGGCCAGGAGCGATAGACCGAGGCGATTCATGCGACTGACTGTGAGCAGATGAAGCAGAACGTGCTGGTGAGGACGAAGATGGCGCAGGAGCTTTGTAGTCTAGCATGGCGTCGGCAGACTCGTATGCGGGCGAAGACGGCCGGGATCGCGAGTGTCGGACGACAGGCTGAGCCATCATAATGCGGACGGACAGAGTCTAAAGATATAAGAATTTTTTTTCGTATATAAATATGCGTCGAAGAGCTGGATATGCGCAGAGCAGATGATAGGTGTCGAAAAGCTGGCGCACGAACAGAACAAGGATGTAGATGGTTGGAGAGAAGGGGCCCGCAGCAAACAGCGGCTCAGTGGACGAGGACATAAAAGTACGCCAAATAATCGATGACGTCTGGAAAGGTCACACTGCGAGCGGGGGTCGTGTGACATTCCGCTATGGGTAACGTTGAACTGCATGGTTATGACACAGTCTTAATGTGCAAGTGTGATTAGGGTTTAAGTGCACAACCATGTATGCATTTGTGGCGGTGATGTCGCATGGTGTCGACTTGGTGCCAGGTTCAAACTTGCTGCGACTTATAGTAACAAGTTGCCACGTGCGAATGGCAAGCCGCGCCGCAACATCGCGACTGCCAAAAAGCCGCCTGTTCTGCGTGCATGAACACGTTGATCGCGTAACGCGACCCACGCGAGCACGATCGTCAGTATGGTTAGAAAGCTAGTAGTTTGGTCGAGTGAGGGTATGGGGCACGCGCCGCGAAGTTATGGCCGGATTGAGCCGCACGGTGTCGCCGTCAGGCCTGAGCGCATTAGTGTGCGGCGGGTCCGTCACCCGGGTCATCCCCGCACTTTGACTCACCCTAACCCCCGCATAGCCTTAGCGAGATTACTGGACTCACTAACGGCCGGGGTTAGGGTTGTGCGCCACTTGCTGCTCCTCTTCCCAGTGACGTCGTCGTCATCGGATCGAACAAGCAGTGATCGGCCCGCTGTCAATTAAAAATGTCGACCACGATGTTCAACTCATTAATCCGCGACATCTACTCCTAGATATCACATATCACCCCATCTCCGCACGATTGTCACCTTATACGGAAACTACTACGCTGTACCACTTCTTGTCGGATAAGTCAATATCGCAAGCCAATTGCCACAATATACATATTAGTACTCATACAATGTCATCTGCGCCACTGAGATTTTCGTCGTTAGACGTATTTCAGCCTCCTCCCAACAGCTCTCACTCCGGCGGCGCTGTCACCAAGCCGAGTCCGATGTTGCAATTCACATACTCTCCAAGCAAGCGGCCGTCGTCCGGCTCGACATATTCCGAGGTCGATTCCAACGCGTCGAGGTTGTCCCAGATTTCGTCACCGACCAGCTTGAGTCCCAGCTCCATGTTGGGGCCTGAGAGCCCGAGCTGTCCTGCTCCTCGACGCCAGTCAAGCGTCAAACTCCAGCAAGTTCCGCCACAGATCTTGCTACCTTTCGTGGACAGGCCTTCTGAGATGGACTCACTCATGACTTACAACGAGTCATTTTTCAGCCTTCTCAAAGGTTCGGTCGGTGATGACGTTTACGGAAAGCAACTCCTGCCGCTGTTTCGCTCACCAAGAGATAAACTCGACGACATTGCCTTCTTACTTTCGATCAAGCGGATTCTTTGCGCTGGTGGCGAGAGCTCGAGCAGAATGTGGATCGAATTCTGCCGCATTGTAGGCTGCGATGATCACGAATTACTTTCACCTTACACTCCTTCCGCCGCTTTCTCGCGGCTGCCGCCTTCGCTTGATGGTGCTGCAGAGACCAACGACGAAGTCGAGAAGGTCCAGTTTAGAAATCAGAATCCGTTCACATCACACAGGCGAGAATACTCGGAATCCACCGGCGGCGTGTCGCCAACTTTCACGTTCCACGACCCTATTATCGAGGAAGATTAGTTATACTAGATTATTAACTTATGACATTTTGAATTTGATTATGGTCTGATTAGGTATTGATGGAGTAATGGTCGGGTTCGGAGTCGAAGATATCTTGTACTATCTATAAATTGAAGCCATGCATGCATTCGGAATTTGATATTTTTCAAATTTTTATTCCTTGGTCTTTGCTTAGATGTCCTGCCAGATGGATCTATACGTTGAGTGTATCTAAATACAAGTTATGGGTTTTGTCAGTTCATCCCAACAGAAACACGGTTCGGTTACAGCCGAATTAGCTGCTACTAAAATCCCACGACCAAGTGAGCCATCATCTGACCCCGTTATGTCGAAAAATGAATATACATATATTGTCTTGCATTATACTATACAACCAACCACGTATAGCGGAACGTGCGCCGAACTAACATTTTCCTATAGGTTTATGAAATTTTCCCATTATTCATAGTTTTTTCCTTTTATGATCCCGTGCACCACTTCCTTCTTCCTTTGGTCGATAGAGTCTAACGTCTTGGTGGTCGGCCGCCGGCAGCAGGAGTAGGACGAGCCTGTTTCTTATGTGTAGCGGGGACAATCTCAGCGGGCAAGTGGAGCCATTCCCGGAGGTATTCGATGCCCTCGTCGGTGAGCGAGTAGTAGTAGTATTGCCACGAGAAGCGGGTCTTGACGTATCCTCGGGAGTCGAGCGACTGAAGGGCCTTGATGACCTGAGCTCGTCGTTAGCCATTGAGGTCAATGCAGTCCATGCAGACACATCAGGACGACTTACGTATAGGTTCTTGGTGTCTATCTCCTCATGCTTTGGCTGGTTATAATCCTTCTTCGCAACAACAACACCCTCTATTATATCCGTCAGCGTGTCATTCGGTCAATATTCCCTTCTCAATTTCAGGTCGTCGGTCCCCTTCAAGCTCAACCTCCATTGCCAGCTCTGCAACAAAACAACCGACATACCCTTAAACAGATAAGTGTGGATCTTCTGACGGTCGGCTTTAGGGATCAGCATTTTGGCGGACTATACGACTATGCGAAAATGCCGGTGGTTGAGAGTAACGAACGTAGGACTAACTCGGCGTAGTATTCGAGATGTGCCAGCGTTGCGCGGTTTGTTAGGGAGAGCCATCCCTGCCCGGACAATTTTGCAGCTTGTTGGACGTGACTGCTGTTGCCTTAGGAAAGCCCTATTTCTTTAGGGTGTGTGCGGCTCAGCCCAAATATATCCCCGTCCCTAACCCACAGCACTGGCAGTGTAGCAAGCATTACGGCATAAATGCACTGACAAACCCATATGCCGGAGCTCGTTGCTCAAGATCATGAACTACTCCTCTCGATAGACGTACATCGATCAACTTCGATAAGCAGATCCACGCTCGACAAAATTGCTTGGGGCTTGATCCCGTCGTCATAGCTAGACCTGAAGCTAGGCGTGAAGTAATCTGAATAGGACTCATCACTTACTGGCATCGCAAAGGCAAAGGCAACACCTGTTCGGTTCTAGTCATGGCGTCAACATCGACAATAGACGTCTTCATCTCGACATTTACAGGTCTAAGACCGTTTGCACTTCCGTCCGTCCCATCATCAACTCCACTATCAGGCGTGCTCTCGTTAATAACGGAGTCTCTGCCCTCTACTGTGGCGGAGAATGTTTATTTCACGCAATATTCAGGACGGCTCCTTCCCTCCGACTCGACACTCCCTATCTCAGCACTGGTCCCATCGGACACGTCGCACTTCTTACTTCGCGTAACGGCTCGCCTCCGTGGCGGCAAAGGAGGGTTCGGCTCACAACTCCGCGCACAAGGTGGACGGATGTCCGCCCGTCGCAAACGCGGTGTCAAAAACGACGAGGATCAGGATAACTATCGTAATCTCGACGGCCGCCGTATGCGCAGTATTCGACAAGCAAAAGAGTATGTTATCCTTTCCTTTTCAGTTTCCTATTGTTTCTTTTCGTAGGTTTCTGATGGAGCATGCTAATCTACTTGTAGTCTGGCGATATATTTAGAGACAGCACCACAGCGCATCAAGGAAGCCGCACGGCAGAAACGGGAGCGATTGAAGGCTATAATAGAGATGGAAGATCCCGCTTCCAAAGCACGGTTTGATGATGTGGAGTTTTTGGAGGAGAGCGAGGAGATGATCGAGGATTTGAAGCGAATTGTGGAGGATAGTGTGAAGTATGGTGGGCAGAGGTTTGTTTTGTCGTCATCGGATGATGAGGAAGATGAGGACGACGAAGGAGAAGGAAAAGGGGATACTCCGAAATTTGTAGTCGGCAGTGCGGATAGTGGTGAGAGTTCGAGTTCTTCGGCATCGCGAGAGCCCAAGTTTGCCTCATTTTTCGATGAGGACGTAGACAATGATGTCAGTGATGATTCCGACGACGATAAGAGTGCATCCAAGTGAAAAGGCGCAGGAGGGTTGTGGTTATGGCGTTTCGGGTGTTATGTTCATAATGGCAATTACAGCAATCAAATCTGTTGGTAACAGTCATGCTGCCGAGGGGCAAATGTAGGGTGCTGTTCAGTTCGTGGAACTCGATCGCGCAGCTTTGAAGAGAACGAGGTAGAACCGCGCGCATCGGGCTAATCTACGGGGTACTCAGCATCGCCGATCAATTTCATCTCAATATACGAACCGACTTTGCAATCAAAGTCCCGCTACAAAATAATGCGTGCTAATCCACAACAATGTGAACATCGGGACCTCCAAGCAGAATCGGTCCTAGTACGCGGGGGCAATGTAGATCAGGCCCTGTCTCGTGGCGTTGCCGAGTTACCCGGTTTGACGGTCCGACAATTGGCGTCAGAATGATGGCTCTATGACTTCATCTCTCGGAACCCAACGCTCTTAATCTTCCCTGCATCTTTACCGACGTCGCATATAACTTGCACACCATTGGCCTCACCCCAGTGCGGATCCCAATTCCATTGGCAGTTCTTCAATACTGAGATCACCTTGCAATAATGATGGCTTGCAGAGCTAGAGCAATTACTCACGAAGCGGCGACGATGCTGCGCGCGGGATCCACCCGGCATTTGTCATCACAGCTCGCCAGCGCGTCTGCGACCGCCATTTCCCGACGCAACATGAGCACGAGTAAGAGCAACAGCTATGGCGTTCAGAATAGTCTGTTGCCATCCGCCTCTAACCGTAGCAACAAGTTCGTGGGCTTTAATGGCGTTCAGCGGCGAACGATGTTCATTCAGACTGCGAATACACCTAATCAAGACGCCTTGAAGTTCATTCCCTCGACCACCATATTACCTCCAGGAGCACGCACCGTCGAATTTGTCAATGGTCGTGAGGCGCACTCGTCGCCGCTTGCGCGCAAGTTGTTTGCCATTGATGGGGTTCGGTCGGTTATGTTTGGCCCGGACTTTATTACCGTTGAGAAGGACCCTTTCGTCTCGTGGGCGATACTCAAGCCCGAGGTGTTTTCGATTTTGACTGAGTTTTTAAGTTCGGGAGCGAAGATTTTGTTGGAGGACACGGCGATGAATGAGGACACCATGCCCCAGGAAGGAGACTCCGAGACAGTCAGCATGATCAAGGAACTCATCGACACTCGCATCCGTCCGGCCATCCAAGAAGACGGCGGCGATATCGAATACAAAGGCTTGACTGACGCCGGTATTGTGCAGTTGAAACTCCGCGGGGCGTGCCGAACATGCGATAGTTCTACCGTGACGCTCAAGAACGGTATCGAGGCCATGCTGATGCATTATGTTGACGGTGTAACTGGCATCGAGCAGGTGCTTGATCCCGAGGAGGAGGTTTCTTTGCGGGAGTTTGAGAAGTTCGAAGAGAAGCTGAAGAAGGAGAAGGGAAGAGTTCCGCCTTCAGGTGGTAAAGGATACGACGATTCTCCACGGTTGTAAATCTATTGCGATTGCTGTCACATTCGTTTGGAAGTATAGTGATTTTCTATGCTTTTATTAATCTTTGAATGGTTATCTGTCTGCGTTGCCGACAGTCATGTAAATTCGAGTATTTGGGATAAGGTTAAACAGCGGATGGGTCTACGGAATTGGACATCTATGTTTTATGGTACATAGGAAGGATAGATAATATATTGTCTACAGATGAGCAATCAGTATGGATCAGAATATTTTTGTTTTAGTTGAGGACCGACTAATTTCAAATATTTCAAGTATTAATTGCATTGCTTTACATTAAACGTTTAGTTCATATGACCTTAGATGGATTGAGATGTACGGCCTGCTCGTAGTTGTGGATTGTGGGTGGGTCACGGAGGCCCCCATACTTCGATGAATAGCGTTAGTGCTGTATATACGCGAGCCGCGAGAATAAATCCGATCAATCCAATCCTCAAGCAAAATTACCACAACGCCAGCACGTATTCGGTGGTTACAAGCTATTTGTCAAGTTCACCTAGTCAATATGTCGTCGGCTTCATCGAACGCTAAGAAGAGGGCCAATCTCTGTGTCCCGTAAGCGCCCCCGTTTTAGTCTATATCTGTGATCTCTGATGAACAATTAACGCTGATATCATGTATCTTAGATACGTTCCTATGGAATTGAAGTCTCGGGAAGATGTCTCGTCAATGATGTCGTCCACGCTACCCATGGTTGCCATGTTTTTGCGGTAAGCAGATGCAACTTGATATCATAGTAGTGTTGCCAACTAACCCGTCAAAAATAGAAATAAGTGTGTATCCGCCTTCGTACTCTAGAACTCGCGACCGAATACTATTCACTACGTCTTGATCGCTAACAACCTTTAAAGATTAATTGGCTGGTCTGCCCTTCTTATCACAATACAGTCTTGGCTGAACGAAACAGAAGCCTCTAATAGCGATTCATCCCAGCCAGGATGGCTCAAGGTCGTGTACGTGCTCCCCCGACACATGTCATTCCTACTTACTAATCTAACATGTTCTAATCAGCATGAGCTTTGCTGGTCTTATGGTCTGCTACATGGATCTCTTCTTCCCTGCGCAATCAATCATGGGCGCCATTTCCAGCTCCACATCAGGCTCCGGCGGCTCAGTCACGACAAGGTTGTCAATGGCGCCTCGGGCGACAGCTGCATAGACGAGAACAGATTGAGTGTCGGTAGATAGCTTTTGTAGTTGTTACAATAAGGTTGGCATCTGGCTTGTTTTGGATGTGTATCAATAGATTAATATCAATCGGTTGCGCCTTGGTGAGACTGCAACTGCTAAATCATGAACTCCAATAGACACAGAGAATTTACTTAACTCGCAAATTCATCGGAGTCACTTCAGAAATAATTCGTTCAATAACACTGTTCAAGACCCCAATCACATTAACAGTAATCCCGATCATTAGGTCCCCATTCTAATACAAAATAACAAATAAAATTATACTCCCAAGACACAACATTTCTTATCTAATTTGCCCAACACTCTTGTACGAATTTGTCCATGGGAACTTTCTTGCTTGAGATTCCTATTATCCACGGATGCTTCAGCATTTGCCGTGGACTCGCTCGTCTCTTTGTATCTTTCTCGAGACTACAATCTGTCAGACCGCTTGACAACAATACGCCGCAGCAAGGAAACTTACCAGCATGCTAAGAAGTGATGGAACGATTCACTCCATGTGATACCATTATGAGGCTCGTCTCGTAAGCGAGGGGGTGGCATATTCACGATATAGGTCAATACCTCTATCGGCATCAATTGCGGTTCGCCCTCAGGTGGGAAAGGAAATCTGTGCTGGGCAACCTCCATTAACGTCAATCCGAGCGACCAAACATCGGACGTGACCGTGTAAGGTTGTCCTTGGATTCTCTCCGGCTGTTTTCAACCAATTAGCAGATTGCCCAAAGCATGAACTAGAGAAAGAGAATATACAGCCATATAATATGAAGTTCCTGTGAATGTTGTCGCTAGAGAATTAACGACCTCGCCGGACACGCCAAAGTCGCACAACTTGACTTGGCCATTCTTGTCCAGCAGTATATTCTGTGGCTTGATATCTCTATGTATGATGCGTCTCTCATGAAGATACGACAGGCCACTTAGAACGCCCTCAGCAATTTTGCCAAGCACGCGTTCACCTATCCGACCTCCGCGAGAAGATACGTGATGATAAATTGCGTCCAGCGACCCGCCTTCACAGTACTCCATCGCGATCGAAATGCTCGCATTATGGCTATTTACAAATCGTCCGAAATATTTGACAATGTGTGGTGAATTACACGATCGGTTGTATAGTAATTCTCTTAATAGCTGTTTCTGAATTTCGGGGTTTGGATTAGCTGGGATAGTCTTCAATGCAAAGACTGTCGCGCCGTGTACCAGTCGGCATTTTGTCACGCTACCGCTTGCTCCTTCACCCAATTTTGCAACTTCTATTATTTCTCCATTCCTTGCCGCTTTGTCCCATCTTTCTTCATCCAAATCATGAACATCTTGGTAGATTACGGGCTGGTCGGTGCTATGTGCTGACGGCGGTCGGGGCTCACCATCTATGTGATTGTCTGATTCTGCGGGCGGCAGATCGTAAAGCGAAGGCACGCTCGATCCATATACGGATGCTTTCTCTTCGGATACATCTGTCGGGCAGGGTGAAGCTGATGCAAATGATGGTCTAGTCGGGATTGCGATAGGTTGAAGAAACCCCCTGTCGTCTGTAGATATTGCGGGAGCAAGGTTGGGAGAATTTGGAATGGACAGTGACAGCATTTTCAACCGAGGCGAAGGACTCAGACTATCGCCCGGATTCCGTAGTAGTGGTGGTATTGACATCGTGTGAGCTGATATCCAAGATACTAATATCTAATCACTTCATAAGACTACCATATCACTTCGATTCGATTCGACACAACTAACCAATATCGATCCAGAATGCAATCGCACATTGCACGTCCAATAGGTGCAACACTCTACTATGCGACTAAACGTAATATCATACCCTCGTGATCAGACTGATTCTGAAGAGAGCTACACGCTTCGTTACGATCAGTCCGTCAGCTAGCACGTTCACAGTCCGGTTAACCCGTCCCACAGTGAGCACGTCCAATATAGTGCTAGCCTTCTGTTGTCTAGCGCTATCACCTGGGTCGCCTGTGGTAGTCGTCGCACTAGAAAGGGTCCAAGTGGTCGAGATTCAAGTCACTCACTAGATGTCCAAGCGATCACTGCAAGTGCACGTTAGTTGATCCGGTGCAATCACAAATCCCGCGATCCGAGAGCGCAACGGGTAAACCACTCAAGAGCCTCTATGATGAGCCAGGTAAGCGAGGGTGAATATGAAACTAAATGCCGCAGCTGCAATCGAAGGATGACGATTAATTACTCGATCGAAGTCGTGGGCCCGACCACTGCCGACCGCAATAATCAATATCCGGGGTAAGGGCTGCTGAAGGCCACAAGCTGAGCATGTTTCTCGGTTGGATCACAAATCAATCCACGCGACTCATCCCTTTCTTGGATCGTGCGTGCTTTGCGCTTCTTGAATCTTAACTACAGTACACTTAAAACTAGCTGCAAATAACTTTAACTGAGAGATGCGACCACGTTACTCCTTGGAACCGGAAGTGTTTCGAGACGAGTCCATTTCTTAATATGGAAGACCTATGGTCGGTGGGCTGAAACAGACCGGGTAAACCATAGATCTATTGTGCAGTTCAACCTCAGGAAGAATTCATAATATAACACCAGCATTCGATTCATAACCAGCCAAAGCTCCATTCCTATGTATTTACTGACACTAAATTCAATCCACCTACCAGTCCAGCTCCCAATAAATATCGTCAAAAATCCAGGAACCATACACATCTAATGCACCAGACCTGACCATTGCCAAAAACGAAATAAACAACTGAAAAATAAATACAAACTCTATGCATTCAGAGTTGATCCATGAAATTCTTAAGTACCTATGCATCTAATTATGCGATCCCTATCTTCAAATAGTCTATTAGCGAAGTCCGAAACCTTCACTCTCAACGATGGCCCTATGCAGCTTCGCTTCCAGTTTGTCACGAGAGGAATAACGGTAGAGACATAGCTGGTTGAAGCACGTATGCGATATTGGGAATCTGTGTAGTCAGTTAGCCTTTCTGGTCGTCGAAGCTTGAAAATCCAACACATTATATTACCTCTCCGAATCTTCGCCCAACTTGGAGATCTTGAAAATCAAGTTGGCAATACCCGTAGCCGGAATTCGATCAGATCCAGTCACGAATGTCAGCAACCGTCGCTGGTCGCGCGTGTCCATATTTGCAAAGAACTCCCAAAACCAGCTAATTACCGGCTCCGACCCTTCGATTTCTTGGATCGACGTTTTAGTATTATTGCCTGGGCCCCAGCCATCATAAACGGCAACGGCACGCAGCGCCGCAACATCTAGTCCTTCATCTGATCCACGAACTAGTAGTTCAATTTCCTCTGGCCTGAATAAAGTCAACGCGTTGCCACCTATAACGTGATAAAATCCACGTTTAAACGGCTGGAATTGACGCGCTACCGATACATCAAAAATAAACTGTATATACTTGTTGACAAAGTCCTGCCGATTCGCATTCGTGACAGGTTTGTTTTCACCACCGGGAATAAGCGGGACTTGCACCACCGAACCGTAGACTTCGTGTTCAGCTACAAAATCCCGGCAGAAAGTCTCCTCCACATTGCCTTCATAGTCGAGTAGCTGCTGCAGACCCCTCGCAAGTGTCGGTTTTAGCATCACGAGATCCTCCATTGTGCACTGACATCCTAGCAATTTCTTGAAAAGAGCAGGCGGTAACTGAATATCTAAAATGGTAGAATTATAGATCGCCAAGCCCAATACAACGCCGACCAAGAAATACTGATCTGAAGTTTCGAACGTAGCGTGATTGAACCAGCAACAGTTGGACATTTCGTCGTAAACAAACATGCCGTTCAAAGGATCAAACATATCTCGGACAAGGAGCAAAAACCATTCCTTCCGTAAACCACCTGCGTCGACACCATCCTCCCCAATGAACTCAATTTTAAGCCCTTTTTTCAACTCCATCTCGTTGCTGGAAATTTGCCGCAAGGAGTCCTCGATAATGCAGTTCCTACGGACCTTGAGAACGAGATGTGGCTGAACAATCCTCTTGTAATTTAATGTTGAGAAGAATGCCTCCCGGGCTTTGATTTCCATCTGTCGTCTAGCGTCATACTCAAGGATCGTGATCTTGGATCCCATAGACAAGTAGAAAGGATATTGGCAGAAGGTGAAAGTAGTGAAATTACTCGGGATTACCGCTGAATTAGACGAATTATCATACGTAGACGAAGATGTCGTAGAGCCTAATGGAGCCGACGCCGTCTTTGCAGAATTGTGCAAAGCTTGCGAAAGAGAGCTAATTGGCAAGATCGGCGAGTGCGGAAAGGACGAGCCGGATGTTAAGTTGCTGGAGGCCGTCTGTGTCGGCGCTGAGAAATTCGAGGTTCGGGAGACTGGACCAACAACGCTCGGAATACCCTGTTTCTCCCATATATCGAAATCATGGGTAATGTCGATATAATCCACAAGAGTGTTGTAAAAGCTGGATGTCGGGATCTTCGACACTTGTATATTCGCCGCAACTAATATTAATCATTAATCGCTATGCCACGTTAATAAATGCACGCGGGAGCCTTACAAAATAGTGATAAGGTGCGGGCTGCCGCACGAATTCTCCAATCAGATCCATACGTCTCGATTTTGGCTCCACCACTTCTCGAAGAGCAGTACTTCGCAAGCCGATGCGTCGTGAACGAATTTATTAATTCTACCTTAGCCCGAAAACTCTCTGTCGGCAATCGAGCAAACCAGTTAACAAGATAATGATGGCAGGTGATGTTGAGGCTGCTAATTAGGCCGAGCAAGCGTTTCAGGATTGGTGAATGATGACCATAACTAGGAGAGGTTCGAGCCGAGTAGAGTACGGGATTTTCTAGAATTATGAGGAGAAACTTTAGGTCGCTGGGAGCCGTGAGTATACGGCCTGGCCGTTTCAACAGGATCTCAGACGACTTAAGCATGAGTCTCATAAGTCGGGAAGAGGATGAAACGAACTTGTAAAATTTGCTGACTTGACCAAAATCTAAGCTTGTCTCCGAGTACGTCAGTTTTTTGCCGTTGCTGAACGAGTTGCTGAGATTGTCACAGGATTGAAACAGAGCAATGATGGAGTCTTCGACGTTCTTGTACGCGTCTTCTGTCATGGATTCTGAATTAGCCAGGTCATCTAAGAATGCTGGTGTGATTGTAAGGCTCGGTTTCGAGGGAAGAGGCGTAACGTCATTTGTGGTCTGACAAACAGTGCACCGGAAGCATGGAATGGAGACCGGGTATCGCAAGGATGAAAGACAGCACATGCATAATCCCGTAGTCTAGATCATTAATTAGCCATTGCGCCCTATATTCATCCCCGTGGCTTGTCCATACCAATGCGATCGGCGATTCCTTAGGCGCCGGTTTCTGCTCGGTGGGGCTCTCTCCGTCAATTGCGGTTGCCGACGAGCCCTTTCCACCATCCCCACTAGGATGATCCGCATGCTTAGAGGACTTCTTGGATGAAGGACTGTTATGCAGCTGCCGCGAAATCACTTGTGAGATCGCGGCTGGAAATGACTGAGACCGGTTATGTCTCTGTCTCGACGAAGAAGCGGAAGAAACCGACGGGGAAGGAACCGGCATTTTGTTAGATGAATAGGCCTGGATATTTCTAAAAATATCGTAATTCCGGATTTCGAGTTTACCCGTGCAAGTGACTCGCTTATCAGTATTGGCACTCCGCGAAAAGAAATGTACGCAGTTGACCTCGTCGCGACGGAATCGCCCAGTTGAGGGTCGGCGATTCAGCACACAACGTGTAATTCAATCACAGACTTATTAATAACAGTAGTTCGCGGGGTAGATGCCGAATTGTCGTTCTTCTCACGTCATGCTAATTGAGGCGAAGCTGGCTGGCAAGTGTGTAGAACGAGCACCATGGGCTGCTTTTGGTTATGAACCAAAGCCGACATGGGAGTAATTCGCTCAAACCCGACCTGCGCCAGGGATGCTCAAGCATCACGTCATACTGAACTAAACCCGTCAGCAGCACGTCAAACAAGATCTGACTTGCTGACTTGAAACCACATAGTCTGCAATCTATTTTTTTATTTCGTGTTTACTTACCTTAAGTACCGCATTGCACTGTCGATATCCGAGATCACAGACTATTGGTACCTGCGCATAACGAAGTCGAGCCCTCAGAATTTAAATTTAGTCAGGATTGTCTAGTTCAAAACTCAGGCGCTCTGGACCTATGATGGAACTTCCCAATAAGGGTACAATATTAATCCTTCCCGCTGTGTCTTCGGCAAACGTGCCGCAGCTGGCGGTTGATCTGCTTGTCCATTCGTTCCGGATTCCGTTTTACTCGCTTCTGGATCATGGAGGACTACTCTACCCTTTTGCTGGCCCACGAGAGGATCCCGCCCCATTAGAGAACGATACAGCAACACAGCTGCCAAAGAACGGAATTGCGTCGTCGCTGGAAGTGTATCATAGCAGCAGCGTTACTTGTTTGATCCAGCGCTCGCCGACCTTACCTGCCTCAAGGGGCCTATTCATCTCTAAAGTCCTGTTGCCATTTATACAGCGGAACAGGTTTTCTCGAATCTTTTTGTTATCCTCCACAGATGCTTCGCGGCGGTCAGATCCAGGAGGTCAAAAAGTAACCAGTATTTCCCTATTCGATAGGTCACTTCAAGGCATATCAACGCCAACGATTCTTGATCTTTCACGCAAAATTGCTAAATTATCTGTCGATGAATCTACCCCGCAGCCAGAGTACGAGGAGTATGCCCTACCATCGCGGTTACCTGGTTCTGGCATCACTCTGCAATTTCTGAACGTGGCAGTGAGTCATAATCTTCCAACGTCATCAGTCATATTGTACGTCTATGAAGGCGACAACTTCGCAGATGCATATTATATGGCAGAACTAGCGCTATCTGCTCTTGAAATTGCGTCCCCGCCGGCGTGGACTCCACCGCCATCGTGGGATGGTGTATACGGTAAGAAGCAGAAGGTCGGTCTCGAATATGGTTTATACGGTTAGTAACAGTAAGTACCGAAGCCGTATCTAAAGGCATCTTATCTATATTCAATAGTCAAGTATTTACATGCAATATGTACAAAAGAGTTAGTGACCACTTATGTATGTACAATAAATAACCGCTGAACTTGACAACCCTGCCAGCCGATCAATCACTTCGTATTCTCGGCTTCTTCCTGCTTATATATCTTGGCGTCTCCGCGCGGCGGAAATTCTTTTTATCTTTAATCGCCTCATAAATTGGCCGTCTGGCAGTCAGGTTAACTCCTTTGGGCGAATGTACTCGAACGAGAGCTCCTCCTTCCGGTATTCTGCCCGATACCCGCAATTCAACAAATCCAAGACCGCGAACAACAATATCCGCACCGAGACCGTCAATCCTGAATTCTCCCGCAAGCTCGTATTCATGCTTCACATCTGGCTTCACGCTCAATTTTACGCTCGGATCGGTGGACTTCAACACCTCCATACTTCGCTCGAGATCCCGGTTAACATACATGTTAACCAGACCTGGCTGACCAATGCTAGTCCAAGCAATGATTTGTATCTCGGAGGCCTCAATCAAAATCAATCCCGCGACATTCAAGCATTGTCCACGTTGCACAACCATGAATTCGCGCTTCTTAGGCTCGTAAAACCGGCCCTTTACAAGCGGCTTTATTGCCTCAGGCTTAACAATGCTCCACATATTTCCGTTGCAATCTTCAATACCGGGAAGGTCATGTATTTTCTTCAAAGCTCCAAATGCTCGCACGTCATAAGACATTATGGACCTTGTCATACCAGGCAGATAGCTAGCACCAGGCGCTGACGTCTGGGAGGCTTTCAGATGGCGGAAGTTGGAGGGTCTGGAATCGTGAATGATCTGACCGTCGAGATCAAGTAGAGCTTGGACTAAACGGCTCTTTCCGACGTTACTGTAACCAACGAAGTATGATTCTTCGGGTAGATTTTCAAACAGATTTCGAATTGACCAGCCCACTCGCGACGAAACCAAGTGCAGGTCCGCCCGCGGAATTCGATCTTTCGGTTCCATGCTCTGACCCAACAACCTTGAGGTCTCCTCGACAAGAGACTGGGCAACAACTGTGTTTGGCTCATCGATGCCGAGACCCATGTTCCACAACGACACTTCGGGATTGTCTGATAGCTTTGGCGCATTCGTCAGACTAAATCTATGGAGCTGCATAATTTGGTGAAGCATATCAAGGAAGTACGGCCGAAGACGCTGCGATATTAACCCCTCTTTGTTCACAAGTAGATCAACCCGAGTAACAACATATATAATCCGCTTGGCAGTGCGTTTGTACATGTCCAGTAATCTTTGCAATGGAAGCACTGACATTGGTAAATCATACGCATCAATGACATGAACTATATTGACCTCTTCGTCAGCCGGCAACATCTCGAAAACTCGTTTTCGGGCGAATGCCGGAAGCAGCGAGGGGTTGTTGTGATGATACAAACTGTGGCATCGTTGACAAATAAGGTCACTCGTATCCCTATCCTCGTCGAATTCAACTCCCCTGTGATCCACTCCCTTTGGTGGGTCCAATATGCCACCACCAGTTCTGATCATTTGCTTCTCAAAACCGCTGATATCTTCTATGTTGCGTTGAGATGCTTGTCGGTCTGCGGAGGTACGCTTTGGTACATCTTCAACATTAAGGCCAAGCAGTTTCTGATCCTCGGTACTTAATGTGCTGACAATGTCATTATATTTGTGATTCGTTTTCCTAACAACTTTCAGCCGTTTTTGGGCAACCGCAGCTGCGATCTTCTCATCTGTGCCCTCGAGGAACACACCCAATCTCTCCGGTAAGGATCCCGCATCACCTTGATTCTCCAGCTCTAGAGTGAATGGAGCACCACATGACGGACAAGTCTTAGGTTGAGATGACCGCGGTCTTTCTGGTCGCTCAGAGACGGTATTGAAGCGGGCCGCGTTTACTCGTCGGACCAGCGCGCCTTGGACGCAGACCGTGCTCCAGATACTTGACCGCGACCCCAGGACTGACTGGCGACCCAGTAGACTCAAGGCCTGCCGCAGCCTCATTGTCTGGCATATGTGAGTGGCGACAATGATACCCTTGAGTCTCGATCCCAGAAAAAATCCGGGGTGAGAAAGTTCAAAGGATGAGTTTATACCCTTACCCTAACTTCCAGACACCCCGACACCACTCCCCTCAGCAATAGTACCAACGGTTATATGTAGTCATAATGTCCAAAAACCCCGTGACCATACACTCATAAATGATAGATCCACACTATTATACATAATATTAGTTGTACACTGCGCTATTGCGCTATCCTACTTTCTTTCTTATTGGCCTTCCTCTGTCGTCTCTTCATATCCTCGCTTTTAATTTTTTCGTGTTCTTTTACGGACTTCGCATTGTTCGCATTCGGCAATCTAAGTTCAGCTAACAATTCGGTTGGTAGGTACTTATGACCAAGTCCAAATACGGTCACCTTAGGAGTTAGTTGTCGTTGTCTAATATTCCAAGTTAGCACATATTCTCAATAGCGTCAATTCCTCGTCAATGATACCTTTTCATTAACATTAACACGTCAGATTCATCAATTGTTTTCCTATTCGCATGCTGCGCATATTTCGCAAGGTCTGAGCCCGCCTGTTTGAAGAACATATCAGACGCGTCCGTCACAGTTTGTAATGCCTCTGTAGAGACGGGAAGCGATGAGAGATTCTTAATCAGATCTTTGATCAGCTTCTTTGGAAGCGCTTGTTCAAGCTTTTTTGTTCGTGCTTGCTTAGAAGATGTTGACTTGGCCGATATAGCAGTATCCATGGTCTTCCGGTTTTCAGCGCGCTGAGAGAACTCTTCCTGCAGGCGCTCTCTATTGATTGTATCTTCGTACTCGTTGTAATCGTCTATTGGATTGTTTCTATCGTCGTCGTAGCCGCTGTAGTCCCTCAGCTCGTTATAGTCCAATGGAATCTCCTCATCTTGCAAAGGACGGATGACGAACTGGGTACTTTCATCCGCAGTGGCATTGTCATCCACATCGCTTACAGGCAATCTGCTTCGATCTAGACTTGATCGTGGCTCTGCTGTCATCCTGCGCGGGTATTCCACCGAGTACGCAGTCACGTCTTGCTCGTCATCCTCATCCCCACCTACAGAGACAAGAGGCGGATGCCGCAACTGGCGTTCGTCTTCTTCTTCATCTTCTCTTTCTGCGTCATTATGAGTTACTGCCACTAATTGTGGCAGCTCGTCCTCTTCATTGCCGTAGTCGTGAAACTGCGTCGATATCGACGACCGCGACGTTACAGACGACTGCGACAGTCGCTTAGGCTGTGGTTGGTCAGGCAACCTCGGCGATGGGCGTTTTAGTACTGTGCTCACAATCGTCAATACACCACTCTTCAGCTTACTTCAAAAGGCTCATCTAGGACATACATCTACTCAGTAACCGCAGGTCATCGCGTGGAGTTTTACGAGCCGGTAATATACCGCTCCGTCGTCGTTCACGACCTGGTGTAAGAATATTATGTCTCACAGGCCTGTTCCTTGTAAACGGAGTTCTCGATCCAGACGTCCGGTGAGCGGACCGTTGCAACGACGTTTGCTGTTGAACCCGACGAGGTGTCGACACAGCGAGAAATCGGTCTCTATCCACTGCATCCAAAGTCTATGTCAGCTATAGCCCAACCTAAGTGGAATCTAACCGATGCATACTTCTGACTCCGCGAGCCGCGACACGTATTGACCGTAGGAAAGGAACAGCTCTACACTATTATATCTCGATTGATCTAATCCTATTCGTGCCGATTTTATTTCATCAGATAGATGACACTTAGACCGTTGAGCTATTGCACCCACAATCCAGTTCCTCTTCGCAACAGAGCATACGCGTTATGTCCGCTGTGAATCGCGCTGCCGAGTAACCAAAACATTCGTGGCACGATTAGATTAAACGTTATTTCTCCCCTAACCCCATTCCGTTTGGACTTCATAATTTTTAACATTGATCGAAGCAAACCACCAAAGCGGCTTAGTACTTCCCACTTGTGCGTAAAAGGCTGCTGATTCATTGTGTTTTTGGGTATTAGGTACTTGATCACATATCTACAGCATGAAGAGAAAAGGAGCTCATCAGAACCTCGGTGCAGACGATCTTGACGACGGCTTGGACTACAGCTACGTCGAGGATGGAATCGAAAGCGATGATGGCGCTATTGAGGTTGCAGGTCCGGTCGACAATGATTCTGACGAAGACGGTAGTACCAGCGCAAGTGTAACTGTGAAGAATCAGGATAGGACAGAGAAGAACGATACCACTGACGAAAAGAAATCTGCGAAAGCTGAGAAGCGAAAACGGATGAAAGAGAAAAGGGCTGTAAAGGTATCAGTAGCTTAGTACTCACATTTCCTTGCCAGTATTAAATAGACTGTTTAGAAGAAGCGACGTATGGAGACGGAAACCACGGTAAAGCAGATGATCGCAGCAATGGAGCCTGCCGTGATTGCCGACTACGTCGCGAAGAAAGCTCGACTTTGGCATCCGAAGCTGTCTCCCGTCGAGCTTGACGATCAGTATTTGCTTCCGCAAGCTAGCGTTTGCGATATGTCGTCTTGGGATAAAAAGCGCTCGTTGGCGAACTTTGAAAATTTCTTGGATACATGCACGATATCGCGCGACATCGCAATTCCACCAGAAGAGAAGGGGGCGCCTTTTGTAATTGTTATTTGTATATCTGCAATTCGGGCTTGTGATGTGCGAAGGTACGTCCAGTTACATAACTGCGAATATTGTAACAGCTGACACCTGAACAATTCAGGGCGATTCCCAATTCGGTAAAATCTATGAAGGTCATTGCGAAGAACAGTATAAGCAAGGACTGCCAAAGCCTCCAGAGCTTCAAGTAAGTCACGGACGCGGCATTTCTTATTGCCTCACTAACTTCAATTAGCCCTGCCGTTGTGCTGACTACACCTGAACGATTAAAGGCTATTTTAGACAGAGAAGTCTTGAAAATGACCAACCTCGAGACGGTGATTGTCGACAGCTCATTCTTGGATCCTAAAGCGAGAAGCGTACTGGATGACGTGCCAGAGATTTTGGCGGTCATGAAGCGACTGGTTACGGGCTCTGCGAAAGCTAAAGTCGCATTGTTTTGAGATCACTTGCATATTCAAAGGTTAACAAAAGTTTGGCGTTTCGCGTGATGTATTATACTCTCTATCGCTTATGTACAATATCACAAAGACCGAAATCTCTACAAGTTGGTTATTCTGAGCGATATGGTATAGGGGAGTAATTTATTTACACAGTGGCACTAAGCCTACTGAACACAGAAAAGACTCACTTCAGTAACTAATGATACGTTATCGATAATTCGAGATTAATTTTAGTATCATACTCACATCACGACATGGAGCAAGGACATAAAGAGATATCGAATACTGCCACGTAAACCAGTCAATCCTATATAGAACACAAGCCATAGGTAAGCCACAACATAAATGCAGAACAATTTTGAATACTACACATGCAACCACCCCATGCAACCCAACCCAAACCTGAAACCGAAACCAGCAGAGTACGAAATACATGAAGCACAACCCAGAGTTGGCAAGAAATATGACGGCAAATCACGGCCTGTCAAAATAACGCAACATTGGATAAGTGACCACTTCCATTAACCTGTTGGACAAATGTTGATACGGCGATCACGCTAACAATCCAAAGACTATCCCTTAAAATGGATTATTTTAACGCCCGAAATCAATGGCAAGTCCCACCACGGACAGCTGACGTGCCAATAGAATGACTCATGATTTTTGTCATGCTATTAGTTTTCTCGTTCATGATACCATTATTGATGTCTATGATGAGGTCCTTGTCGTCGACGTATGCTGCAGGAACTCGAGTGCGACTGCCGAAGAAAAAGAACCCAATAAAGGCTCCAACAACAACGGCGAGCATCATCAGGCCATTGTACGACATGAACACCAGCATAAGGAAAAATGAATATAGCACCTGGAGAGCATAAAGCAACGATAGGACAAGGCGGTCGCGGACGCATCTGTCCGGAATATATTTCCTCACAATCAGAGGCAACAACTCATCTCGTCGACCGGCTTCAAGGAGAAAATTAGCATAGTCATAATACTGTAGCATTCAGGACATACAGGTCGCGATGTAGGCTTCGTACCGACGAGTCATCTCACGCAGGAATTCGTAGCCGATACCGAGGCCGACGATGCCGAGGAAGGAGAAGGCAAGAGTGACCTTGTTGTATATCCGCCACCATTGAAAGACAATGCATATGTTGTTCGCATCCCATGAGAAAAACATCTATTGGCCATCCCTCAGTTAGGAGAAAATATAACCAATGAATATAGAAACGCGTTTGTGGTTAGGGCATGTTGCGTAAATGCACTACGCCCCACAAAGAGATCGTAACCGGATTATCGGAATATCATAGTGATTCTCTCACCAATTAAACAGAAACTCACATTCATATTACATAGACTGGCCCCATGACCGTTTTCGTCCGATGTCGCATTCCATTCAGTTGTGGAAGACCAGGAGTCGGCCCAACCTGTCCATGTATTTGGCATTCTGGCAATTAAGTCATTCGAACTTCTATCACAGATAGATGTTATATCTGTGCAACAATGGATGGCAACCAGCTCAGTACTGACAGCGCTGGAGAGCTAATTCTCGCTAGAAGGTCGAAAATTGCGGTTGTCACAGTTTGGTTGCAGCGTAATTCTTGAAGGCAAGTAGCCTCGGACGTGCAAACGACGGTCTTGAAATACGGTCAGGGTTATTTGGTCGTCGGGCGGCCTTTCTTAGTGAGAGCACCTAGTTAGATTTAAGCTAATATGTATACTTCGTAGAGCCCTTCCCTCTCCTTCGCAGGGAATCGCTGAAAGTGCGGGGGCCGATGGTTAAATGGGTGGGACTGGCGTTGATTTCAGTGTTTACATAGATAGGTTCAAGTAATAATGGGCCGATTTGTTGACCCGGGCCGGTGTCATCCAGTTCGCCAGGATAGCCAAGGTTTACTTGCCAGAAGAGCGCGTCCAGCACATGCATCGCACATACCAGAACAAGCGGGGGAATTAGTCTGTATCTGTACTGTCATTTTGTATGCGGCACCGCGGTAGTAGTACGATGGGGCACTGGTTTACCAACTCAGTACCAGCTGACGTCGCGGACTTAACCCTACATCATTATCGATCGACTACTACCTCGAAAATACAACTTCCCGTGAGACAAAGCCCCGATACCACCTGGGTGCTCTTGTCGTTTTGAGACCATTTTGAAGGCCCGGACATGAGCGAGCAGGCAGACGGCCGACGATGGCCGCTTCGGCAAGGTACAGTATATTCCATATAATTGGCTTATCTATCAGCCCCAAGGTTAGTAACGGGAAGAAGGGGGGGGGGGGGGGGGGGGGGGGGAGGGGGGTACTCCATTGAGCCCAGAGAACGCCCCACGTCGTCTGCTGACTCTCCCTAGGACCATGAGGTCTGCTGTCGTTGCGATTTCTATCTGGTTCGTCTCTTTACAACCTGACACAAATTGAGTTCATATACCGGATGAGAACTGAGGAAAGGGCCACATCTACTATTTATCATGATGTCGGTACCGCTATCTGGCGCCGGCCAATTAATTTATCAATCAATCGATTAGTTACAAACGATCAGTGACTGCCACCAGCCGTTTCCCGGTTCTCACTTGATGGCCAAGCGCTCGTCGATCGCAGGCGTGAATGTGAATCCCTGCAGACCGAGGACATGTTGAATAACCTCTTGTGTAGGAAAACCCTTGATATCGATTGTGTGCCTTGCCTCAGGGAGTACGATCCATGTTTTTCACTTCCTGCGCTCCGAGGGTAGAACTCGATGCCAACGTTGGATGAGGGCAATATTCTCGCATGATGATGACGCCCATGAAATACTAGCACACTCTCCCGATCCTTACAGTTCTCGCAGTGACATCTTGCATGTAAACTTTATAAGCCGCCAAGGAATCGGACAATGACAGACACATCAGGGAATTCCATTCATACAGGGTGGTCTCAGGCTAAAAGTTATTTGACGATTACATAACAACTACATATCCGGTCGATCAATTCCGATGCAATAGAAAACATTGCCTCATGCCACATTTAACCACATTAGGTGAGAAAGCTGTATTTTCCAGTAACTTGCTCGTTCTACTTAAAGATGACGCCGCAACGTGTTCTAACTGATAACGAACGCAGAGGAGCCGGAAGTATTGCGTTTGAGAGTAGTTTGAAGCAGCTAGATAAGACTATCGGCTCGCGATCGCAAAACAAGGTTATCACATCCCCCCCTGTATCGAAACTCTAAATCACGGAGGACCCTCGCACACTCGCTCCGGCTCTTGCTGTGCGATAGCCTTGACAATACAATCGCGACAACGCGAGCCGATTGCCTGCACTACATAGAACTAGAATTTTATAAATTACAATCAAGACGTGGTGCAGGTCGATGTTGTAAGAAGTCACAAAAGGTAAACATGTAATAGAGTGCGACGCAGATGTCGGTACCGTATCTCAGTTTTGGTATCAGCCTCCCTATCACTGAAATATGTTATTAACCTCCTCTACGCTAGTCGTTATGGTGGACCATCAGGCAACAATGACGTAGACTAATAATTTCTCCCGTTATCGACCGGAGATTAGATGCCATTATCAACAGCACTGCCGAAATTGAGCATCAACTTGGTCGTTTCGAATATGGCTAAGCGCTCGCCTTAGATGCTCATCCCTGTATATCGCCTACAGCGATCTCACCGAGGACTTCAATAGTTTGAACCCTTGATATTGTCCGATAACTTTTTTCAGGTCGTGTCTAGCGTTACGTCAAGACGCTATCTACTACGGTGGTACCGCAACCGCCAAGACTTTAAGCGATCACACTATTCTGTGGAGGGCACAAAGCGCGCATTGGAAAACGTGAATTATATGACAGAAGACAGCCACTGATTGCGACTACGCACGCATCGAGCCAGCAATCACAAACTACATACGTATCGAGTCGAGATTGTAAAAGAAGCGTACATGTGGTCTGTCGTATGAATGAAGATTACTTCCTCGATGATGGAATGGATTCCATTACCATATCTATCCTAGATGTAGGTCTCGGCAACCTTTACACTGGTCACACTAGTCTCATCATAACTACATTCACATTCCATACCCACCACGATTGAGATCACACCCGAAACAATAACCGCCTAATCCTCTGTCTAGGCGTCCGACAACCTTACATCTGCTGGTGAGAACGTAAATCGTTGGAGAAGAGCAATCTGAGCGCATAACAATATGCCGTTCCATTTTGTGCGATCGCTCTTTGGGAATAAGGCAAATCAGAATGAGCAATATTAACACTCCACATACCAATACTTCATATTGTAGAGCTCAACCTATTGAGTACTGTCTATGGTTCGCTATCTTAGAATTATAGAGTCAGCACCTGCGACTTCGATTAAATTGATGACCCTGGCACAAGGCGATAGACTAGGGTACAGTAAGCTAACTGAGAACTGAAAGAGCGCATAGACCTGAACACTCCTGCTAGTACTAACAGCTGAAGTAACTTTATAAAATATGGCTGTTACACACCAGAGGAGCAGATAGTAAGAACTGCCATCAAAGTACTTAGTTGCTGTGGGTGTGACGAAAGAATATTGAATACTATTCAGAGTGATCAGAAGTGGACAAGGGAATCGAACTAGTGGATCTCGGTTGACGACAAAAATGAAGCACAGCCGTCCTAGTTCGAGACCGCCCAACAACTTTTCCCGCCCAGCGTTAATATGACGTATCTTAATTCAACTGTTGGTGTAAATATTGCTCGCCAACAGACGAGCGTAAGTCAAGCTCGCGGACCTCGTTCAGACCACTATCAGATCTCACTACGAAACGTGAGACCGAGCTTCCCATAATGAATGGCCACAAACACAACTCGTGTCACCATGCGACCATGCAAACAAGCAAATGAAGACTAACACATTGCTAAGCTTAGCCTTTAAATCTATCAGTGTTCAGTAAATGAGCGTGAATCATGGCATGGTGATGTGCACAGATGAGAAGTCAGATTTGCTCTATTTGCTCTGTCCTAATAAATTCCCACTTGGTAACTAGCCTAACAATGAGTTTGACTACGATTGTCTATGGCAGAGAGTACTGCGGTGACCAGTAAGCACTCCGGACGCCATAGAGTTATGATCCATGCAAATGTTAACTGTGGCTAAAAGTATCAAGTTTGCATATCCAGCTGACAGAAGTTGGATGGGAATAGATATTGCCGTGCTCATTTTGACGGGAAGCTGGCGAGAGGGTCAAATATGCGGCTCGAACGAGCCACACCTAAGCAACACGACAGTGGTGGGTTATTGTACAGCGACGAGATTGTCTACACCATTGGCCTAACCATCAGCCAGGCAAACCAGAGAATAGAACCTTGAGAATCAATATTTGACAGCATACTGAGTAATGGTCGAAGTGTCCTTAACAGTCGGCAAGCTTGATGCCAGCATTGCGGTATTGTTGACAACGGACCATCACTTGATCGAGTTTCCATCAATCCTATTGCCGCCGGCAGTCCAGGCGGGATCCATCGTGAAGATCAATTGCTCCCAGGATTTAGATGCCGAGAAGAAAGAAAGGGACGAATTTGACGATTTGCAGAGCAAAATTTCCGAATTGTACGGCAAGCGCGGTCCGATTCGACCACAACTACGTGTCCGCAATGCAACTCAAACATCCATTGTGCTAGAATGGGATCCATTGGATCTGGCGACAGCCGATCTTCGATCTCTATCGCTCTTTAGAAATAATACCCGCTTGGGTCGTATTCCTTCCCCAATGACGAATACCTCGACGAAACTGTCCGGTTTGTCGATTGACACGGCTTATACGTTTCACCTGGAACTCGTTACATCAGCTGGTACATATGTTTCGGACAAAGTGACTGTCAAGACCCATAAGATGACAGATCTCAGTGGGATTACTGTTTGCGTTGGGATTGTCAGCGATGAGGATCGTGCCGTTTTGGAAGAAACCGTTGCTCGCATTGGTGCTAAGCCTCTCCAAGATCGGGTGCGTATTGACACAACCCATTTTGTGTGCGTTGAAGGTCGCGAGCAGCAATGGGAACGGGCAATGGAAACGAATATTCCAGTTGTTCGGCCCGAGTGGCTTCGAGCTTGTGAAAGTGAAGGAAGAATCGTCGGAGTTAGATCGTATGTTCTTTGTACTGCTTGCTTCACAAATTAGGTTCGCTTACATCGTACAAATAGGTACTATCTCAATGCTGATCCAAAATTGCAGCCGCCAGTCCGTCAGAATCCAACGCCCAAGCCAAACAGCACTTCAAGGCTTGCTCAAATTGCAAACTCGCAGGTGTCTCCATCGCAATCACCTTCTACGGCTTCACGAGGGCTAGATAGGGCAGCGCTAGCCAGTCCTCCATCACTCGTATCACCACCGAAGGAGCCATCTCCAGCCTCAAATTTGAAGGCAGCAAAAGAGGACGAGACGCGTGAGCTTCCAGGGCCAGTTGACCACTCCAAGCCAGACAGTGTGGCGTCGGTGGAGCAAAGAACAGTGCCTATAGCAGATGCGGATGAGGAAATCAAAGAGAAAGTGGTTCCTGTCGAGCCAGAAGAACTCGTGAAGCCAGAACAACAGACAGCGTTCCCCGCTCGTGGCGCTGACGCGGATGTTCCGGAACCTGAAGTGATAGAAGGGGATTCAGGCGACATTGGAAGATCACATGTCAACGAAGATGGTGTCGAAGAAATTACAGTACATAGCCAAACAGAAACTAGTAATGGTGTGGCCGACAACTCGTCAACCGACAAGTTTGAGGATGCGACGAGTGCGACCGACAATGAGAACGCAACAGCGACAGAAGTTGACAAAGACTTCGAGAGTGTACCTCTATGACGGAAGCCAGAGAGAGTGGCGTTGGAATGGGTATTAACGGATATGTCATTGTGTTGTGGCATTCAAGATTGTTCAGAATTGATATTACATTAATTCCATATCATACATCCTATTATACACGTGTTCACATATGCAAAACTATGATGCAAGTACAAATGAGCCACTAAATTGCAATCGCGATCCACATCTACTCAAGTGACTCCCAATACATGCGGGCATCATAGATATCGGTCCATCTTGTACAAAAATTCCATGGCCTTGGTATCGCCTCTACATGTTGCTTTTTCCCATAGCTCGGGGTCAACCGGATTAATAACTTGACAGCCTATGCCAAACTCAACAAGTTGATACTGGCCAGCACAGAGTAGCATATCCGTGACATCTGCGTCAATTTCCAAACCTTTCACATACTTCATTAATAATGTCATTAGCTGCTGTCGTATAGTGCACCGATGTTGCCCAAAGGCAGAATAATACACTTCTGCCGCCTGCCTCTCCGGTTCATGAAAACCGATCCCTTTATTGTCTTGGCGGTCCATCGGGCATTCATAGAAGTTCTCCGCTAGTAAGAACGCGCTTTTACTGGGATTTATTGGAGCTCCTCCACGCACAACAAGATATTCCAGTAAAGCTACCTTTTCGTCTGTGTATGGCGGTAAGGTGAGTCGTTCCGACAAGGGCTCGACAATGGGATCAATTATACAGCCTTCATTAACAGCTTTAGCAATCAACCCTTTAGTTAAAAACCGTCTGTCGTATATAGAGCCTGTTGAGCTAGGCGCATGCTGAAAGAGCTCCGAGAGCACAGTCATTTGAAGGTACCGACTGTGGCGAAGAATAGAGCTGAAACGCCTACACACTAATGGAAGGTCAAAATTATGTGAATATGTGAAAATAAGCTGCAAAACTTCAGTCGGGAGCCTATCTAGTGCTGGTGCGTCGCGGTAGTGATCACTGTGGTGATTCGACTTGCGGCGTTTTGCTTCTCTGGTAGTGTTCCAGTATGCTTCATGAATAGATCTCTGATTGGACTGTTAGTGTTAAACAAAAAGATATCCACGACAGAAGGCTACCTGTCTACGCCTCGCACGGGAGATAGTCACTCCTGGTATTAGGAAACCCATTAGGACTGGTGTAATAGCCCCAGTCGTCAGCCTAGTCGCTCTGTTATTTATCGCCGCCGAAGAGAGCGCTCCAAAACGGTAATGTCGTCTTCCCAAATAATCTTCATCCAGAACAACTTCCCTTGTCCCAGCTCTTCCTATATCCGGCGACTGTTGCTATCACTTGTACTCGTTCATATCCTGACTAAGTTTTCTACTTCGCACAATTGGGAGCTTTGGTGCTCAATTTCCGTCAAGCAAGCCCCTGCATAAGCGTCAGTACTCATGGCGCTAATCATTTTCTCGGCCACTGCTTACCTGGGACCGGCAGACCAACACAGTCACCTACTTGAAACAAGAGCTTTTGACCATTCCTTTTTGTTATATCGAAGAATATATAGCTGTGTCATGACTCATGTCCGATGCGGTTAGGAGTACCGGCGACAAAGGCGCCGGGTAGCAGATTTGGTTGGTCTTCTCCATCGTCCAAGTTCTTGCGTACCACTCGTTGCTCGAATCCGTCTCGAAATGTCTTATCGGCATATGATTCCAGGACAAATCTGTTGCAAAGTCGATATTTTGCGTCAGATTCTTACATTCGAAAACTTCAATTAGCGGAATATCGGCACGCGACCCATAACTCCGATTTGCTTTCAGTGCAGACCTCGTCTGACCAGGCCAGACTCTTATTCGCAAGGCTCCAGTCGATCCGAAAACCTCTGCAGAATGACGAGCAGAATGTTAATGATGATCGCCGGTACGAAGTGCTACAGCAATTAGCAGATTCGGTAGTGAAAGCAATCGGGAAGATGGAGGATGAAGCTAAGGGACTTAGTGCGAGAAGTGGGGTACCAACAATTGAACAAACCTATGCTGCATTGGAAGCCCGAAAGTACCGGCGTGAGCTGCTTCATCGGATTGCCAAACGTAGCTCGATTCGACGCGCCGTATTCTACAAGAATAGGAGCAGAGAAGAAAGGACAGGATTCCTGTTGCCATCATACAACGAAGGAATAGACAAGTATCTCGAAAGTAACAGTGAGATAGCAGATCAAAGTCGTGCTGTCGTGAATTGTCTACAACATTTGATTGCAATGTCCAGTGAGCATTTCGGGGACTATGATATTCGACCGATTAGTAAGAGGCTTTTTCGACGGAAGTTTCAAACATGGGATGATCTACCGCCGTTCCCGCAAATATTAACGGCAGACACATTCACAAAATATTTGGGCAAACTTGTGGACAGAGAGTACTTGAAGTACGGTAGTAGTCACAGGAACGGTATTATTACCGACATGTTAATCCAACTGTTCAGCCTAAGTAACAGGTCTACGGCAGGATTACGCACCATCATGGCATACAATCTGGCTATATTGTTTGCTGTTGACACAGGAAATTTGCGGTTGGCCAGAAAATTGGTCAGTAATATGCCTTTCGACGATGTTAAACCGGATGTGGATACATTGAACTTGCTGATGTCTGTCGGATATCGTCCTCGAGTTCATGGTGTGCCAATTAATCGTCAGTTCGAGTTTGTGCTAAGGACGCTTACAAAGATGCGAGCGCTTGATATTCAAGCAAATCGTACGTCATGGATTGTGTTTTTGAAAACGGTGAAGAGTGTTCCTCTCAAGTTAGAGATTATCAAGCACATGCGATTATCAGGATACGGGATAGACTCGTTCACTGTTCAGAGCTTTATTCTAGACGCCTCAGGATATTTGGATATTACGCATCTAACCGATGTTATCATGGAGGAGTTTGCCGATCTCTGCAACGAAGCGATTTTGAACGTTGTAGTCCATAGGTTATTAAGAGCCGACAGCATAGGCAAGGCTTGGCAGTTCGTGAATTACATGGCAGCTGAGCAGGGCCTGAAACCAAATCTCACTACACTGAATGTCTTCCTCGAAGGGATGTTCCGCAAAGGGCGGTTAGACTGGATGTTTGGAGTTTTGTCCCCAATGGTAACCAAATTCAAGGTAGTTCCAGACGCCGAGTCGTATTGCCACCTACTCAGAGCGGCGCTCAAATGTTCTTTCCATGTCAACATCAGTACAGTATTGCAAATGATATATGGGCAAGCACATAGTCAGGGACTACATCTATCTCGGGCATCGGCCATGGAAATGCTGAAAGCTCAGGCATGGTTCCAAGCTTTAAAGGATCAACGAAAACAGCTGCCTGTGTACTATGGAACTCCGAGACGAGTCATAGATAGATCTGCAATAGCAGCAATGGGTCTCCCGCCGGATTTTCCTGAGCCTCACGATTTTTATTCGCAATCCCCATATACACTCAATCTCACAACAGCTCTCGGACACACGGAAAAGACATTATGGCAAGCGTGCATGCGTTTCCTGTCTTGGGATAAGGAGGCCGTGCTCTATCTTGATAGAAACATGGAAAATTTTACGCAGAAGTACATTCTGTCACGGGCTCTGGGAATAAAGCCGATTTCGTCTTCCGAAACGGCCATGAGCTATAATGAGCTACTTGGACGACGCCGCCTGGAACCTTTACAGTGTGAGAATGTTGATCACAAATTTCCGGTAACGGCGTTGGAGCGAAGGCACTTTAAGAGTCTGATTATAGGGAGAGCTCATGAGCTATTACAAATGTACCTGCGACAGTCAAACACCTTAGTGAGGGAAGTGTACTATCGAAGAATCGCAAACAAAGCAAAACTTGGATTGGATCGAGCGTCGATGATAGAGGCAAAGGCATTCGGAGTATTTCCGCAAAGTAAGATTGCGGAAGGACAAAAGCTTGTTCAAAACTAGCATTCAATGGGAACGGATTATGTATCATATTATTGTAAATGTGTGTATTATTGTATATATTCTAGATGTACTTTTACGAACTTGATCAAATTTTATCTAGAGCCCGGAGCGCTTACAACGGAGATCCTTTCTCAGTAGACTGGTATCGTATCCTCAGTTGCCATATTGCATGATTATGAAGACGCCATTTTGACTGTCAACGAGACATTAAGGATCTACCGGTCAACTTCATGGCTGCAATTGTCGGGCGCAGATTGCATAGGAAAATTTGCGGTAGGGCGCCCATTATATGCTATGATAATCTCCAAATGATAAGAGTCGTAGAATCATTATATACATATATACATAAGTCCGAGCCTAGCTCATCCTGCACAACCTTACACAAGCCGGCTAAGAGCGCTATCACCGCTTCTCCTTCATGCAAACTAAGAAATTATGCGTCTAGAATCGCGGCATCAGATTTGAATCACGAAATAAAGCCGATTGCTGGTCCCACTGGGAGCTAGTGATGTCGACATTAGTCGCAGAGTCTATGTCGAACGTAGCCCAGTCAAAATTTGGCGGATATAGCGGATTTCCATCAGTTTCCGACCACAACCATTTAGACAGTGAGGCATCTTGCGTGACAGTACCTCCCAGCACAAAAGTTTCCATCTCCAGATCAGACGTATTTGGAGGAGCTGATTGTGACGAATTGACGTTGTGGTACTGGGTTAACCCAACGCTCGACGCATCAGAGGGCTGAATATGTACATGGTCTGATACCGACTTTAGCCGTCTAGGTAACGTGCTTCCCATGGGAAAGGACGGTACTCCCATCACTGTAGTTAATCCTTCGTTGACAACATCGCCAACTAGTTGACCATTTGACGGTGTTGGCATCGTCAACGGTGTATCAACCGCAGGATACGCAGCCGTAGAAGCGGGCGCTTGAACGGAGTTTTTCTGCGTACCATCGCCTAGCGTCTTTAGTCTAGTTGCACAATTAAGTACGACCATGGTCGCTAGACGAGTGAATAGATCAGCAACGTTGTTCAGCTTGCGGACACACTCGGGCGGCCGCTGTATGCCTTTCAATATCCCAGCGACTACTCGCATCAACCGTAAATCTTCCCTACAACCTGTTTTAATAACCGAAGAAAATAGCTCAAAAAAGGGAGCAAACGGCTGGAAAATGAGGCTCCAGGTCGCAATGCAATCGCCGTACAATCTGCGGTCTGACGACGTCAAAACTTCATGAATGACCAGAATGGCCCTGCGCGCAGCTGCCAATGCAATATCTGTGCTTTGCTGCCAACCTTCCGGAGTATCGATTAGACCAGTGTTGCCTCCATCGTCGTCGTCTGGTATGCCTTTGCTCACGCGATGTATCATCGTCATGCATACATAGTACATGAACTCAGCCTCAGCAATAATGGGCATGTAGAGCCAGCCAGCAGATGGCCAGGACTCGATAATCCACGGTTGAACATCCGCCCAAACTTTCCTTAACATAGCGTCAAGCTCTCGAACTGCTCGTCGCTTATCAGATGCGCTCTGCTGCTGTGCTTGCGCAGAATATAAACGGACATAAACAAGATCATATAGCTCCACCAGGCTGACAATCGCATCACACCTTCCGGTGCCAAACCTGCGTCTTTTCTTCACCTCCGCCTCCTCATCGGGGCTGTCCGTTGGTTTCGTCCCCTGGCTATCTAACTCTTCGCTATAGAGTTTCCGTTCAACATCGCAGTCGTACATAGGCATCGATGACGTCCGACCAAATGTTAGGCAGAGCGTCTTTTCATACGCATAGCAATGCCAGAACAGACATCGACGTTCCTCAATTTCAATCTGGGAAAGACCCCGTTCGAAATAGAGCGCACTTCGCCGGTGAAGCCCTAGTGTCTGAGCTAGACGGCAGCACTGTGAGATAAGCATCCAACATAGGCCAGGGTGTATTAATGTTTCCGCTGCCGCAGCCTAGATATACTTTAGCACCCTACACATCTCGCTCGGTGTACGATCATATACATACAGCAAACAGAAGAGTCTGAGCATTAATGAAGTTAGCAGTGATAAATACCGACGGCTCTTTCAATATGAGCCATATATTTTTAAACATCTTCTCCCGAAGAATTATATCGCCCTCATGTAGCTCATATTCCGGCCAGAGGAGAACCATGGTCATCATGTAACTAATGCAAGCTATTTTCTGAAGGCGATTTGGAGTATCCGGCTGGTATGCTTCGTCCCGGATCATTCGGGCAAACCGAAACGAGCATAACTGCTGAACAGGCAAAATATAGTCAATGTAGTCTACCGATATTAGATATCCATTGACCGATACTAGTAAAATGTACGCACAATCAATAATCTCTTGTCCTCGTTTCCTCGACGGGAGCACTGGCGTATGGTCCTTTATATCCAGCTCTTCTACCCAATCTACCGGGAGAAAATTTGAAGCGACATAGTCAAGTGTTGCATTAAGAAGTGCCTTCATTCCAGGGCAGCTGGGCTCGACAAAATCACTTTGCTTCTCCTGCGTTTCTTCGATATTGCCCTTGGCGTCTCTGGCATGATAATATTCCGGCTCTATAGGTTCCTGCTGTGAGACAGTATCGTTCGCTATCGTCGAATTCTTCCCATAATCGGCTTCGTCGTCTGAGTCCGTAACACTAGAAATGCCATTCTCCTTGGCATTTTCTTTGTCAGTTTTGTCTCTGCCGTCGTCGTGAAGTGCTGTGGTTAGCATCTGGGCCTCAATTGACATGGAGAGCAGGGAAGATTTTCCCAAATACTGAAGTTGGCCCTTAATGTTGGTCACTAGAGAGTTTAATAACTCAATACTGGCGAAATTTCCCCGTGACGTTGATGATTGTGACTGGGCATTCTGGATGCGCTGTTGCTGAATAGCAAGTACGTTCGGCGAATTTGCTGTATCTGTCGACGGCAGCCCAGATATTAACTCGGGATAAGCTGTTGGGGAAAGTGATGTTGCTGGAGTTGAAGTTTGGCTTGTCAAAGAAATTGATTCGGATCTTGGCAATGGTAAATTATACGATGTTGCCGTGGCGCGTGTCGTTGTCAGGAGAGACATGATCGTATCAAGTTGGGCTTGCATCTGATCCAGTCGCCCACGTACATTATCATCCATTCTGATAGCACGATTAATACGTTCACCTGCTTCTAGTTTTTTAAGCAGAATGCTCACATACGACCCAGAGTTTCGTCTCTTCCGTTTGCGAGCATCTGGCATGGTTCTCAGACACCGGAGACGCCGTGACGAACAAGACCCGCATGGCTCTTTCTTATCGCACTTGATCTAGCATGGTATATGTTAAGAAGAGCTAATGACTGACTGCCGCTAATAGTCTCTATCGCTACTAACAGTTATCTATCTAACCCACCTTCTTTAATCTGCAAGAGTCGCACTGGCCAGATTGAGTCAATACTACTGTGGAATGCAAGTACAGCCATTTAAGAATTGTATACTTACGGCGCGACAAGATCCATCTTCATCTTCGTCTTCAGAACCCATGTCATGAGCAAGCACGTCCCGAGGATATATTTAAACCGATATTCTATACTTTAGACAGACCTCAAAGAGAGTTGGGCATAGATGTGCTAATGAGCACATCCGATGAGTACTAGGCTACAAGGGGGCGAACTGATGACAAATGGGCTGCACCAGTACCACTGCGGCTTGAAATTTTGGCTAGTTACTTTGGGAGCTTTAGCGCCACCGCGCGGATATCCCGTGCTCCGAATCGCCGGACGGACCTGGACTGGAACCTCAATCGTCAACCGTTGCGTAGTTATGCCCATATAAACACAGTTATCATCAACTTCCGCCTAGTGGTGGACAAAAACGTCGTACTGCAAATTGCGCAGAATGCAGGTTTTAGGCGGGGCTAGCGATTAAAATGAGTGCCTTCCCGTAGACATTTCGACCACAAGACTACCAGATGCACCGAATTGGGAAGCAACCAGATTTTGACCAACTTGGGAGGGATGACCAGACGCCGCCCCTGCCTTACGACAACGTTCAAAGTAACGAACCAAAAAAATTTGAACCAATATGGAAAGAGTCTGACGAATTGTCTTATGGTGATTTTGGTAATATGTAGTTCACGGAACGTAGTGAGGAATGACCGCATAGGTCAGTTTAGCCTTTAATCTAGCCAACCACAACCACGTGATTTCGCGTTTGTTCCTCTGTCGCGCCGCGTTCAGACCTGGATTACAGCCTAAATACGACAAACTATGCCTTACAGCAAGCATCAAAGAGAAGAAGAGGATGGACGACGCGGTGGTGATAGCCCTTACCATCGCGTCATTATTGGCATTGAACGCTAGAAGGAATCGCGTTAATCTCACTCACCCGGTTCTCGTCTCCCCTACAAGGAGCCCTTGGCAGACGCTACGTGATTCCTGCGACGAAAAAGCATTTATTCTAACGACAGAACTCAGCCCGGAAATCTTCAATTACATTCTCGACCGTGGTTTCAAACGAGTGCGGGACACTAATTATTACACGCCGACGTCTCTATCAATGGGGATGCACGCCCTTCTCAAAGGTCGTTAGGCGCTGACGGTGTATTGGGACTTGTCCTGCATTTTCTCGATTCGTCAATGGCACAGTTTACGCTACAGGAAGCGTTTGGGACTGTGCCTTCTGTCTGCTCAAGGTATATCCAACGAGGACTCGAGATGCTTCTGGACTTCCTGAAGACAAGCATCCCAGGGGCCAAGATACTGTGGCCGAAGACGACTGATCTTGAGCGGTACGCTATGTTGATCCGCAACCAGCATCCTATACCCGAGAATGCATTTGGATCTGTTGATGGGCTGCACTTGCCGGTCGAGGCCGCAGACGACATGGAGATACAGAACGCCTATTACAACGGTTGGGTGCACTCTCATTTTCCTCCAACGTGTTCGTGTTCTCTCCTGTGGGAACAATCTTGTACGTGGCGATCAACGCGCCAGGAAACATGCATGACGCGAGCGTGTGTCGCGCGCGAGCTGTACCAGAAGCTGCATCATGAAACAGCTGAAGGCTACTGGCTCATCGCAGATTCAGCCTTTCCGACCAGCAACGGACTGCGCGACAAGATCGGAACTCCATTGAAGTCCAAGTTCAGTGTTGAAACAAACAACTCAATGCTCTACATAGATCCATTATAATGTAACGTGTATCCTCTACTGTTCATACACTAGGTGAATGGTTAATGGTTAATGGTTAATTAGGATGGTTAATTAGGGCTGTTCACGTTTTGCCGATAATGCCGATATTGACGATACGATATTGTCGCCGATACGATATCGGCATTCCTAAGTTCTGACGATTGCCGTTTGACTATATTTATCGTCGAACCCCTGGTTGGCCGATACGATATCGGCAGAACGTCACGATATCGGCAAATCGGCAAAATAATTACGTAACTATTTTTTGCAGGATCGATCGTTACGAAATGTATATACATTTGTATTTTACTACGTAATCAAACAACTCAATTCTCGTACATGTCTCCCATGAGCATCAACATTCTCATTGTATCGGCCTTCATGGAGTGTCTCCGAACACCGAGTAAGTCTCTCCCCGCACTGAACAACCTTTCCACTGCAACTTCGGAAGCTGGGATTGCTAGGAATCCCTAGCCGCAGCGGCCATCTGCGGGTACTCATCTTGATGAGTACGCCACCAATTGCAAAGCCAGTTTGGATCTTTTGTGTCATTGACACTGACTATAGGACTATCAAAGTACATGTCAGTATCAGAGAGAGTGCTACTGGTCTGGCCCACGGGCTGCAGCCTATGCGCATCCTAGACAAGACATCACTATCCTCGATCCTGTCTGCGGCAGAAGCTTCTATTGGCGACCCCGGCCCCGCAACGGCCAATGGGTATTGTTGATGGAGATTCTGGCGTATAGCTAATAGGATCAGCCTACCGGAATTGTTATCCTCTCTTAATTCCTCCAAGATCAGATTCCCTTTTACTCGAGGATCCAGGACAAGGGCAGTATAGTACACATCAATTTCATCCATGAAACTATAGTACTTATTATACTTCTTTATTCCTTCCTTCACCGCAAGTCCAATGTCTAGGTCAAAACCTAAAAAGTCATCCTTAAATTCAGAGGCATCATGGAGAAAATCGTGGAGCTCATAGTATATCGGGACAGCAAGGCTGATCTGCGACTTTCCTTTCGAAATAAAGTCAGTTCGTTGAATTTCGAGAGTACTTTATGGATCTGCGTGAGCCGTAGCCAATCTTGAGTCGTGAATGCTGGTAACTCAGTCTGTAGCTCTATGAACTTGCTTATCTGTTGTCTTGCACGCAAGCCATCGTCGAGCATACGGAAAGTGGAATTCCAGCGCGTGTCAACGTCATATTCGACATATTTATCCGAGAGGTTGTTGATCTTACATACTTCATTCCACTTCTGCCTTCGTTGCGGTAGCCGTCTCCGAAGTGTATGTCGAGAGGAGAATGGGAGTGCAATTCCCGGTATATCATGGAAGATCTGTTGAAATGTGGCAGATTCAATAGTCGTAAATGCCTGCCTTTCTGCAACTATCCAGCGAATGAGATTTTCTAGTAATGGTTGGTGTGTTAGTTTCTCCTTCTTTTCCCATAGGCTAACGACGCTAATTTGCTGTTTCTCTCCTGAATTCCGATCCTCCGTGCCTGGAGGATAAATAGAGTGCTTTGCAAGATGAATCTTCATGTTGCTAGTTGAGTATTGTCGTAGTGAATCCGTAGTTCTCCAACCACATTGCGCGCCTGTCTTATCGTCGATGTATGCACAACGAATCTCACTATCTGTCAATCTCCTCTTATTTGTCTTTTTTACGATCCACTCCTTATTAACAGTTGTCGTCTCAAAGTAAGCCCATAGCCACTCAGTGACCGGTGCTGGCCGTCGGCGACCTTACTGGAATGTGTTACTTGAATGGATTGAGGTTTCAGAAATCGTGGAGCTTGCTCTAAGCTCTGCGAGTTGTGATGCTGATTCTGAAGGTAACACCTCGTCGTCAGGAATACTGATAAATCCGTCTATTGCTGGTCGATTCAATGAAGGACTGGCATCGTAGATCTCGCAACTCAGTCTTCGCGTGCTGCTTCCGTCATCACTGCCATCATTGAGAGCTCTGTAATCGAGGCGCTTACGGCGAGTAGTCATTCTCTCAAAGGGAGACATTGTGGCTGGATGGTATGGCAAGCGCAAGAATTCTACCGACAATTCTTGAAGTCTATATGATCTGTAAGGCTTTTTGATCGATATATTTTAAGAATATTAGCTTAAACCATGTCTTTTATACAATTCTCCGGCGGAGAACTCCGCCAAACCATTCCACAATCACAAACCAATAATTACCAATCCACAGAAAACCAAAGCACAATTAGAAATCAATAATTACAAATCCACAAGAAAGCCAAGGCAAAAACTTTTCCGCCGCCCATACCCGAGGACCGAGAGTGAACTGACGTCATCTTGCTCACGGCACCTCAGCGTCCTTCCTGTCCGGTCTCGGCAGTGCGGCTCACCACGAGACCTTCAGGGACAAACCTCTCCCCTTGGAGCCGCACTCACCCTTCTTCGTGTAACCTTGCGTTTTCTTGCCCTTCTTTTGTGCATGATGGCCATTTCAATAATCTCTACTAACTTACGCTACACACGCGTGAATCGATCGCGGCCCAACTCCGCCGGGTCCACGTCGTACGATATGGTTTTTACGAGGGTCAAACGAAGATGTTCTGACGATGTACAGAAAGCAGCCTGTCGGCGGACTAGTCTTGGTGCACCCCAGCAGAGGACCCAGTGAACTTGGACCTACTACCCTAACCCCGGCAGGATGGTTGCGACATGTCCGCAAGTAATACCCAGTGAAAAGTGGGTTAGGGCTACTTGTAACCAGAATGAAATTATGGCTCAGGCCGCATAGAAATCGATTCGGATGAGTACTCAATCGCAATTATATGCACAATCTCGGGCCAAGCTGTTGCAGAGTCTGAAGCATATTGTCTTATTCACTGGTTCATTTTATTTGGAAGTATATTTAAATAATTAGCTTCATAATGCCAGGGAACAGATCTTCCATTCGAAACGTGCACTTTTACGATCCTTCGCGACCAGATGAGCCTCTTGGAGGATTATATTTAAATCCATCCCTGACAAGGAAAAAATTCTTTCGTATGTTAAATATCGTCATCCATGTGAACGGTCCATACAGTGTGTGGCTTCGAGGAGCTGATGTTCCGCTCACACCCACTGAAGATCCTCTTGAGTCTGGTCATTATGATATAGTATGCAACTTTCCAGGAGGTAGTCTCATTCTTTTCTGCGCATGTGATAAATCGATTAATGTTGCTTTAGGTATGATAATGGTGACTGATGAGCGGTGCATTATCAGATCATTCTCAGCTACAATTAGCAACAGAGATCGACGTTTTCGAGAAAAAGTACGACATAGAGATCGAAAATGCGTGATAACAGGAGTTATCAATCCTGCAGCCTATAGAGATGTGTGGACAAGCTTCGAAGCTGCTCATATTTTTCCGTTCTCACAAGAAGAGCTCTTCATACGTTTAAATTATTCTCGATATCTTACAAACACATCCGAAGAAACTGGGACAGGAATAAACTCTTGTCAAAATGGGCTTCTCATGCGGTCTACTGTTCACAAACAGTTCGACTCTTATAATTTTGCGATCGATCCTGACGATGACTATAAAATAACGTGTTTCGCCGAAGACATAGATGGGGTAGACGGAAGGACGTTGGACCCTGTATGCAGGGACCCAAGGAACGAGAATAGGGTTGTCGATGAGTATTTACGTTGGCACTTTCGCCAGGCAGTTCTGGCAAATATGAAGGAGAGTGGCGAGCCAATCTTTGAGTCTGACTTTCCTGATGGCTCCGACATGGTGGGAGAGATACTCAGTGGACCACGGGCATCTGAGAGGATGGAGGCTGAATTGTTTTCAAGACTCAATAGTGTATCTCCTATTCCTTAATGTTGTGGCTTGTTGATTGTGCACCATCGATTTGTTATTACATTGCAGTTTGCAAATACGTTGCATCGGGTCTATTGGTAAGCAGCAGCTAACAGCTGCAGTTGAGAGGTATGCCCTGGAATAATCCATGCTGTCAGTGTGTGACGTAGTATGAACGATATGGTAATATATGTATTACCATATATGATACGATATCATATGAGTTGATATTATATGATATGGGTTTGTATGAACTCGTATGATATGATATGGTATGATGTGACACTCAGTGCCCTAACCATATATGACCATATTGAAACTTAAAATATACCTGATTTTTAAGGTTTATAAGATTAAACAGCCACAATATTTATAAATACATCGTTATACATCGATATCAACAACACACCTTCATATCAAGCAATATACGTTAAATCACCAAAATGACTTCACAACCCACTGATATAGTGTCGCAACTTCACAGCGAATTGTTGGAGATTCCTGATTCACCAGTACTTAATCGTACACAGTTGTCTCCTTTTATGGCTACCTCAACAACTACAAATACGAACAACCGACGGTATTCTAAAGTCTGCCTTTACACAGCTGTTGGCCGTAATGAGGTTATTTCTTAACAAGGTTCTAGGGATCGGCATGGATAAGAATTTTCGTTATCCATATCCGTATCCGTATCCAGGAAACATATATTTATCCGTATCCGTATCCATATCCAGAAGAAATAGGCTTATAGGAGTGACAGAACTATTAATGAGAGATATTACGACCATCACTAATATGAGATATACCGTTCAACCGGGCTACAAACGTCTTCTTGAGCTTATGAATCAATAAGACAGTCGTATAATCGTTAAGGTCGATCCGGCTATCCATACATATGTACCCATGAGATTGAGACCTGGAGTCCATCTTATTTTAAGAAACGACAATGATCCAATAGCTTTGCTTTATCGCTGTCAAGTTGCAACATTTGGAGAGAATCGATGCATCTGAGACCAGAAAGAGCAAAGATCTTGATCCATATGGATTTGTCGGCCTTCTCGCCATCTTATATATTACAGACTTCTCATTCACTACACTGTAGAAGGAAGTGATTTTACATCGCTTTAAAGTCCCTAGGGCTGTTGGCGATATTGACGATATGCCGATATCGTATCGTCATTCATGTAGGGCTGTTGGCGATATTGACGATACGAGAATGACGATACGATATCGGCAATATTCTGATACATTGAATTCTTAAGGTTTCTTGTGGTCAGCGTGCGAGTTTTCAAACAATAGTCCCTATCCAGCATTTGTGACAATTATTGAGTACTACTATTAAACTAAAAATATAAAAGAAATTTATTATAAAAATAAACTAAAAATAATGAATGCTAACGCAAAGATCAACGTTGGAAATCAGGAAATGTTCACGAGCTATGTACGCTACAGGCAAGGAACCGAAAAAGACGCCAGTAGCCAAGCGGACGCATGTTGACACTGTATAACCACACTGAGACGAAAAATAACTCGTAAATCACCCAGATGGGTCACCATCAAATGCCGGAAAAACAGACTAACGAACACGAAGGCACATTGGAACGCACTCACGCTGCCCTGGGCCCCTACCACTTGAAACCGTCGCGAATCAACATCAGCATTCTTATGGTATCGCCCTTCAACGAATGTCTGCGGATACCTAAGACATCCCTCGCTGTGCTAAACAGCCGCTCTACAGCAACTTCAGAGGCAGGGATCGCCAGATAATCCCTGGCTGCTGCTGCCATCTGTGGATACTTGTCCTTGTGTATCCGCCACCAATTACAGAGCCAACTTTGACAAGGGGTGGTCATCAAATAATCTGGTTGTTACTAGTTCTAAGTTCGAGAGCTCGCTACAACGACGGCTTACTGCTTACACGCTGCTTACTGCTTACAGGCTCTGTTGATCCGTGTCACACGTTTCTGGATGATGACGAATAAATGAATCTGGATGAGTTAATGATGCCAACGGCACAAGACTTTTCCGTTTTGGTAGGTGAGCCCGAGCCCAATTTGTAAGGGCCACTTCCAATTATCGGTGACGATATCGTATCGGCAGTCGTCAAATTACGACGATATCGTATCGGCAGACTTCCAGTTAGACGATGCCGATTGACGATATATATCGGCAGACCTTAAGTTAGACGATGCCGATTGACGATATGGAAAAATAGTGCCGATATCGTATCGTCAATAGCCCTAATTATTTAAGTCCCGAACATTGGAGGAATTTTTACTTATTCTAGCTTAGTTTCCGACATATGCAACATCCGCTTTTGGACCAAGAGAAGAGCCAATAGAATCCACGACCGAGACCACATCTCCGGGTATGGTCAGTCGATAATGGCAAAAACCGCGCAAAGAACAGAGCATAAAGGAACACATAGGGCTGTGACGGATGGGCGGATATGGCGGATTCTATCCGCCAAATTATCCGCCTCGAATAAATATCCGCCGCATTTTAATTTGGCGAATATGGATGTCGAATAAATATCCGCCATATCCGCCGGCGGATGGCGGATAAGGCGGATAATTTCCTAATTAGGAAAGCTCGATGTGGAGTATTTAAGGTCAGGTCCAAGTTCACTGTAATGTAGCTGAGAAGTGTATATTCTCGAAACGCTTAGAGTTCCGCGAGGATATATTTTATCGCAATGTCCGAACGAGTTAGCTATGGATTTCGAGGTTTGTATTCGAGATTTGAAAAGACTAGATTAATTCTCAGGCGGAACATTGCACATTCTCGTCGACGCGCTTACAGAATGCAGATCGTCGATGCCGCACGCCTTTGCTGACAAGTACATTGTCTTGTAATCCTGACTATTTTATTATTTTCTTAAGGTGAGAGAGTCGTATTAACGAAACGGGTGAAATTTTGATTTCCAAATAACGTTTGGCGCTAAATTATTAAAGGAAATCCTCTAACCTAATTAGGCTAGTGTAATTATTTGAGATTTATCCGATTAAGGCGGATAGGACGGCGGATGAAGATCCGACAAACTTGTAATGGCGGATGACAAGACCCACTTTGGGACCACAGCGATAGGTAAGGTGGAGCGAATATTAATCAGCCACCGTTAAATCACATCGCCGGATCCGGTCAGTCGATGCTGCGGCTCAGAAGCTGCGCTACGAAATCTGGACCATTACTAGGTTCCTCGAAAAACAACTGCGTAGATCTGGTTGCTTATTATGACTATCTAACTCCCGGCACAGCCGAAAAATTCAATACCTCTCTTGATAATAATTTGCTTAATAATTTTATTTACGTGTTTATCCGTGGATATCTATGACTAATCAAGATCGCTTTAACGTGATCGGCAAGCTAACCGATCGCCCAAGTTTGCAAGCAAGCCCCCTGTCCTTCATATTAATCAACATATCCACATAGGACACGTCCACCTCGTTAATTCGTCCAGAAGGGTTAGGTGTTGAAAGCGTTCTGCAACGTCGTCCCAAGTTTTGGGTAAATCCTCCCAAATCACAGAGTGATATTGTGTGATGTAATTATAGTTTGTATTATCGACATCACATAGGAGATTCCGGAATCACCCGGTCTCTCAAATGTCGATCTATAAGAAGGTGCCTCTGATCTTCAAGGAGGAGGCAGACTTCAGTCGAATAGACATTCCCCCCCCCAACTTGCATACTTCTTCTAGCTACGCTATAGTGATCCCTCCCTGAACCCTTTAAGTGCCAACGCACGTTAGAGATACTTGGAGATTCGAAACTGACTGTTCCTGTTAGAAGTCACAGCGGCCAGTATAGCCTTCCGACCTGGCAACGGTCGGTACAATCACCACCTCTGTCTGTGGCATAGCTTGCGAGCCATCGATCAGTATGTAACTGGGAAAGTTCGAGGCAGAGGTCTTGATTTAGCGGATACTGTTAAGAGCTCTACGCGCACCTCAGCTCTCCCCTCGTATTTGCACTTTTTGATGGAAGAATATGAATGGATACTGTCAAAAGGACAAACCAAGAAGTGCACTGCAGATCAGGCGCGAGTCATTCGTACCATGATTAAGCGACACCTTCTCAGGCATCCATTGTTACCGAGGGTTGTCTGCGACAAGAGCAGCGCGCCGGAGGGTCTCGTGTACGAGTCCTATGAAGAAATCCATGCATCTTCGTGCAAAGAAATGCTGGATTACTGCAAGTCAATTGATCAGCCAAGATTCTTTATACAATAATAGTGATCCTAGCTTGGTCTTTTCCTCGGACTCATCGTAGTCCTTACAATTACACTTTTCTCAATATCCCGTTCTGTTGATAAATTTGTCGCGAAGAAAGTGGTACTGTACGTGCATGGTGCATCTGGAAAGATGGCGTATAATTTAGTCATGATGTGATATGCTACGATAATATTTGAGTGTATTTAAGTGGAACATTAGTTCATAGCTGGAGTTGGAATTGTCTATTACGATTATCTCATAAAATCCTCGGACACTTTGATATAGTGCAACAGAGTTTGTTGCCAATCTACTTTCAGTATAGCGAAAGTTAGATTTGCAATGACCATTGAGGTACGAACAGGTACTGAAATTGTCTTCCTAGAGGGTTTTGTGTAGCTTGGGTAAGGGGAACTTCCTTCCCTGCTGCACAAAGATAGTGGAGTGTTATATATCCACCAACGAGTAACTAAAACCGCCTTTTTCCTATAAGTGTTCGTTACACGAGTCCAGAAATCATTTGACATTCCGTTCGCGTCGTAACCTTCATCGAGCAGAGCGGAATCGCGTTTATGCTGTTGGCGAATACTCGAAACTCTCTCACGAGATAGAGTTTCGAGGCACCCAACAGTGCATGGCAATTGAAGAGCTTTAGACACCGTCTCCGTCTCCAAATTGCCATACATCGGTCGTTTGAGTCACTGCCAGGATCATTTCTAGCCTCCCTGCGTATTTCCATATGTCGGACGACGACTTTATGATGGCCTCCGACGAGGAGAACGTAGGTTCTGTGTTTCCCGATGGATGGGCTACAGGTCAGTTGACTAACTATCACAGTATGATTTCGAATATGAAGACGATGACGTAGCATCAAACTCCTCCAACGTCGACATCGAGAATAAATACTACAATGCGAAAGCATTAAAGGAGGATGACGATCCAGAACCGGCCATCGAAGAGTTTCTCGGCGTCGTGGAATTAGAGTCTGAGAAAGGGGAATGGGGATTCAAAGCTTTGAAACAGGTTGTCAAACTTCTCTTCCGACGTGGAGAGCATGAACGAACGCTGAAGTATTACACGCAATTGTTGACATACACCAAGTCCGCTGTGACGAGGAATTACTCCGAGAAGAGTTTGAATAATATCTTGGACTATGTTTCTGCAGGAACGACTGATATGGCGTTTATGGAGACGTTCTATTCGACAACGCTGACCGCACTTGAGGATGCAAAGAATGAAAGACTGTGGCTAAAGACGAATCTGAAGCTTGCGAAGCTGTGGTTAGATCGGGGAGAGTATAGCCGGTTAACTAGAATCCTGAAGGTCTTGCATCAAGCTTGCCAAATGGACGATGGGGGCGATGATCAATCGAAGGGTACATATTTATTAGAAGTGTACGCGTTGGAGATCCAGATGTACACTGAAACAAAAAACAATAAGAAACTGAAGGTCCGTATGCGCAATTATGAGGCCCGTGCAATGCTAACGAAAACAGGAACTCTACAACCGGACCCTGCAGATCAACTCAGCAATCCCGCATCCGCGTATTATGGGTGTCATTCGCGAATGCGGCGGGAAAATGCACATGTCTGAAAAGCAGTGGGAAAAGGCTCGCGAGGATTTCTTCGAGTCGTTCCGAAACTACGACGAGGCTGGCTCGTTACAGCGGATACAAGTTTTGAAGTACCTTGTCCTAGCAGTGATGTTATCAGATACCGACGACATCAATCCTTTTGAGTCACAGGAAACTAAGCCGTACAAATCGAATCCGCAGATTGCAGCCATGAACAGCCTGGTCGATGCATATCAGAGGTCAGATATTCACGACTTCCAACGAATTCTAGGAGAAAATGGTGGCGCAGAAGGCACCAGTGGTGGAATCATGAGCGATCCATTTATCCATTTTTACCTCGACGACGTACTTCGTCGCATTCGTGCGAAATTTATTGTCAATATGATTGCGCCGTACTCGCGAATAGAAATTGACTATCTAGCTAAGACTCTCAACATCGAAGTTGAAGAAATGGAGGATCTACTCGTGATGCTTATTCTTGATGGTCAAGTACAGGGCAAGATCGATGAAGTCAGTGGTCGGTTAGAAATTGAGGTCGCGCCAGATACAGGTGCTGAAGTGGCAGTAGCCGGAACGGAAAAGCGTGAACACGAGCAGGCGGCTAGGCTAGCTTCGGCGAACGACACGCGATTCAAGGCATTAGAAGCTTGGAGTGGGACTGTTGAAAAATTGTCACGGATCGCGTTTGGAGTTACAAGTAGGGCGTAGATATAGGACTTATATCAGATAACCGCGTATTAATTGTGCAAACTTTATTCTACGTAAATATAGAACCAGTGAGCATATCTGCTTGCTGCGTACATATCTGGTTACGCCAGAATCCAAAAGTGTATGCTCTCGGAAATGCCGACCCATCCCACCAAATAACAACGCTCGACACGAGTCAGCTTCGCCTATGCGTATCCAGGAGGCCAGAATGCTTTGAGCAAGGGAGTGCCAAGGGTTTCCTTACATAGATTTGTAGGTCAGTCGTGCGGTGTAAGTGTGCGGAGGGAGATGAGCGTGATATACATTTCTGTAAATAAGATCGTTAATGATCTCCAATAGACCGGCAGATATCAAAACAGTCGATTGCATATTATGCAGAGTGCAGTCGCCCTGAGCAGTAGATATCCAAAACGACCAACCTAAGAAGTCTTGAATGCTTCGACAAGCATAACAAGCTCTGACGTTAGAAATAGCTCATATCGTGGTATACCTCAGGAAGCTTGGTTAAAAAGATACGCAGACGAGGCTGGGGAAGACTTTCCCCGTTCCAGGTGGGTAGTGGCTGCAAGCAGCTCCCCAAGCCCGGGTAACACCAACCTGACCATGACCATATTCTGTAACAACTCCTTGAAGTTGGCAACTCTCCACCTTGCCACCACTCCTTCTCGCCCAGTCTTTCCTTTGCTATCTTTCGCGTTTTATTGTTTTTTTTTGATTCGGGTTTCGCTCCTTTTTGTCGAGATATTCAGTCTTAGGGTCCTCGTCTGTTGTTCTATCTCGTGTTCACGTTATTTTGTTTTGGCCCTCTAACTATTGGCATTCCTTGGTTTTCATTGATCGTGTACTATACAGCGTTACTTTACCTCTTGTTCTGTGATCATCGTTGTTCTTGCTTTTGTTCGACGGCAGCTCGACGGGAACGTGAAATCGACCTCGCATCTGTTTTACCTGATTCACCACCGGCCATTTGCGTCCAAAGGCATTTCGAAGTCAGTCCGTCATGTCATTCACCAGTCCAACCGCAAGGCCATTTTCGCCGCGCCACCGGCCCCCGCCAATCCAAGTCCGACAGTCACCGGCGCCAGACCAGCGTGATGCTGCAGTGAGCTTTGCGCCGTCGCCCGCGCAGCGGGCGTCGCTGTTGTCGAACATACGGACGCGGAACGAGAATGCGGGACATCCGCGCACACCGTATCCGCCTGGCTATTCTACGCCGAAGAAGCAGCAGCAGTACGCCAGATCTCCGCATGTGTCGAGTGTGAATAATTCATCGCCTTCTTCGTCGGATGAAGATGTTCGCGACGATACGACGGAAGGGGAAAAACTTGATCCAAGAGTTTACGCGGCGTTGCATGCGAAGCAGCAAGAGCTTCTGGCTACGAGCATGTACATCGCGCAACAGCAGCAGCGGATCCAGCTCGCCATGATGAACACAGCCCAGCAACAGTTACAACAACAGTATCACCAGCAGCAACAGCCGCAGTATTACCAGGACCATGATGGCAATGTGTGGTTCATGCCGAATGGCGAAGCGCACCCGTATTCGGGTGTGTACGGGAACTATGTCACGCCGTCGCAGCATGCATCACCGAGAATTGGATCGCCGGCGAGCATGACGAGTATGTATGGGGCAGATCACTCTGTGGTTCAGACGCAAGAGTTTTATTCTATGGGTAATTGCAGCACGGCAAGTTTGAACTCGAGTAACGGAAAGGCGGGTAAGCGACAAGCCCATAAGAAGTCATCAAGTCTGTCATCTCTGTCTTCGGTGCAGTTTCTGCCGCAAGGTCAGTCGGGACCGGCAAAGAAATCTGCGTCGCCGATTCCTTCATCGACCCAGTTTGATGAGTATCGTGTCGAAATTGGATCCCGTGCATCGACGCCGTCCAGTGACGCGTCCGCGAACGGAAACACCAATCCTTATGCGCCGATTCGACAGCCAATGGTGCCTATCACCGTCGAAGAGCTCATGAAGCCCGTGAATTCGAAGTTGAACTTCTGGTCTGTTGATGTGGCGCGATTAAACACGACCGCGGAGGGCAGAAAGGTGCGTGGAAAAGTGGTCATTAAGGGCACGTGGCAGAAGAACTGGGTAGGCGAAGATTTGAAGACGTTGTGGGACTCAGTAGAGAAGGATGTGAATGGGATATCAGAGGTCGCTGTGGGCGTTAGTGAGCTGGGCGTTAAATCATAACAAGACAAGGCGTTTCATGCATATTAATATTATTACTGTAGTATATTTTTGATATTTGGTTTTCATCCTTGCTGTTGGTTTTTGTTGAAATATTGGATTTGGTATTTGTATCATTTGGCACCGTCTTCGATGAAATGACATATTGTTAGTATACACGTGACTAGAATTGGTCGTAATGATGTAATGTAATATATCGCACTATGCTTTATTTTTACCTTCTGTTACAATCGCGGAGTAATGACTGTCTGCTGGTGCCTTGGACTAAGATCAGGCAGGGCCGGTGATTCGGTCTCTTACAGTCGGACGATCGTTGCTGCTCGCCCCAGTTCGTTCTCCTCCCCAGCATCGCTTGCCAGTCTATCTTGGTGCCCGCAGCACCCTTTCCAGAAGTGCTCTGTCACATTTCTCTCGACACCACAATACTGTTCCTTCCCTAGCAACAATTTTCCGGGCGTTCGCTAACGCAGGCTACGTAACCATGCAGCAAACCGCGCAATCGCGCCGCACCTATGCCGCAACAGGCGCGATAAAGGGGCATGCGGCCGATCAAACTGGGGGGGGTGTTCCCGTTTCAACTGCTGCACTAATTGTAAGCTGTCCATTATGCTAGAGTGAAAGAGGTGCATTAGTAAGGAAATAAAATCAAAGATGTCCTTGCATTCTTTTCACATGACTACGAGGTTGCCCTTGAGAATCAGAACGGGATAGTTTGGCACCATGTCGCAGGCGTGGCGAGATGTGACGCGACGGAGAATCGGCGCAAAGCTTTTGCCGACGTCAAATGGCAAATATGTACCGACGACCCACAGTTATAGAATTATCGCCACACTAGGAAACCATTTAGCGCCTGGGTCGTAGTCGACTTATCAAATATATGGGTGCTGATCGCGCCGCAATTTGGTTATAATCCAGACGATGGATTCCACGTATACGCTGTAGACAACAAACACTTAATAAAAGTTAGAGTATCACATCATGTGAAATATTCGACTTACAAGATTACGCAACTTGCATGGTTGAATCTGCGGATCGAAGGACCCTGACGAATTTTAGAGTGCCGTGAGTCTGCGTTGCCTCCTCGGTGATCGAAAGTTAGCGGTGCCACTCCCACGCGTCGCTTGAGCACTGTCAACAAGAACTGCCACCCCAGCTTCCGGGACTTTCATATTTCACTCTGGCTAGCCCCTGTTCCTCACTCCGCATTATCCGCTATCCAAGGAAAGGAAAATATCGAAAATAGCCCAGGAAGAGGCTACGGCGCGTCAAAATGTCTGGACCGCCACCAAAGTTGAATCGCATCTCAACGGACCCAACTACTCCGGTTCTAGGAGAGACTATTCCGCCAACTCCAGTCAACGATCAAGGGGAAGAGCAAAATGCGCGAGCAGAATCAGCATCAAGCGAATCTCTTGCGCCCCCGTCGGCAGGGAGGCAACCGTCGTCTGAACCCACACCATCCTCAGAGAGCTCGACCCCGCACCGGCGGCACCGTCCGGCACCGCTACCCCTTTATTCGTCCATGGCACCGCGATCACGGTCGCAATCCCGCGAAAGAGGACTATCTCCCAGTATGAGATCTCCTCGTTTGCGCGTCAGGTTTCCAATGGGAAATGATCCGTCTTCGGGATCGGTTTTGTATCCGAAGGACGACTCCGACGTCTCCGCACCCGGAACCCCTCCGTCTGACACTCCTACGCCACCGTCCGGAGCGGAAAGATCATCACTGCACGAACGGTATCCGTCTCACGAACGCCTGACGTCAAGCATGAAAACGCGAGTTATGTCGCCGCGAATGTCGCCGCGGATTTCGCCGATGACGTCGCCTTCGTCGTCTGCACCGGACTTGCGACTTGACCATCAAGCTGACAGCTCACCGTCTGCTGACCCGCGTCCGCAACTAAAGAGAAGGGGTACATCCGACGTACTTGTAGAGGAGGACGAAGATGACGAGAAGCCGAAATCGAGACTACAATTTTCAGAGGACGACGACGAGGAGACTCGACGGCTAAGGTACGCGCTGGCGCAATCAGGAACGCAGTCAGCGCCTGGTAGTGCCACCGGTTCGCCTGTGCTTCATGCGCATGACGATGGAAATGGGAATGGACGCATTCCTGATTTGGATTTGGAGAAGCTTGAAAAGTTGAATGGCTTGAATAGTGTTGGCAGTCCTGCTGGCGAAGTTGATCCTTTGCATGAAGAAGCTCGTCAACTGGTTAGGGCGCATACCCTCAAATTTGGTGGAGGCGGGCATGGAGTGGGTTCGGATGACCAGTTTATGGTTGAGTCGGAGCCGATTCCATCTGGACAGCAGACTCCAATTGAGCGAGAGGATTACGTGCCGCCGCCGACGCATGTGAAGGGAGGCATTCTGTCGTCGCTGCTCAAGCTGTACAACGAGCAACAGCAACAACTGCATCATCATGGAGCTTCCAGTTCTCGACATTCGCTGGATCCGTATGGATCGGGTGGAAACACACCGCCAGCGACTTCTGGTGCGACTACTCCGACACGAAAATGGTACAGCCGCTCTGCAAACGCGTCCACGTCTTCCTTAGCCGGCCTGATTGTTGGAAGTGGGCATGCGCTAGCTGCGACCGGAAGACCGGGTTCATTTCCGCAACACACGCCTGGTAGAAAGAAGGGTGGCAAGAAACAAAAGGTCCGGCTGGAAGACCAGATTAGAATTACGGTTCACATTGCGGAGATTTTGCAGCGGCAGCGGTTTATCTTGAAATTGTGCCGAGCGCTCATGTTGTACGGTGCTCCAACTCACAGACTGGAGGAGTACATGAAGATGACGTCGCGTGTGCTCGAGATTGACGGTCAGTTCTTGTATATTCCCGGATGCATGATCGTCTCGTTCGGAGACGCGTCAACGCATACGTCCGAGATGCAGCTTGTGCGAGTAGTTCAGGGCGTGAATTTGGGCAAGCTGCACCAGACGCACACTATATACAAGGAGGTTGTACACGACGTTATTGGTGTCGAGGAAGCAATGCAGCGGCTCGACGAAGTCATGAAGGCAAAACTCCTCTACCATCCATGGGTCTGCGTCCTAATTTTCGGCTTTTCGTCAGCTATGGTGGCGCCGTTTGCATTTGGAGGTCGATGGATTGATATGCCGATTGCATTCCTCCTAGGCTGCATCGTCGGGTTCCTACAGCTTGTGGTCGCGCCTCGGTCGGATTTGTACAGCAACGTGTTTGAGATTACTGCTAGTGTCATTGTCAGCTTTCTTGGTCGCGCCTTTGGATCGATCAATGACGTAGACTTGTTTTGCTTTGCGGCGATTTCACAGGGAGCTTTGGCATTGATCTTGCCTGGTTACATTATTCTTTGCGGGGCTCTGGAGCTGCAGTCAAAGAATATCGTAGCCGGCTCGGTCCGAATGTTTTACGCTATTATTTATTCGCGTATGTCCGTTTCAGTTTTTCTTGCCTTATGCGTGGTCTAACGATTTCAGTCTTTCTCGGGTTCGGCATCACTCTCGGGGCGGCGATTTATGGCTGGATGGATCACAACGCTACGTCAAGCACGACCTGCTCGTCTAGTTTGTCGCCCTGGTTCCGGTTCATCTTCGTGCCGCTTTTCAGTGTCGGTCTCGCTCTGGTGAACCAAGCGCACTGGACGCAATTACCTATCATGGTGACGATCGCCGGTGCTGGGTACGTCGTGTCGTATTTCTCGAACCTGCACTTTTCCCAGACGGCCGAGCTCGCGTCCGCGATCGCGTGTTTTGTCATTGGCATACTTGGGAACTTGTATTCGCGGGTTGGCCACGGCCTCGCGTTCGCGGCGATGCTGCCCGCCATCTTTGTCCAAGTCCCGTCCGGTCTTGCGGCCCAGGGTTCTCTCATCTCCGGCATCGCCGTCGCGGATTTGATTGTGTCGAACTCGACGTCGACCGCGACCGCGTACGCGACAACGACCGTGACGGTCTCGGGCACGGTGAGCACGCTAACGGCGATCGTAACGGCGTCGACAACAGTCACGACGACAACGTCAACCGCCAGCTCTTCGAGTTCGGCGGCGTATACTACTGGCATATGGACTGTTGGCATGAACATGATACAAATCAGCATTGGCATTGTGGTCGGGTTGTTCATTGCCACATTGGCGGTGTATCCGTTTGGCAAGAAGCGGAGTGGATTATTTACATTTTAGAGCCGGCATGTGTATAGATTGAGTTTATTATTGGGACATAGATATGGTTTGGCAGTTCGGAACTATTGCGCTTTTTTTTTGTTTTCATTTGGATAAGATATATATTAGAGATTCCCTTGCACTGGACGTGATAGTACTACTTGGGACGCACTTTGTTTGCGTTAGACTAAAGTAAAGAAGCTATGAGAGCAAGGTATTGCATGCTTCCGGCGCATGACGTCATTCATTACTTCGAGGAGCTTACTTGCAAGCAGCGTTCCGCCCGAGTAACAGCAATATTTTGCCCCGTCCAAGACGAAACACGATTATGCATCCAGCGGGCAAAGCGAAAGTCTGCGACTGATTAACATATATTCCCACAAGTTCAAAGCATGGTACGTAAGATCTCTGTCCTATTTTTTCCGCAGTCGACACGGGCAGGCTAATGAGTGAGACTAAAGCCAGACGAACCATTCGCCCACCACGCCGACGCGGCAACCTTCGCCGCGAGCGACAAATCCGACGTCTACGAAACAGTGCTGGGGTCGGCCGCCGCGCTGGTCGAGTCGCAGCGGTTCTGGGCGACCAACCTGGCGAACGCGGCGTCGCTGATGTGGCACGCTTTTGAAGCCCTGGACATGCGCGTGAACTGGGCTGGCTTCTACGTTGTCGAACCGCGGCGGCATCAGCAGCCGCAGCAGCAGCAGCAGGGCACGACCGGGGAGATCAGCAACAGGACGCTGGCGCTGGGCCCGTTCATGGGCAAAGTCGCATGCCAGACGATCGAGTTTGGCCGGGGCGTCTGCGGCACGGCGGCAGCGTCCGGCACGACCGTGGTTGTGGCCGACGTCGACAAGTTCCCGGGCCATATCGCGTGCGACGGGGCGACAAAGTCGGAAGTGGTCGTGCCGATTTTGGATGATGCCGGCGGTGTCGTGAGGGGCGTTCTGGATGTCGATTGCTTGGTTACGGACGGGTTCGATGACACGGACGTGGAGTTCTTGGAAAAATTGGCCGGGTTACTCGGGCGGAGTTGTGACTGGGATCTATGAATTTAGTAAAAGTTTGGGTTCAGTTGTGTATTGATAGATTAGTACAACAGCAGCCAAAGAGGAATTACGTTGAAAAGAGATACGACCCAACCCAAGTCAGCAAAACCCATGCTAGTAATACAAATGACCCCATCTACCTGTCGGGCATTAAAAACAGAAACCTACTATACAAAGAATAACAATGCCAAACACCATGTATCAGAAGAATTTCATCAAATGCCAACAACTGGTGCTAATCAAAACTGCATCTCACTAATATCGGACGCGAGAATCTCCATCTCGGCCCGTTTGGCGGCTTCAGATAAGATATCGATCTGCACGTCATGTCCTGTTGCGAAATTTGCCGACGGAGGCGGCGGCGGCGGTGGTGGGGGTGGTGGTGGCCGTGGGCTGAGGGTATATTCATTTCCGTACTGCATGTAGTAGTCGTCGGCCACTGCGGTAGCCGTGAAATGAGAATGGTAATGGTGCGAGTTCTCGGGGATCGTGGCCGTCGTCTGCGCGGCGAGCTCGCCAGACGGCGACGGCCACGGTTGCCGGACATCTTCCCACGACGTGACATGATAATGCTGCAGTTGCTGCAAGTGCAGTTCGTCATCCACGTTCTCGCTAAACGCGACAGGCTTGCCTTGCTGTATCTGCCCTAGGTGCCGGTTCCGTAGCATTCTCGCGACATCTGTTTCCGAGTTCGGCGACCCGGTCGGCGACGGCAGCGGCGTTCGGACCGCGGCATGGCATGGCGAAGCAAACTCGCCCGAGCACTGTTCTGTCGATGATGTTGGATAGAAATACGGAGTCGGAGGATCTGATGTGTTTGGCGTCGGCAATGTATGCGACATGGCGGATGATAAAGAAGAACTCGAGGAGATTGCATCCGTCGGAAACGGATTAGAACTCATTGCTGACCGTGGCGAGGATGTTGGTGGTGATGATGGTGTTGTTGCCGTGATGGGCAGTGTTTCAGGTGATTGTGAGATTGGAATATTCATCGATGGCATGAAATAGCGGAACGTATTGACATAATGCGGATTCGACGGAAGCAATGACGCGGGACAGATGCAATCGAGGTGATTCGAGAGATGGGAGCCGTAGCAACACGATATAGCCGGCTAAACCAAACGCTACAATTCCCGGAAGCTCGTAGAATATCCGAAACCAGCTTCCGAATGTCCAACAATTCCGTCAGAAGCGGAAAACACGATAAAACAAAACAAAACACAACGCGACGGGACGGGAAGAAAAAGTGAACGATTTACCCAAGCAAATTGCCGGTTGACGAAAAAAATGGCGTGGACCGTTGGAGGTCGGGTAGTGCTCGGGTCAAACTCGGGACAACCGAAAAAGTTATTCGGTGAACGTGGCTCCCGAGGCAGCTGATAAAATGTCCAGGCTTTAAACGACTTTTATCGACGGTTTCAATTGTGTCCGTTGCGATCCTACGCCTACCTGTCGTGTATATGCCAATAGTATGTCGCAATTTAGTGACAGCAGTATGATCGATCGGAAGTAGGCCTTGTTATGTATGCGAGAGCTTATGGTGGGGAAAATGCCATGTGTGGGTATCGTGCGCAATCACGACCGAGCTCGGCTCGTGTTCGACCGGGTCCGCATTTAGCTGGACCCAGCCTTGTCTAAGAACAAGCGGGCGGAGACTTGAGAGAATTGTCTGACCCGGGAGTGTTCGGGGACATCGAGATATACGTCATTGTGGATTTGAGAATATTTAACCGCCGCAAGTACACACAATAAAAGCAATCGTCACTTTCATACTACAAGATTCTGATAGGCGCTGATTGGAAGATATATGCGGTGTAGTCGTCTCCTCGCATGTGCGTTTCGGCATCGGCCTTCGGCCTTCGTGTTCTGTCACATAATCACATTAATCTGTGGGGTAACTCGAGCCGCTGTGTAATCTCCCGATCGTCCATTATGTTGTAGATAACGTCTGCGGGTGGGCGGGCCGGTTAGTATTAACATGCACTGTCACGTTTTAGCCTACAACCCCACACCAGCGTGTGGATGCCGCTATATTATGTTGAGATTGAAGTAGGCTCCTGTTCGGTAACTACATGGACACAATGTTATCTGAACAGAGCGTAACATAAACAGATCAAATCCGACAATGTCTGCACAGCAGCCAACCAATGTCCAAACATCCAAAGCCAAATTATCCAACTTAAAACCAACCCCGTATCAGCGCTCCGATCCTGACCATGCCAACAGAACAATTAAGCAGTGACCCGGTTATATCAAACCGCTTTCTCTGAGATTTTCCTGTATGATGATGTCATTTACGGCCGCCATCACGAATTTGATTTGCGTCGTGTCCGTGGCGCAGGTAAAGTGCGTGTAGACCTGCTTCGTGTCCGATTTGTTTAGGCTGACGAATCTGTTGAGGATGAATTCGCAACCTTGGTTATAGTCATAGTCCTCCTCTGTGTCGTTATTAGTACGCCATTAAACTAAAAGTTTCTAAATACACAAGCAAAGGCATACTGTCGTAGTCAGGAAAGTATATTCGCAGGGGAGATGTCTTGATCTTTTCCCTAAAAATATCTATTTTGTTGAGGAACAAAATAATCGAGGTTTTGATGAACCACCGTGAATTGCAGATCGACTCAAACAGCGTGAGCGCCTCGTGCATGCGATTGACGCTCTCGTCCTCAAACAGCATCTGATCGTACTCTGAAATCGCGACCAAGAACAGGATGGTCGTGACGTTCTCGAAGCAGTGGATCCACTTCTTACGTTCCGACCGCTGGCCGCCGACGTCAAACATGCGGTACGTGAGGTCGCCGATAATGAACGTCGTCTCGGTGATGCCGGTCGTCTTGACGCGGGACCGCAGCACGTCTTGGTCGTTTGGGACGTAGTACGGGTCTGCTATCCGCTGGATCGCGTCAAAGTAGTACTTGGCTGAGTCGTTGAGCTGGTACTCCCGTCCGCGCTTGTACGTGTCCTGGACGCCCGCATCCTTCCATAGCGACCCGATCGCGGGACCGATCTCCGCTGGGAGACTGTCGCCCTCGATCTGGTTCGGCAGGTCGTACACCAGCCGAGCACTCTTCGCATTGGCAGGATTGGCCAACTCGATCCCAAGGCTATCCATGGCCTCGACAATGACCTTCATGCTCTGAACCGTGTTTGAAAAAATGATTTCCCGGAACGACAGCCGCTCGTCTCGGGAGTAGCCGCCTTCGTGGATGAGCTTCATCTGCTTGATGATGGTCGACTTGCCCGACTCGCCGGCGCCGAGCAGGAGCATTTTGATCTCATTGCGCTGCAGGATGCGGTCCCGCTTGATCTGGTTCTCGATCTCGTCATTGCGGGCTTTGCTGGCAACGTCTTCTGTGCTCATGCCGCAGCCCATGGTGGATCAGGATCGAGGATATCGCTTGATAGAATCAAATGTGTCGTGACGAGCACGATTGGGAAGTCGAATAGGAGAATTGAGAACGGACAAGATAGATATGGAATGAAGTGAAATGAAATGAAAGATCTCACGAAAACGTTCATGCGAACAGTTCGCGGCTAGGAGCAGGGAGACTGTAGCAGGCGTAAGTACGCCAGAAGGGGGGGCAACAACAAGCGCGTCAGCGTGCATGTGCGGGCCACACATTATTTAACACGAGGTTGAAGGAAGACATGCACGCGCCCAACACTTTTATTTGCGGCCGCAGCGATTTGCTTCGCCAGTCTCCTTTTTTTGCACCTGCGTCTCCGCGGCCTCATTCTAATTCATATACAGATCAGTAACCGGCTGGCCATTGTCGCATTAGCGACTGATTATCCTGGAACCGACCTCTGGAGAGCCAGTGTGCTTGTCGGCAGGATCCGTCTCTGCCACGCGGGGAAAGTGCCCACGCTTCGCTTGTGAGAGCACGTGCCCGCACTAGCCCCTGCGCCGCATCGGCAAAGCTTTAAAAACGACAGACTCTCGGCTAACATCTTCCGTATGATCGTTTACGTGCTGCAAGTCAACCACCCGACAGACTGACAATATATCATGCCTCCCTAGTTTCCACGCGAGATATGTTCAGCTCGCCATCTGTATAGGATCACACCGCGCGACAAGAGATCAGTATGACGGACAGTTAAAGGCGGGCGACGCTCCCATATTTCGATCCCCTATCTTATAGATGATGGCCCTCCTCATTATAAAGACAAAGTGCATGGTTAAATAATAATCATCCGCAGAACTCGAAATTTAAGCCATGATGGATACATATGAGGAGACGGTGGGTATGTTGGGGACCAGTAAAGAATTGTTTGGAGAACTCTGTGCTCGAGAATATTCGTTGAGGCAAACCAGGCAACACGGAGGCTGCATGACACGTGGAAGACATTTCTTCTAATTCCGGCTCGACTAGCGATCGGCACGGATAAGAATTTTTGTTATCTATATCCGTATCCGTATCCATATCTAGAAAAAATGCGCCTATCCGTATCCGTATCCGTCATATCCATGGATATCCACGGATATCCACGGATATCAACGTAGGAATGACCATTCTCGCCGTCTTATATATTACAAACTTCTCATACACTATACTGTAGAAGGAAGTACTTTAACATCGCGTAAAAGTCCTGAACGTTGGAGGAATTATTACTTATTCTGCCTTACTTTCCGACCATTCCGACCACTTCAACCAATTGCAGAATTGGGATCCAACCCATGGCGAATTCAAAGGAGAAAGACACAGAAGACAAGGGAAGTTCATATGCAAGATCCACTTTTGGGATAAGATAAGAGACCCACGACCGTGACTACATCTCCGGATATTGTCAGTCGATAATGGCAAAAACAGCGCAAAGAACAGAACGTAAACGAATACAAATGCAAGATCTACCTTGGGACCGCAGCGATAGGTAAGGCGATGTGAATATTAATCATCCACCGACAAATCACATCGCCGGATCCGGTAGTCGATGGTGCGGCTCTGCGCTTGCGAATACTGGAAGACATTACTATGTTCCTCAGAAAACCACTGCGTAGACTTGGTCGCTCATATGGCTATCCATTCCTGGCACAGCCGAACAATTTCAATAACACTCTCGATAATAATTTGCTTAATAACTTTATTTACGTGCTTTATCCGCGGATATCCGTGGATATTATCCACGGATATGACTAATCAAGATTGCTTTAGTTATCCGTATCCGTATCCGTACCTGCCTAAGGTCTATCCGTATCCGTAATTTTGACGGATATCCGCGGATATATCCGTTATCCGTGTATCCGTGCCGATCCCTAAATCCAAATACGAGAAGACCAAGGCAAACACGTTCCTTCCGCCCATACCCGAGAGACCAAGAGTCGTTTGACGTCATCCCGTTCCGCTCCCTCGAGCCGACCTTCGGTCCGGTCTCGGTAGTGCGGCTTAGCCGGAGACCGTCACTGTGCGGCTCAGTACGAGACCCTCAGGAGACGACTCCTGACACAGACTTCAGTCGAATAGACAATCTCTCCCCCCCCCCCCCCCCCCCCCCCAAGCTACACTATAGTGATCCCTCCCTGAAACCTTTTAGTGCAAACGCACGTTACAGAAGCGCAGCTTCGATGGCAACATGACACATGTAGATAGAACGAGGTACTTTATTGATTTTGTTTGCAATTTAAGGTACATGAACGTCTGGGTGTCCAGGAGGAGATGGACATAGAGTAATAACAGGCCGTTCCATCCCATCTGCTCGACGGAAATAGGGATTGTCAACTACTATAACTTACTGTTCTTTATTTTGTACACAGTCTGTGGTCTATGCGTCTCGCCTGCACGCAACCCTGACATCTGGTCAGAAATACTCGCGGAATCAATGCTCTATTTCCTCGAAGATGTGGTGGCAACGCGATGGCACAGCCGTAAGTATAATAGTTCTTAATATACGATCTGCCATGGCTGCTAATGACTCATTTGCGGATATAAAGTTTGGCTTTTGCGTCCCTACGCGAAGGATACTCCATTCAACCGTGAGAAAAGCTCTGCTTCCATCCTTTTAGCTGCTTGTGGTCCACTGAGGATTTCCCCCATCATATCAGATCCAGGTGGGAAGTCCATTTCAAAGCTCAGTTCTCCAGCTCCCCTCATATTTGCCAACACTGCTTGACGAAAGTGCCATCGTAGGAGATTGCACCTCCTTCACCATTGGATTCTCGACAAATAGGGTCAAGTATCTTGCCGTCTATCTTGAAAGGATCTCTATCGAAACAGATTATCTTATAGCCATCATCTGGGTTGATTGAGAAATCAAAACCATCAAATTTCTGATGGATGGTGGACTGCATAAGCAGCCCATTCTGGCTTGAGTTAATGCCCGTGTCACATTCTCCCATTCTATTCGTAATCCACCGAGAAAATCCGTTCTGCACCCAATACTCTTCGCTGGAACGAGGGAAGACGTGGGTCGCTTCAAAACCCCTCCAAATATTATCATCAGCCTCAGTGTTGACAATGCCGGTTATCACGCACTTCCCGTCTCTCTCACGGACCCGAGCTCGGAAAAAATCATCTCTGCCCGTGATAGTTCTTGAAAGGATTCGGGTAATGCACGGCTCGTCTGTGACGGCTATTGTGTCTGTGATAAACCTCAGTAGCTGCTGCATACAAAGACTTATAAGAAAATACATTACCTCTGCAAGAATAAGGTCTTATGTCGTAATGGCCTGGCTTGAAGCATTTTCTGTTCGCACCAGGTCGACTCCGGTGGTGCGCAATGTGACTCTATACGGACCAGATGCAACAATGAGAACGTCGAGCATAGAGAGAAAGATTTGTTCCGTTATTGATGGATTCAACTTCATTCCTCCGATAGCCTTATCTGGCTCTGAAAAGAGGTAAAAATGGACATCTCGACCTCTAGCTCTGGTGCGGGCCATGAATTACCAATTTCTTGAACGGCCAAGCTTTTTATAATTTCAGAGTACGACATTGACATTAATCTATATACCCCGTAGTGAACGAGGTATACAGAAGATCGATGCGTATAATAATAATTAATTGTCAAAACTACAACGCTGCGGGCCCTCTGATCTATTTGGGAAACTAAGGGGTAGGGTAGTAGGAAAATGGTTAGGGTATCAGAATGCGACTGTGTAATTTGGATACTGACTGAGTATGTCTGAGCACTAACAGACCCGTGGTGGAGATCGACCTGTCCGATGCTTTGGTTGAGCATGAGGCGCACGCAATCGGCTGGCGGGCAACTTATTTCTAGTGAGTGATGAGGCAACAGACCATACCCGCAGGTAAAACCTGGAATTATTAACGGCAGCTGTTTTGATTTTGTCAGTAGGAAAGGAGGTGAGGTGAGGTGAGGTGTATGCGCTATTATTGCTTAGTGACTGGACTTCCTCGACGTCGAGCGGGAATGGCTACACTTTCACGATTTTATCTACAGGATCCTCTTTGATGGACGATATGAGTGGAGAAGGCAGACAGGAGGGTTTGACGTTTTGCCGACGATGGCTTTTCCGGAATCCATTTGCGAAGTTGAGCGGTTATATGACCACCCAACCACCGTTTTTTATTACTTCCACAGGTCTACCAACCTCTTTATTTCTGAGCTTCTTCCCTTAATATACTTAATCTATCTAATAGTCTTCTTCTCCGTTTAAGTCCTTCTTCTCCGTCTTAAGTCCTCGCAATTCCCTGCGGACTTGGTGTGAACACTTACGATAGATGTGACTCATAGGACCGGCAGTTTATTTCTCTATGGCTTCAAACTAAAAATAGGTCAAAGGATTCGTAGCCGTTCTCACGACGAAACGGAGGATTTCCGTTTACTCGTAACGAATAAGATTGGGAGCGTCGAATACGAATAACGAATATTATTCGTAATTTTGCAAAGATGCTAGGGCCTCGTCAAACTTTAGTTCAACGAATAATAATGCGTTAATTTATGGAACGACGCGTCTTCTTCTACCAATATTTTTCAATCCAGTCATTCCCAATGACGGGGTAACGATGGAAAGACGCTGGCTCTTCGAATGGTGGCGACTGAATCAGGATGAGCTCCCCCGGATGGCAGCTGCAGCAAGATATTGTTTAGTCACTCCTTGCCTCTGAAGTGGCTGTCGAAAGACTCTTCAACGCAGAAAGAGATCTTCATTCTAGGTTTGCGCAAATAAAAGCTATTTTATTCGTATGCGCATTAGCAAGCAAGAAAATTTATTCGTGGACCCATACTGTCCATCAACAGCTGCACCCGGAAACTTGTCCTTTAGTTTCCACATGTCCTTCTCCTGCGCTGGTTCAGTTGAAACCCTGAGCGCATCAACGAGCTATGACAGAGTGGCTCACGCGACAGAATACGATGGCTTACACGAGTAACTAATATACTCTCGGCAATTTACTCATGTGAATTGCATAATCTATCGCTAATGCATTTATATATGCTCTGGTCAAATTCAGTAACCAGGCAAATGTGCAATACATATCACGGACCTGCACCTATTACAAGAGCACTCGCTATTCACTCGACCAGGTTGTTACCCTAACCCAATGTACAGTAGTTTTTAAGAAGATTCATGGGGCAGCTACCAACCATTCCTCTTTGGGACTAGGGTAAGTGGAATATCAGCCTGAAGTAAAGCTTGTATTCCAATCATTAAACACTGACCAACCTCAAAATGACCTGCCCACGGTATATCATCACGAATGATTACCACCGGCCCCATCATTGTCGCCATTGAGCCACTTATAATAAGCATCGTCCTTCATGGAGAAATACTCGCTGTACCTCTCCTGCATCTGTTCTTCTGTTGCACCATTATTCAATAACTCATTCATCTCTTCAGTGAGCTCTACACTCATAAATTTCCTGTTACTACCCGTGTAATCATCTGGAATTTCATGCCCATATATCCACGCAAACATATGCTCTGTCTCATGCACGATTGGAGGTGTCTCGCCTGTGCATGCTGGTATTTTAATGTTGTCAATGTCAATAAAAGGCACATTGACATTGTCCGTCGGTATAGCCATGTTGCGAGACCAATATGGGAGCACAATAATTGCGGCTGACCTTTCTTTTCCTGCTAATGCACCTTGAATGACAGGTACCCTTTTGTGTACAATTTCAAAAAGAGAAAGAAGGGAATAGTAACGATAAGGTCAAACCGTAATGACGCTGACACCGTGTGTTGCAGCTTGCCGAACTTGTATAATTTACATTGACGCACAACAATGCCCAGCTGTGCCATAAGTACATAAAAAGTTAACCACGTTCGCTGACTGGTGGTCTGACAGCTGTCTCGCTGCGATCCTGGATTATTTGTTCCCAAATAGCGGCGCGTTTCGTTGCGAGCGGCTTCGAGCTGCGGGCGGTAGTGACTAATAATGAAAAATCGTGTATAAGGGTTCCATCCAACGAACGGTCGTTATGGCCAGTCTCATCCATGCGATAAACTGGCGACCGGAGTCTATAATATAAGTATTTGCCGAGGCCGAGCAGGAAGCCTGACAGACGACTTTTTGCATCAGCGGCACAGTTCCTTTATACCTCGCTCTTGTCGCAAAACGAGGAGAAGCAATCTCGCGCTCCCGGACCGCAGTCAGGTCTGGAATAATACTTACCCTTCCGCGACTACCAGTCAAGAACCCTGACCCTTTTGATCACTGTAGTGTTATGCTACAAGCGGCTGATGTCCGCGGTGTGGTCCACTGATATACTCACGCCAGTGGACCGGTCGTACCTGGACAGAGACAGAATTGCTCTTAGCAATCCCCAGAGATCAGGAAATTTGTAGCGTTGGCTGACATGGTACCTGCGTCGATCGGCGGAACACAACGGGATCAACCTATAGTGTAAAATTCTCTTCAGTGATTCTACAGTCTCTGAACTAACCGGCAAATGGAAATGTGGACCAAATAGTCTCTACAATTTTATCATATTCTAATGTGTAGACTATATACATGTAACCGCCGGATAGCAGTTTGAACACAAAAGGTCACTAACACTAATAGCGCTTCGCGGTCATGAACTCGCCGTGACACCGATGCCACTGCGCTGTGACATTGACAACTTCCGTACTGTTCGCGGGCATCTCCGTCAGTCTACCGCGCACCTCAACACCACCCTGTGTCCGGAAAAGATACCAAAACATCATGTTGGCCCACATCACACTCAACGGGCCCCGATCAATATGCACCATGTCCTTGTAAAACTGAAAGTAGCCTCGAATAATATCACCAAACTCCATCATCTCAACGCCAAGCTCATTGCACACGAACCTGGCTGCCCGATCAAGATTCATAATCGACACATTGCTGTACAAACTCTTTTTGAGCGTCACGCTGCGGCATATCATCGGGACATCGTCGCCAAACTGCTCGCGCAGCATGTTAATTACCATTCGAATGCGTTGCATGTAGAAGCGTAATTCTCGCCAGTTGAGACTGCGACCGAAGCTAACCCTGCCACCAACGGCCTCGGGCGCTCGAATGAAAAAAGTATGATCCCACAAACCGCTATGGAACAGAATTAGGTCTGGTGATTTGCCGTTCATGCCAATCGTATCATTCAGGGTTGGCAAGTAGTATTCTTTCCACCGGTCTTCCACAGCGACAATTTTCATGGTTTCAATCCACCACCATCGCGGTTTCGTAGGCGAAACCGAAGCAATATGCCAATTCATGAACGTCAAGTTCCACATCGGTATGTGGCACCACGACGCAGTCTGACGACCGTGCGGACTATGAGTCATTGCGAGATCAAGTCGGTTGCAGATATACTCGCTTTGGTAACGGTCGACCGAGTCACTGACGATCAGAACACGGCGATCGCGTAGCCAGAACAGTCCATCTTCGAGCTCCGCCTGTTCATGATCTTCATCAGCCGTCAATGGAGTAGGCTTGTTAGGCTTTTTTCCTAGCGACGTATTGTATAATGTGTAATGCCGAACGATGTCCTGCATCCACTGATGTGGCGACTCAGCTAGCACCCTAAGTGGCGGTCGTTCGGTAGGAAAGTATGGGTCTCCGTCTTTTGTATAAGGATCAGCTGGGTCGCCGGTCGATTGTACTATGACAGAGGAATAAGACTGATCAAGTAAACTGGGATAGAATGGAATCCATGTCGTCTGCGTTTCTTCCTCGTAATTTTTGTACCACACATACCCGGGCTGTAAGTATGGGTTCTCGCACTTGTATGACTTCTTGCTTTGAATGGGTTGATCGCCCTCGGCTGTCGATGTCGAGATCTCTTCCTTACTGATACCTGACGGATTGCCCGTTGCAAGCGTGGGCAAGAAGATCGAATAAGTCTTGAGCAAGACAATAGTAAATGCGCCGATGACTGTGCCAGCCAGGAAGGCCACAAATAGGCGAGGAGTAATTCGCATCGTAATTAATGCTCCATTGGTAAAGCACCAGCTTCGAGCGAGACCGAAATTGCATGCATCGGGAACTAGCTCTATAGATTAAGGACAAGACGGTCCGGCAATCGGTCTGAGCGCGCCGCAGGCAGCACGATGGCAACACTGCAATTGAAAGTTGAACCCCATGCTGAACACGGTTTAAGGGGCAGTTGCAATACTTGAAGCCGAATCTGAGCTGTATGGCGCCGGACAGGATGGACGCACCATATTTTTGCTTCCTGCTACGTTTTAGTTAATCAAAAGGAAACGAGATTTATATTGACTTCAATGACTTGACGTTGTGATGGGCACATTTACCAAGGTAGTGCTAGTAGTGCTATCATGCTTGTATCGGTTTTGTGCTGGCTACCTATGGTCAAGGACTACGTCCCAATGAACCGGTATTATCGTTGGGCTTTCATAGTTTCATTTGCGCTATCAGTCGCCTGTCTGCAGCTGCGATTCTTCCAGTACAACGGGGCGCTCTGCCTAGTGATGCGCAGTTAGGTTTAGGCCCGGCTGTCGCAGTTTAACCTTAAAGCTTGAGCTGTCCAGTCTAGACCTACTCGATCGAGGTGGTCTTCTACGCATGAATATTTCTATTATTTGCCGGTTTCGTTTAGTACATATTGAATATGTCGTCTAGCTGTATTCTATATCCGGATCTGCTAAAGCCGTCAATCAGGCCTCTGTTGCGTAGCCTAATTCAATCCTGTGATAAGACTCCTATCATCCATCTTCTTCTGTCGCAGTATTATCTCTACTGTAGAAATATTGAGATTTTTACTAGCTTAAAATAAGTTCACCCAATTGCCTCTGGCTCCGAAGCGCTCGATCCTTTACACCGGCTTTCTCTGCGTATCACAGACTTGGCTGCGTCGTCTCATAATTTTCAATGTCGGCTACGTTTTGAGTTGGTCATTTATCACGATGCCTCAAGGGCTTTGTACCCAGCAAGAAACACCCATTCGACCGTCACTGCCAAAAACCAAACCAACAGCATTTAAAACAAAGAGAACAAGTTTGCCAAAAAAATTTACATGGGCCCTTCTATAAAACAAAGCACAATCGAATATCGAAAGATCGCCAGGCGTCTGCTTACAGTCACTGCTGCTTCTCGTTAGACGAGTCCATCGGTGGTCGCGGCGACCGAGAGAAACTCTCTGAACTAGTGCTCTCAAAAGGCACCACTCGGTATTCCTCCTTATTTCGCAATTCGCCGGAAGATAGCGGTCTGTCCGGCTTGGAGTACAGGTACGTGGCGATCAAGACGAGGATTGCGCCCATGACAAAGTTAGCCGTGACGACGAAATCAAAGAAGTACACGCTCGCGACGAAACTGATGAGGATGGAGATGCTGGTCGCGAAGTTCTTTGCAATGTTGTCTGCAAAATTGACGCACAAGGCGACGACAATACCGCCACAAGCCTGGAAAGCGATGGCAGTCCATACCACGGCGTTGTAGCCGAAAAAGAAACCTTTCTCGGCGATCTCGGTACCGTCTTTCCACAAAATGCCGATAAAGAATGCGGGAAAGAGCGAGAAGAAACTGAGCTGCACGTTGCGGGTCCACAAGGACGCATTCGAACCTTTCAAAACTTTCTCAAAGTACACGCCGGCAAGACCAGAGAGAATGCATGCGATAAGGACAGCGACCAGGCCGAGAGTGCTGTTCATCTGGTCTTCACCTTCGAGCGTATGATGCTCTTCCTTGGGCGACTCAGACTCGTCGTCAGATCCTCCGGAGAACCGAAGCGACAAGTTGAATGACGATGCGACATAGCCGATGACGTCGTGAGGAAGCTGCACGAGGGCAATGCCGAGAGTGAGTAGGACCAGGGAGGTCCATTTCAGAGGCGTCAGACTACGCCGCAGTATTGTGACTGAGAAAATGGCGGTGGTTATAATTTTCAATTGGTACGTGACTTGGAAGGTCGCCGCGTCGAGGTTGGAGACGGCGACATATTGCAAGCTGTTTTGGACCTTCGTATTTAGATTAGCCCGACTCAGAAACTTCTAATATAGATCGTGTAACCGAACCGTGTACAAGCACGCGGGAATGGCCAGCTTCCAGCAGTCATTGCTGAAGACGTCCTTCCAAGCGTTTCGCGCTCCCCGGTCGTACGTAGCGACAACCGAGCATACGCATAATTTTATTATTTCGTTCAGCAGGACGGCAGTTGAAGCAAGATATCTTGAACTGCTGTCATATCCAGGCATTACTCGAGAGTAATGCATAATCTAGACATAATCCGTAAGCGCTTTGCACTGTTGCTTAGAACATAGAGACATACCAGGATCAGTGCTGAATTTTGAAATGTGAGCTACAGTCAAGACGTCAGCGGCCATTATGGCAATCGCGAATTGCGTCCTTGTGTGCTATTGGGGCGACACGTACGGTAACCAATGATATATATTTGAGCGGAACGTGGAACAACCGCGGGACATCTTGCTGGGACGACATGTTCGCAGATACTATCGAACGGGTGAACGATTGAGTATTACTGAATCAATTGCCGGGATCAGGATGGAGATATGGCGATGAGAGTCGTAAGCAAGAGCAAAACAATACTGCCGCACGCAGCAGGCCGTCAACAGTTATCAGACGGTTGCAGAAGAGGGAACCGGGAGGCATGTAGACGTCGAATTATGACGAGCGCCGCTAACGGGGCCAGTGCTGTGTGAAATGTGAGTAGCGCGACTTTCGATGAGAAGTGTCGACACCGCGCGCTCGCCGTGCTGCGTGCGTGCTTTTTTGCCTTTTGCTGCGACGTTCGTGCATGTGTACTGAGCATTGCGCCACTGGAGTCAAACTAACCGTCTGGCCAGTATTTGTACTGTACCGACCGTATCTCAGTGTACTGTGGCCTCACAGCAGCAAGCTGGCTATAAATATCTATGCGTTTCCATTTTTTCTGGTTTTGATAGTAATCCAACATCTGTGCGCTCTATAACTTGCAATTTTTTCTGCCATTCAAACTCTCACAAATATCGTTGCAGCCATACCTGTAATTTGTAATCGATAAGAAAACGTCCATGTTACGAAGCATGTCATCAACAACAGGTCTGTGATTTGCGATCTGCAACCGTTTCTATAATTCATTCTCAGCTGCTATATTTATGACCATGGGTGAGTTGCCGATCCAACCCGACGCTACCGAGTGGATATCGGTTAACTTCGGAACCTTGATTTTCGATGGTAGGCCTAACCAAGACTAGTACGAAAGCTAATTATGGGTTCAGGATTTGCATAACGATTATTGTATCGCGCACTATTTCCTTCCACGTGCCACCATTCGATTTTGCTGACTGACCGAAATTTTATCGACGGTGGCTGCAGCAGGATGGCCCCGGCCCCCACTCAACACGTGTTATCTCCTTGGCCAGGCAACCTGCCGGGCTGCACTCCACTACCGCTTGCCCCTTATCTTCATGGGCACCTTTTCATTCGAGAACAATAATAGAATAATGGTCAGAAAATAGAAAGACAGGGGTCAGGAAGACGGACGAGTGATGCGACCACATCAGTACGCTCATTAGTAGCGCAACAACCAGACATTTCAGTGCAGGTTGAAGTAATATTCGTAAATATTAATGCAGGCGTATGCGGCAAGACCTGAGACCGTTAGGTACCCACTTCTCCACGCGATATGAGCGACTAATTTAAAGTTTGACCCATTCGACTAGCGTTCTTATAATGTTGAATGCGAATAACGAAATCGAATACACGAAGACGATTTTTTTTTGCCGCTCTCTGTCGACAATATTAAACTTAGTCAATTTGACTTTGTATTCCTAGGGTACGGGGTACCTGAGTTATTACTTGAGTTTGCGCCGCATGGCAGCGACACATCCGACCTGAGAGCGAAATTACTGGAAAAAAGTCCCGCACCCGCGCTAGGTGCATTTTCAGGTTGCGGCCACGTTATGAAACAATGCCGGCACCAGGCATACCTACAATCGGAAACATTGCCGGAAATATCAGAGCCGTGAAGACACTACTGTGGCGGACTCGCCCGGATTATTCCTGCTCCGTCATTAAACCTAGCAGCCCGATGCATGGGCTCTGCGGCGTTGGATGCAGCAAAATCTATTTCAAAATCGATTTTTGTGTGTTGCCAAGCCGTGCAGCCGTGCAGCCGTGGATAAGGGTTAATCCCGGTATCTGCGGTGACGCAACTGCACCGCGAGTCGGAGATTCCACACCCAGCCCATGTCAACGACAACCACAATGGAATCAATGGCGGCATTGAAGCCACCGTGGGCACACTTTACACTGCTTAGCGCACCTAAAATTTCCAGGCGGCTTCCTTTCTCCCCATTTGCTAATATTTTCGACTGGCATCTTGATTTATATCCTATTGCTCAGCATTACTCGTCGATAGCCGACCGCGCTGGTCATGTCGACTCTGCGAACGATTGTCTCCAGGATAGGCCCACTGAGGGCGACTCTCGTCCCAGGCCTGCTGCTCACCCTCATCATCTTTCTCGTCGTTCACTCCTCGCGCAGTACCGACGATGACAACGCCGATCTCTCGTCCGCTGCCCACAAAGCAGCCCTGGCAAAACGAGCGCACAATTCATCTCTCGGTTTTGGCGAGATCGTTTACATCTCCATGCCCGAGCGCACTGACAGGCAAGACGCCATGAGCCTCCTCGCCGACTCCTTCGGTCTCGAGCTCAAGCTCGTCCCCGGCGTCCGCGGAACAGACATATCGCCCAAGGCCATCCCCGACGAAGTGCCGGAAAAAATGCGACCGTCCGAGTTGGGCTGCTGGCGCGCCCACGCCGATGCCTGGCGGTATTTGCTCGAGTCCGACATGGAAACCCTGCTGATCTTTGAAGACGACGTCGACTGGAATCCAAATGTCAAGCAGACGTTCGAAACCCTGTCGCTCCAGATGCAGGATTCCAAGGTCCGGCTGACTCACCCGTCCGACCACGAGCGGAAGATCGCGCCATATGGACTCGATTGGGACGTCTTGTACGTTGGGTCGTGCAAGGACGGCGGCAACCCTGACTTCAAAGGCGTTTCCCAAATATGGGACGATCCCGATGTTCCGAGCGCCCAACAGACAAGCAAAAGTACTCTTGAGGCGCTGTACAATTTCGGACTGACCGATGCCGACATCGGTAAGAAGCGGGTACTTGCACCCGCATACTGGACATTGTGTACTACCGCCTATGCCATCACGCGACAAGGCGCAAAGAGATTACTGTTGACCATGTCGTACTTGGGTTTGCATGCTGCTGTGGACAACGACATGTCTCGGATCTTCAGGGATGGAAAGCTGAAAGGATATACGCTCTCTCCTCCTGCATTCAGTCAGTTTCGGGTCGGCGGCACAAAAGACTCGGATAGGGTGGACATCGGGCAGACGCGTGAGGGCAAAGGTAACACCCAGGGCCGCAGTTATAATATTAAAGGGTCTGCACGGCAATGGATGGTGGACAATCTGAAGCTGGATAACTGGGAGGAGTATAGACGAGCTACTGGAGCGAAATCGCCTGCCGCCGAGACGTGGTAGCAAGCGTCTGTCCTGTCCGATAGCTCGAATGAATGAGAAAAATATCAAAGTACTTTTAGAAATCAATGACAGAGAATCCATGTGACTGATGGAATGGTGTATATGTGTAATGCGACGGACCGTGGTGTCGCGGAATGTGCGTGTGTTGCGTGGGGCATCGCCTGATCTTGCTTGTTGGTTGGTTGTTATCTCGTTGCCATCTTCTGTCGCATTTTATTCCGGATAAGTTTTGGATTCCACATATATCGGTATTTGGTTGTTTTGCTTGATTTGCCATATTAACTGCTTTAATGTATCATTGCACACATCTGCTCTTGTGTCCCAAGTTTAGTCTGGTGCGACCTTTCTGGCGTGGTCCTGCACCGCGACAATAGTGGTCTTCCGGTCGCATTATCACTCCAGAGTCGTTAGGGTTTACCATAAGAACGTGGACGTGTAGTACAAATATGGCAGTAGGTTGCAGGATCCTTGAATTTGACATGTGGATGGGGTTTATAGATCGCTGGACCGGACTTCCGATGGCCTAAGCGACTGATTTCGGCAAATGGTCCGGTTGCGTCGACGGGTCATACATTTCTGTCCGTTTGCCTTTTGGCGTCCTGGCGTACGATCCGAGTCTTGAGTGCGCCGATTTCTGTTGTCGCACGTTCACCTAACGGACATGGGAAATTCAAACACGAGAGGTGCCAAGTCAAATCCCGCGATCGCAAACGCTGCATACGCCATTAACCATTGACAAGAATGTCGCGACGAAATTAGGTGACCGCGTCAACAAAAAGTTCCCGGCAGATGGGGGGTCGATCGATAACCGGCGGGTTGCGCAGATGGCTACTGATCCGGATTACACGCGCACACCGAAGTTATACTTCTGATCCTCTGAAATTGTCGTACAATAGTCTAGAGCAGAGAGCGACTGTTGTGACTAGTCAAAGAGCTCTCCATGAAGGTGCCGCGGCTAGCTCAGAACTGAGATCTTCAACTCGTGTGGAAATATCTCTCGATTCACAAGCCTGACGAAACAAGCCGAATTGTCGACCCTTGGGTCTACCACCATGAGGAGCACTTATGGCAAGTATTCCAAGAGCTCGAAAGATCCCGATGGTTCATTCATGTACGAGGATGACGATAAAGGACCTCTCCTGCTTGTGGCGATTGAAGTCGGATTTAGTAAGGACCACCCTGGCCTTCGTCGTTACAAGGATATGTGGATCAAAGGCTACAATGCAAAAGTCGTAATATTGGTGTGCTTTAGGGAATCACCTCGGTTTAAAAATCCTGAGATTGCGTATGAGGATATCGACGACGTCGACTTGGAATTGGCAAGAATGGGACAAAGTGTGGCTAAAGCGCGGCGAAGGAACTTGGAACAAGGTGCGTATGGTCCAATGGAACACCGCAATCACAGGTGGTTCGGGAAGCTGGAGGACGCATTCGTTGAAATCTGGCGCGCCGACATCAAGCGCCCTTTCAGAACGGTGAGTAACGTCTTCTTGGTGGCATTATGAAGCCTATCCTGCTCACACCCATGCGAATGTAGGTGCTGATTGAAAATGGACGACGCAAGGTCCGTCTCCCTACAACATTTGGCCTTGAAGTACGCGAATTTTTGTCGGAGCTGCATGGGCTGCTGCGGAATCCCGGAGAGTGATGTTCGCTTAGACTTGGATCGCTATCTGCAAAGCCTCCTGTCTTCTGTCGAAATGACTGCAGTGCAACGGTTTGCCGACTTCATTGTTTTCAGCTAAGTTGTAATGTTGTCTCGGACTATGACGCCAAAAGCCAAACCAATGGGGTAGGGCGGAGTCCAAACGAATGACAGCGGCGTAGAGGAATTTGGCAATGCGAGCTGCATTGTGTTGGAAGTTCAGCCCAGTTGAACAATTCCATAATAGAGTTATGCTCCACCGCTATTTCGGCAGTCGGCACGTGCGGCTTATTTGAACAGGGTCTGTCAGCGTTCGGAGCCGATATGATTGACGCCGCGGGAGACGAACCTTATTTAGTAGTAGTAAATGTGTTGCTGTGTGTGCGTCAATCAATTATATTCAATTATACTCCATTTTCTCTGTTTTATACAAAAGAAACTCTAAGGATACGTGTACGAAAATTACCTTTCACCACCCAACAAACATATATGGGCTGATTGGCCATACGTTGCAACATACGATTACTACGAGAGCTAAATGAAAATTACTGACTTCAATTCTAAATATAGAAGCCTAGCGGCCACTAATCAATGTTAGCATCCACTAGCCATGGAAATTGTCCACCGGCGCCTCATATTTGATGTTCTCCCAGATCCTGTTGATCTTCGCCACCACCGAGCTCGGGAGAGGGCCGTCCTGTAAAGCCTTGAGCGATTCCTGCAAGTGCTCTACCTTTGAAGCACCAATGATGACACCATCGCCATAGTCCCCATTCAAGCTTGAGTTGAGCGTGACCCAACGATAAGCTAAAGCCGCCTTCGACACACCAGCGTCTTTAGAAATGGATTCCCAATCGTCCAGTGCAGTGAGCAACTTGGGTCTGTTGTAAAGCTTGCGATACAACTGGCCAGCTGGCGATTCCTTATCCCATCGACCACCCTCAACACCTGTCTCTATCGCCTCAGAAGACTTTACAAGAAATCCTCCAGCAATAGGCGAGTATGCGTAAAACTTCATGCCAAGCTTGCGCAAAAGCGGAATGAGTTCGGAGTCGTAACTGCGTGCGACCGCGTTGTAGTTGCCTTGGAATACAGATGGCTGGCCTTTCGCCGACATCACGTCGTACACTTCCTGGACTTGCTTAGCAGTGAAGTTCGATAGTCCAAACTATGAAAATGAGTTCTCCTTGTCTAATTATCCTGATGTCCTCAATGACTGACCTGAACAGACTTTCCAGCTTCGTAAAGGTCCTGAACAGCTCTCAGCGTCTCGTCTAGAGGAGTGTCACTATCTGGCGAATGGAGAAAGTACGTCTCGACCTATCCTTACAATTAGCAAATTACCATTACTCTCTCCAAAACAGGGTTAGGCTCTAACCTGCGGGACTCCAATGTCATCAAAAGACTTCTTGGCCGCAGCTAGTACGGACTGTTCGGAGAGAGCCTTTTTGTAAAAGCCAGGTGACTTTGTGCCGATAGTAAATCTTGCTGGTGCGCCAGCCTCGGCAAGAGCTCTTTCGCTACCAGTCTATAACAATCGTTAGTATGCCAACGTTAGTGCAAAGTGCTTCAACCTACGTAAAGAAAGGCAGTGTCGATTTCTTCGACATTGTTCCTATCCAAAACTGCCAGGAATTCCATTCTAATTTTATTCGAAAACTGGCTAAAGTCCGCCGCTCCAAATATGATTTTAACTTGCTTCGGCATGTTCAAGAAACTTAATAGTAGGTGCGCGATCTTGAGCAGATTTCTCAATTATTGATCGGTGTACCTTTCGAGAGCACAGTTCTGGTAGTCTTGTTATATATTTGACCGCTGCTTGCGGTTGCTGCGAAAATTACATGACGTAGACACACTGAGATTTGTCATAAGAACTTGGATTGTCAAACATTGAGACCGCACAATGTATACTATCCCGGACAATCGAATGCGGTCATCTCCTCATGGAGGAATCTGACTCCTTCTTTGCTAGTGATTAAACAATAGCCTGGTCGTTATAGTGTTCGACGAAATCTATCCGTCTAGCGAGATTGGCCGCGGTCGAATTCGCGAAGGTGTGCGGCTGACAAATACTGTAACATAGCTCTTGGCGTGTGGTACCCTACAGTCATCCTGCAGATGGTATTCTCTGTCCTGACTCAGACATCACTCAGTTACCGTCCCTCCCTACTCTACCATATCCGGACTGCTGCCATCCTGACGCAACATATTCCTGTGTGATTGTGTAGTGAGCACTCGTAACCTTGCAGATGGTGGTAAGCCTGCCGTCGGCTAGAATTAGGACGTCATATTGCTCGTAACAAGAGTGGGCCGCCACCAGCGGCAATCCATGAACCTTAACTATATTCCAAAGACAATGGGAATGAAATAAACAATGGAATCGATTCGGACCTCATTGCGAAAATTCTTCCGTCAATTTCTAATCAACTAAGCGCTCGGCTAGCCAAGGGTGTTAGGTTATCTGATAGAAGATGTCCGTTATGATATATATACTATGGTATGTTACGGAGATCTCTGCCCGTATCATCTAAATTCGACAAACTCGACTTTGCAAGCTAATTCGCTAAATTCGATATAACCATGCCGTCTTATGTGATTGCTGGAGCCTCTCGAGGTATCGGGCATGGCACCGACAGCTTTCATCGGCAAGGAGGAGTTCCTGAAGAAGGACGCGGCTATGTCGTTCGAGACCAATTTTGTCGGTCCCGTCTTCGCTATCAACGCTTTTCTCCCGCTCGTTAAAAATGGCTCGGTCAAGAAAATCATGGTGGTATCTTCCGGAATGGCTGATACCGAACTCGTTCGGAGTGCCGGCGTCGCCGAAGCTCTCACTTATTCGGCGTCCAAAAGTGCCGCCAATGTTCTCGTTGCGAAGTACAGTGTTGAATTGAAGAAATTTGGCATCACTATTATCGCGATGAGTCCTGGTCTTGTCGACACTTCGGAGAAAAAGAAGCGTACGTTAACTTTCAGTTCATAAACATGTATCTAACGATGTATAGCTACCCCCGAGGAGATGGCCAAATACCAACTTATAGCTAATCAGTTAAAGACCTATGCACCGAACTTTACCGGCCCCATCTCGACCGAGCAGAGTGTCAAGGCTCAGCTCTCCGTCATTGGCAATATCACGATTGAACAATCAGGTGACATGATTTCCCATTTGGGAAACAAGCAATGGTTGTAAGGGTTGATGCGTATGACCTGTTTGCAGCTTGGAACGAAGCACATCACATGCATGAATAACCGATCTCCTCTCATCTGCAAACTATATTGTAAATAGATTTTTTTTGCTCTATTGGATAGTCTCATTACGTGCACGCGCTTTTTGCGTCTTAGCTACAGATAGGACGCATTTAATCGTCGACGCTTGAAGGAAGCATCCAACGAGTTGAAATAGTCTAAAATCGATCCTGCCTCTGCGTGAATCTATTCAAACTTGCCACGCATCCTTTACAAGTATCGAACTGTCTTGCGCTTGGCGAATCCAAGCTAGCCGAACAGATATCCGGCGTATTCGTTTAGATCTGTATATTTCATAATAGAGCAATTCTTAGATACACAGTGACGTCATGCCATCCAAGATGTTGACAACGTTCACGTGCCTTTCAAGGGTTAGGGATTTAGAAAGGCTGTACAAATCTATTGTCGCATGCATTGGGGTGTGTATTTTGGGTGCATCAAAGGGAGAAGCGATTGTGATGTTGTCGACAGGCAAACGCGTATAGAGAGTTAGATCAATACTCCGGCACGATTCCAATTTTGTGTCTATATAATTCATAAAATAGAAACGCCAATCTAAAGACCATTGTACACTCTAACCAGTCCGGTACGAAGACAAGCAATATCTGCAATCATTTGGGATCATTCATGTACACGTCGTGACACACGTTCCAATTATCGATCAGGTTATATGGCCCACTCTCATCAGGCATCCGCAAAAGTTGACCTTTGACCTCAACACCACCCAGAGCGCGAAACAAATACCAAAACATCATGTTAGCCCATAGCACGCTTAGTGGGCCTTTTCCTATATGTACAATGTCGAAGTAGAATTGCTCATACCCCTGTACTAACTGGCCAAACTCCATAATCTCGAGATCGAGCTCATGAGATACGAATCGCGCCGCACGACCGAGATCATAGAGTCCCACGTTTCCAAATTTCTCCCGTCGCAGGGTTGTAGCGCGGTACAAGAGCGGGAAATCGTCGCCGTACAATTCCCGAAACAAGCCAACGATGTATCGTATCCGCTGCATGTAGAATCTGAGTTCGCGCCAGTTGAGCGGGCGGTGGAGATCAAGTCCGTGTTCGTGCTTGTTTGCTCTGCGAGATTCGGTGAACATTCTATGGTCCCAGAGTGAAGATTGAAAAATTACCATGTCTGGTGACTTGCCATTAACGCCGATTGTTAAGTTGACTGTCGGCAAGTAGTACTTTTCCCATCGTTCCTCTATTGGCACGACTTTCATTTCTGACAACCACCACCAATCGGGCCGACTTGTCGTCGTCGAGGACAAGTGCCAGTGCAAGACAGTGAAGTTCAAGTAAGGAACGTGGCACCAGGTCGTGGTTTGAGCTCCATATGGGCCTATCACTGGCGCTTGACCGAGACGACCGCACAAGAATGCGTGCTGGTACCGCTCGACTGAGTCGCTGAGTATGACTATCCGTCTGTCCTTGACCCAGTATAGTCGCTGTTCCAGTTCCTTGATTTCACTCTGCTCATCAACAGTTAATTCAGTGTTCTTTCCTGGGTGGTCGATCCTGATGCCGTCCTCGTCAATCATCGAGCCTTTCAACAGCAGCAAATGAAGCCTTTCAATCTCCTGCATCCACTTATGTGGTGTGGCGCCCAGCACCTCGCTCGGAGGCTGGTCGTCAGAGTAAACCTCGTCGGCATTGAAAACTGGCTCGACCGGCCCGCCGTCTTCGTTCCACGCCGCCGCATACTTTTGGTTAAGCAATCCGCTATAAAACGGCACCCAGGTTGTATTGCTTTCGTCGCGCTTGTCCGAAAACCAAACAAATCCTTTTTGGGCGTATGGGTTCAAGCATGTCGTGTCATCTTTGGAACCTGTCGATGTGAGAGACGATGAGTATGTCGATATCGACACGGTTCCGTCGCGTGCGACCAGGTATGTGGCAGCGAAGTACGTGAACGAGACGACCGTGGCGAGCGAGATGGCAACGACTGACAACCGGGTGAACGTGCCTGGTCGGCGAATGAGTTGTCGAAAGACCATGCGATTATCAGCAGCTCTATGAGAGATCAAGGGATGTCTATCGAGATTGGTTGCTAAATTGGCAGTAGGGACGTGGTGGAACAATTACAAGAACAGTAGGTGATGCCTCGGACTGCGGCCAGCACCCCGTAAACTTTCGGCTGCACTATCGGCCAGCTAGCGACTTAGTGAGTACGCTGGCCCGGAGCATGGGTTTGACAAGAGAGAACAATAGCTAAGTGCCTGTACTCATTGTGTCCACGGAGCTCTTGCCTTACTGGATTGAGATATAATGAACCATATATTCAGGTTTTTATTAGTTTTCGTTGACATAATGTCCAGTATGATAGTTTGAATGTATTGTTCGTTGCGTGGGCCGCGATCTGCGTGCGTTTACTCCCAACACATGGAAATTTACTCCCCAAAAACAGTTTTTGTGCATGCGCCACGTGAATTGCGCTTGAGCCACTGCACATCGTCAAGTTGAAACATCCGCTTTGGCCAGCAGCCACTAAACTTCCCGGCGGTACGGAGCAGATAATTTGCTTCCAAAATCTGTCAGACGCAACGCCTTTATCGCAGCACATTGCACGCCCACCACCTCAACGGCCTCGAGGCTGAATTGCGTTGGATGCGCTTAATGGCGGCGAAGACTTTGATGCTTGCCTTCGTGACCGAGGACAATCAGGATTAATGTCCTAATTCTACAACATATGTGATACTGGAGAACAAATATGTCTAGATATGGCTTAGCATTACAGTAACCAGGTTTCAAGGAGCAGTTTAATCACTATTTTGAAACACCCGCATCGCCCTATCCAAGTTACCCAAAGAGCGTTATCTGGCCCCAATCCCCCATGTAATTTAAAGTTTAGCTCGCGGCTCAACATAATTGGGCAAAATATGAAACGCCGCAAAGCAGCCATTCGTTTGGCAAAGTTGGTTACTGCTCAAATTAAGAGTGATCCTCATGATTTTCGAAAACGAGCCTTCCACCTAAGCACAAATATTGGAGAAGTTTGGTGCCAAAAAATATAGTGCGTTTCCGTGGGGTGTTCGTTTTATCTCCCAAGTTTATTCGCTTCACGTCTAATTTCTCTCCTCTTCTGCTCCTAAGATCTCGCGGTATATCAATTTTCTCGTGTGATTGACAGGATTTCAGTCTGACAATCTCACAATGATTGTCGTGCGGTCATACGTTATCGCTTCCGTGATCTTGAGCATCCTGATAATACTGCTATCTTATACCTATATTCGCAGCAGCGACTTGTCAATACCGTCGCAGTGGTCTGGCGTATCCCAGCCCGACAACGCTGGTCCCCCAACCTTTGCAATCGATGTCAACACAGTGCCCACGGCTACGTCGCAACCTGGTGGCAAGTCGTACATGGTTAGATACAAGATTCTGGATACTCCCGATCCGTAAGCGTCCTTAATTTGATGAACTGGATTTGAGGGGCGTCACTAATTCTAACCGAAAATATAGCATTATAAAAATTGCCATGAAGATGGCAAAAAGCATGGGTGGCACGATCACTCGTGAGTATAATGATGCGAAGAGGTAAACTGTCCGATGCCGTACTTCGTGATTGGGCTGCACTAATGAACCACACAGAGGTTTCTTAATGACGCTTCCGTCGGGAATAAATTCCAAGAAGGCACTGGCGGCCATCGATGAGAGTATGCGGTATGACTTCCCATTTACGATCAGCGAGGAGAAGTCTTGATCCTGGTCGTACGTAGCTACTTCATATTGTGAATTTAGCAGGTGTGCTAGTTTATTGGTCACTGTAAAGAAAATCACACGAACGTTAGGTTTAGGACAATATTATGCCCCAGTTCTTTCGGAAGTTAATATAACGACTGTGCTATTTTATATTCCTAAAGGCGGAAGATGTAAGGCTGTGAACCAAACGGCGTGATCACAAGTTTCACCCAGCATTCGCCCAATCAAAACCGCATTTTGCTCACGCCTTAAACTTTAATACCTTCACAAATTGATAGTGGGAAAGAAAGTTTAGAGGTGCTCGAATATAACCTCGAAGTACCAAATTGATCATAACGTACCCAAGGTTTCAAAGAAGGTTAATGCCACGTGACGTCGTCACTCGAGTTTCGCGCGCACACGTAGGACCCGCAGAGGAGCTACAGCGTGCGGTTCGCTGGTTATCATCGGTGGGAAGTCGCACTAAGGCCGCAAAGCGATCGAGGTCAGGGTCAACACCGCTAGCATTCACTTCAATCGACTTGGGACGGTAAGTGAGAGGTGACGGGCAACATTTTGATCATGGCTACTCGGAATACAAGATGCCGACCTCGCACGCAATCGACAACTTTGCACGACGTTAGAACTCGAAGACTCGGATGTTTGTTCTGGAATTGTAAACGACTGGTTAAGCAGGATAGTACTTTGAGGAGCCTCTGAACATCTTAACAGTCCCCGCGCAATTGACACTCTGGCGCCAGTATAGGAACCGACTAGGCTGTCATGACGCCACGTCTTCTATCGAAGAGCTGGCTGTATGACATTAGTTTGGGAGAGTCGATAAAAATCCTTTTTCGTTTACGGCCAAAACAGCCAAGCGATAGTAATGGTTACAGACGGTGTGCGGAGGTAAGGGGCAGCTAAGATGTCAGAAATCGCGGAGTGGCGACTCGATTACATGTCGTTTGCTCATCAGCAGTCAAGGAATGCAGTATCCGTGAGGTCCGAACTCAGGACCATCCGCACAATGATTCGTGACTAAACAAGGAGATCCATCGGGCTCCAACTCGACGCCTTGAGACTAGCGTATGTCGGCTGCCGTATCCGAAATGTCCAAAGACCTCTGTTCCATGCGGTGGTGCCGGTGAGCCGGTTACCCACATTGAGAGGACAACCCCATCTAAAACAGTGCGTCGAAGTCATGCTCGTTCACTCTATATCTGGTCCCAAACCATCCACTCCTTCGAGACATGCCCTGTTTACGATAAACCGCAGTGTTATTGAGTGACTGCCACTTAGAAGCAGCGCACTTCATGCTTTCGTCTATAAGTTCAAACGTATCAGGATATTACAGCGCTGCTGAGTGCTCACATATGTGAAAGTGATTACCCCTCATCAGAGCCGAGCAATGGTGAGGATCACGTGTGCGGTGGTTGGAAATCTCGGTTCTCCAGATGTTGTCTCAAGTTCGTTTTGTAAGACTCAACTGCGCCCACTTGACTGCTCAATAATGAGACAATGCACTGTCAATGCGATGCGCGTGCTATTGTTCAAGAATCTCTCTCTTTAACAGCAAGCAGGAATGTTCGTTGTGTACGCAGCATCAATAATAACGTTTCAACAACAAGCGCCATTTAACAGCGTGATTGAAGGGCGCTTGAGCCACATTCAGTCGGTATATGTAACCTTCGCGTACTGCCTTTATGGGTGAAAACATGCAGTAGAGCATCCATTTCCATATGATCGTAGCGACTGTGCGCAGGACGGTGCGGGCATCTCCAAACGACCTATGACAAGCAAAATTGGTTACAGGGGATATAATAAAGCCATTCACGCAGTACACATCCACTTCCAACTGTTGACTCTTAACAAACCATAGCGTTCCATTCGCACTCGCACATTGGGGGCCCGGATGTTCTATGAACGATTTTCAATAGCCTCTACAAATTTTTCATCTCTAATCCGCCTATACTCCTCCCAGTTATCAAGTTTTAAAGTATCCTGCACCCATTGCCGTGCAGATCCTTTAAGATTAGCATTCTCGCCGTGCAGATTTCCCTTTCCGTCGACTGAATCCCCCAGCTTGACTCTGTCCGAGTCCTTGGAACCGCCAACGCGGAACTGACTAAACGCAGGGGGAGTGACTGTATAGCCTCTTAATTGCCCGTCCCTGAAGATGCGAGACATATCATTGTCGACAGCAGCATGCAACCCAAGGTAAGACATAGTCAGTAATAGTCTCTGTGCGCCTTGTCGTGTGATGGCATAGGCAGTAGTGCACAATGTCCAATACGCGGGCGCAAGTACGCGTTTCCTGCCAATGTCGGCATCCACCAACCCATAGTCGTGCAGGGTTTCGAGAGTGGCTGGTTTAAGATGCTCAATATCCGGAACGTCTGGATCGTCCCATATCTGCGCTATGTGCTTGAATTCGGGATTCGCGCCGTCTTTGCATGAGCCGACGTACAAAACGTCCCAGTCTAGTCCGTAAGGTGCGCGCTCACGCTCGTAATTCGACGGCTCCGTAAGTCGTATTTTTGAATTCTGCATCTGCAGTGACAGGGTTTCGAGTGTCTTCTTGACATTTGGATTCCAGTCGAGGTCGTCTTCAAAAATGAGTAACGTGTCTATATCCGAATCGAGAAGATATCGCCAGGCATCCACATGCGCGCGCCAGCAGCCCAGTTCGGATGGTTGCATTCGTTCCGGTACACCTTCGGGGATGGCCTTCGGGGACATTCCGGTTCCGCGGACTCCTGGGACGAGCTTCAGTTTGAGACCGAAGGCCGAGGCGAGCATGCTCATCGCGTCTTGTCTGTCAGTGCGTTCCGGCATGGAGATGTAGACAATTTCGCCGAAACCGAGAGACGCATTGTAGGCATGCTTTGCCAGGGCCTCCTGGTGAGTGGCGGACAAGAGGTCAGCTGAATTGCTGGCAGCGGCAGATGAGGTGGCAGACGACCGGGAATCGGAGAAGCTGGAGGAGTGGTAAGAAATGGCAATGATGATGATACCTATGATGAGAACGACGGGAAGCAGGGTGGCGCGAAGCGGCCCGCTCTTAGGGAAGTTCATCTCGTATAGTTGTCGACGAGCCGAACAGAAATGACCAGGCAATCGGTTGCCAACAAGCCGACCGAGCTTCAGAAAGACAAAAAAATCCTAGGAGAGAGGATGGCAACTGTCAAATGGAGCCGCACGGTTTATCAGGCCGTCCTGGCAGGAGGCATGTGTCTGGTCGTCTTAGCAAAAGCTTGGGGCAAAACTTTAAAGCTTAGTGCAGATGAATCCAAAGCTGATAGATAAGTTATCGTAATGACGATTGCGGCATTATTTGTTTCTGAATTAACAAGACTGTGTTTCAGCAAATTCTGTACTGAACTGCACAAACTGATTGGGGAGATGAACTGTTTGGGCAGCGAATAGTCAGTTGATTGCCAATATTGTTTAGGTAACTTTCAGCCTAAGGAGTTGCATTACCTTTGATGGTGGAGAATGGGCATTTTCGTCTTAGCACGAAGTGGCCGCATACCGGACTGCAGCGTAAAGTAGAGAAGTAACGCGCAATCTTCAGCCTAATGATGCGCTCATCGGTAAGAGTGCTGCATGGCATGAGCGGAAGTAGTTACTAAAAGTGGTACGGATATTAAACTTACCATTCCTCTTTCGGACTAGTGTATTGTACATTCGAGTACCATGCTGAACAATGTACCTCAGCGCTCGCCAACGATGATGAACCTGGCCAACGATGAGCCATTTAATTAGCAAAGGCGTTTCATAGAAACGTTCACTTGAACCGAGGTTCGGGCCAGGTTTAAACCCGCAATCCTTGCCACAGAGAACGACAGAACCTCGTGAACAACACGGACAATAGTCACTATGGATACAGGCCTCAGCCTACCGCTTTGACCTTGGGTATTTTATGGATTGCTATTTTCGCTTCTGACTTGTTCGTCGCTGGTGCCAAGGCATTGTAAGCTAGTTAGCTGTGCTTCCTTGATAGTAAACTGTTGCATACATGGTTTTTTTTTCACTAGAGTGTGGCAAGCGACCGGGAAACCTTAATCGGCCAAATACGAAGATTGATCACAAAATTTCGGTTTGGGAGGCTGCATTTTTAAGGGCTAGGGTTGACACCTGATAGGAGCTGCAAGGCTCCGATAAACTAAACTTTGTAAAAATGAAAATCAAGGCGTCAAATTTTGTCGGCCGTGCGTGGAACTGATGCGCAAGGGAGAGATGCAGCCAAACGCCTGCGCCTCAGGCGTACGGTGGCTTTACTCACGCTAATTCCATATCCTTTCTAATCCTCTTTGTCCCTCTCGTCTTCCTTTCACTGCTACTCGCTAGCACACACTAATTGAACTACATTCGCTGTTTCGATTATGAACCTGCGGATGGTCATTTCCAAGATGGGCCCCATACGTGCCATTGTCCCTGTCCTGGTCGTCATCGGTATCATCATCATTGCCATTTCTTACCATTCCCCCAGCTTCTCCGATTCCAGGTCGTCTGTCGTCACTTCAACTTCCGCTGCCAGCAATTCAGCGAACCTCTTGTCCGCCACTCACCAGGAGGCCCTGGCAAAGCATGCCTACAATGCGTCTCTCGGTTTCGGCGAAATTGTCTACATCTCAATGCCGGAACGCACCGACAGACAAGACGCGATGAACCTTCTCGGCTCAGCCTTCGGTCTCAAATTAAAGCTCATCCCAGGAGTCCGCGGATCCGAAATCCCCCCCAAAGCCATCCCCGATGGTGCACCGTCAGATATGCGGGAATCCGTGTTGGGCTGTTGGCGCGCGCATGCAAATGCGTGGCGATATCTTCTCGAATCTGAGATGGATACTTTACTCATCTTTGAAGACGACCTCGACTGGAACCCAAATGTCAAGAAGACACTCGAAACCCTGTCACTGCAGATGCAGAATTCAAAAATACGACTGACGGAACCGTCGAATTACGAGCGTGAGCGCGCACCTTACGGACTAGACTGGGACGTTTTGTACGTCGGCACGTGGAGGCACGGAGGCAACCCTGAGCTCAAAGAGTTTGTTCAAATATGGGACGATCCAGACGTTCCGGAGAAAGAAGAACTTGTAAAATCTACGAAGCTTCTTGACGCGTTATACGATTTCGGACTGACCGATGACGAGATTGGTAAGAAACGAGTGCTTGCACCGGCATATTTGACAATGAGCACTACCGCGTATGCCATAACGCGAAAAGGAGCCCAGAGGTTATTGTATACGTTGTCATACGTCGGCTTGCGGGGTGATGTTGATCAAGAAATTATGCGCCTCTTCAAGGAGGGCCAGTTAAGAGGCTATACACTCAGTCCACCAGCATTCAGTCAGTTCAAGGTTGGCGGCAGTAAAGACTCGGATAATGAAGAACGCGGAAAGACATTGGATGGACATGGCAATGTGAATGGTCACAATATAAATATTAAAGGGTCTGCACGAGAATGGATGGTGAATAGTTTGAAAATGGATAACTGGGCCGACTACAGGCAACTTAGTAAGGGGACAATCAATGACAGAGACGAGGCAATGTCGTAAATCCGAATGTATTTTATATAGATGATCTCGTAATATTACATGATTCTTTTTGTTGTCACCTTCGCTTGAGAAGATAGTCTCGGTAGAATTATTTCTTTATTTGTTGCCTTCCGCGGAGTGCCATCATCCTTCGTCATCATATTTTCCAGGCGCAAGTAGCTTATAAGCTGCACATAGCGATGGAAGCCTCAGCCTGTCGGCTTTTTTGGCCGAGGCGATCATTTGGTACTTTTGGACTTTTCATTGAGGGACGCCGCCAAGACAATGGGCCTCCTTACCCCTGAATTCTATGTTTAATACGGTTGGGGGGGAAACAAAATGTTAATTCCAAGGTCAAGGTTTCCAATTGCACGTGACGACTTCACTCAAGGTCGTGCAAAACCGCGTTAGATACTCAAAGCTTGAGATCCTCGAGCCTTGAAGTTTCAATAAGGCAAGATGAGTTTATTTGATGTGCACTGTCAACGTTGATAAACTGTTGGGGACAGGGAAGTTACCCTGCGTTGTGCGTTCATCTCATACACCGCAGCCACTGGCCTCTGTCGTCCCGTCCGGCGCCGGAGTTTGTCTTGCCACCTGCGTCTCGATCGCGCAAGTCAACTATCAGAGCTAAACAGATTTATGCAAAACCATATTGGCATGTTATATCACTTCCATATGGATTTGATAGATTGCAATTTCCGGTAAATAAATGAACGACATAGCGTAAGCTTACACAGTAGAGTGGCGCGGTGACGCTCCACCCTGCTGATCGCAGGCTGCACGCCACCGCATGATAACCTGCAGCAAGAGTTTATCAAGGTTCCACAATATGATGCAGTAAGACGATACCGACTGCCTGCCGCCTGCCTTGGGAACTAAAATGAACTCGCAGGTTAGAAGTAGGTTAGGGGTTAAAACGCTCAAGGTTTAGGGTGCGGTTGCTGCAAGACTGTAATTGTTTCATTGCGGCTACTGCTCGACACGATCCAAAATATGCTGCTCCTCGTGGTCAGCACCAATTGACAGCACCAAAGAACAAAACCAGCAATTGGCACAAATAAAAAGACCGGAAATGCAGGCGGTCTCGGGGAGATTGCAGCTGTTCATAGTCGCGATAGTAGCAATTGCCATTATCGCGCTCGCAGCTCTGTTTACGCAGCCTTTCGCACCAAGCATCATTGCCATCGACGCCCCACCGGTACTCCCGCAAATAACAGACCGCCGCGACTCCAACCGTCCTTCGTCGCGTTCCAAAGTCTCTCTAGGCAACCGGTATCAATGTGTGAACCCGTACTCCCGGCAGGGATTTATATGGATGGAGGATAAGTCGAGTGAGAATGATACATCTTGGGTGCCGTTTTACGAAGGCATGTTACAGGAGAAGTTCTCCCAGATTTGGGACGATAAGAGCGAATCAGTGGATCCGACTATAGACAATGTTAGGTACTACCCTGATATAGTGCCGCCAAGCGACCTGTTGAAATCCGCACCGACGACGTGGATGCAGCTGATGATGCGGCACAGGACGTTACGGAAAGCTATCGCCAAAACGAAGACGGAGGAAGACGAGACAGCAGGACTACAGTCGCATGACAAAATGCAGTTGCGGCAATTGGGCGAACAGCTTTCATGGGTGCGAGGTCGCAGGATTCTGATCGTAGGCGATTCTGTCGACGAGGATCTCGCTGCGAACATGTGCGAGATGTTGGGGTCTTCCCTCGAATATCGCAAAGGAAGCGACTCAAAAGAGCATGCGACAGCAATATGCAGTGTCCAGGAATGGAATTTGACAATCGTACACTGGCAAATTGCGTGCGTCGGCAATAGCTGTCCGTCCGAGTCGTCGAATCCGACCGTTAAGCCAGTCGCAATCGAGGACAGATGGCAACAACATTTCCTGCCGACAGCTGACACAGCGATAGGCGCGAACGGCATATCTCCTGACCTCGTTATACTGCAGACTGGGTTATGGGACGTACAGTACTTTGTCAATGCGCACAAGGAGCGCTACCACAAGGAAACTACAAACTATTCCCGCGTTCTCACATTTAGAGAACTGGTATACTATATGCAACGAGTACGCTATGCGATATACAAACTTCGAGCTTTATATGGAGACCATGTACCAATAATTTACCGGAGCATTTCACTTAAGAACGTCGAAGACGGCGACACTCCAGCCGTAAATCTCGACCAAGCCGCGCGGTTCGCATGCCGCGAGGTCGATGTCGAGGTCATGGAGTTTGGGCATATTGTGAGGGGATACTACTCTTTCTACGCCGACGACGTGCATATCAAGCGTGGGCCGTTGACAGTATTGTGGGCGAACATGGTGTTTTGGTATCTGTTCAGGAGTCAGGGAGGTGTAGAAGTTCGCGGGGAGTTGGTCAAGATGCCAGAAATCAATGGGACTGCGGCTGAGAGCTGGGGACTGTGCCATGACGTTTATATGAACGATCCAAAGTGAAAGCCTGCTGGTTAGTAGTATTTATTAAATTTGTATGCATCTGTTGTATGTCTTGTAGTTTGAGAACAGCTGTTTCCGCACGGTTTGGTCAAAGCAAAACTCTCTGGGCCCTCAAGTGGTGAGCTGACCAAGTGGTAGTTGTCCAATTTGGATAAGCATGCTGTGGTGGTTGTACAAGTTATACATACCAAGTTGTACATGTAGGTCCTGAATCTCAGGTGTAGCGTTTCCCTTGTGGCAGCAAATCACGCTGGTTGTCAGAAGTAGTGGTCAAGCGGATGCGGAAGGATAAGGAGTTCGGCCTAGCACGCGCTTCGACGGCTTGCACCTGAAATAGCAGACCGCAGATAGGTTTAGCTCTTGCAGCACAGCACGGCACTCCTTCGCTGATCATCAAAAGCTCATTTTCCGAACATTCACCCTCTTGTCATTGTTCTGTACCCCTGCGCTAGCCTTGTAAATCGACCGTTCCAGCCTTCAAGTTATCACGGCAGAAACCAGTGTCATGGATATGCGATACTGTGAATACCTTGTGAGATAAAATATTCGCTAGACTTTAAAGTGACTGGCCTCATTAACAATAATAATGCACTGCACCAGAGAGTTGGCAGTACATTCACACCTGCCATAGGGCCCCATTGGGACTCAGGACGCGTAATCTCGGAGACGCACCCACGACGAGCCGCTATTTGCATTTCACTGTGTTGAGTCTAGTCGGACCGAATACTGAAATTAGTGTCGTCCGGTGGCTCCAGCTGCTCATGCGGAGAAGCCAAGCGAGCTTAGCTTTCGGTCGCGCCTGCTACTATACTTCGAGACGTTTATGGTGCGGCTGAAGAATTTCGACGCGCCATGCCTTCGAATGCCGGAGTTTTTCTTCTTTGGTATCCATCTGCATTACAGCAGAAATGAGGAGTAATTCTTGCTTTCTCCTTTCTTCTTCCAAGAAGACTTCGGTTCATGCATATTGTCGCCTAGTTGGCGATATCGTATCGCCCATATCGCATAAAATACGATACGATATCGCCAACTGGGCGATAAATAGGCGATAATATCGCCAGACTTTTCTGGCCGGCGATACGATATGCGATATGGGCAAAACCGGCGATATCGTATCGTGTCCAGCCCTAAGGTCAATAGCTTACCATACTGATTTCGTAATGAAGTTAGGAGCTGAACTCAATCAACTGGTGGTCGAAAAATGGATCTTGCGATCTCACTACCACTCATTAAGACACGACTCTCGGTCTCTCCGGCACAGACGGTTGCAAGTTTATGAAAGGACGGGTTTGTCTTCCGTGTCAGGTCAAGAAAGAGATCTTGTCTTCTAGTGTATAACCATAAAGGTGCCACTGAAAAGTTTGATAATATCAAAAATGCCATTTGTACCCAGCGTACCCGGCAGATTTCTTCCAAACATCGACCGTACCTCATGCGATCAAAGTCTAGAGACTTCATACAATGCGCACAATGTTTTGACGATCTCCCCTACTCCGGCCAGTGTTTGTGGTATTGAAAAGCCAACGTAGTATTTGTAACTATACAAGACCAAAGAAAGCAAGGGGCAAACAACATTCGAGAAGCCACTCCCAGTAACGCGTCGCTCTTATTAATATATACTTTAGCTGGATCTTTAATAATGTTATTAGGTGTAGCTACTATTTTTAGTGTTACAGGTACAACAGAATACGATAAATTATTTAATATAATATTTTCAGTTGATTTACAAAGTATTTTATGGATTGCTATTTTCGCTTCTGTTATGGTTAAAACTCCAGTTTTCCCAATTCATACTTGGTTGCCTGTTGTTCATTCTGAATCTCCTTTAAGTGGAAGTATCTTATTAGCTGGAGTTATTTTAAAATTAGCTATTTATTCTTGTATACGAATTTTAATTCCAATACTTAATGAAGGTACTATACTTTATACTCCTTTAATATTTGTTATGATGCAGAGCTCGGGGCTACAATGCGCACTGTTGAACACAAATTAATTAACTAAGAAATGCAAGATCATCTAGACGACTGGATAGATTCGTCACAGGTTCTTACAGTGACGATAAAAATAGCGAGAGCTAAGCTACGAAGCTCTGCTTGGCGTGACAAGTCTGGATCCATCGGACGCCAAATATTCGCCGAATTGCGGCGTAGTTTGTGACTATGGCCTGAGCTCTGCGGGCGCATGCATGCCGAGTGCTCACCTGACAGGGCAGCCAAAGTGTCAAAGACCATCAATCTAGTTTGCGTAAGCGTGCCTCTTCCCCCGTCTTTGCGTTATGGTGTCCTCAGATTTCATACAAAGTTCGGCACTTGACTCTGCTCCCTCCCCTATATTTCACTGGTCGTCCGCTTACGTTGGTTAACTGTACGCATTCTGTCACAGTTATATATCAATAGTATGTCCGTTAGGCGACTCATGTCGAGCACTATGGCGTGGCTGGCTGCTTCCGCAGCCGCATCGGCCAGCAACATTACGAGCGTGGTGGTTAATAATGCAAACTTGGCAGCAAATACTCCGACAATAGCGAATAATAATGTTTTATACAGTATAAATTGGACGAATGGCTTCGTATTACAAACGAACTACACTACCTACTACGATGGTGCGGTCATTGCCACAAATACCACGAGTCAGCCTTGGGCAGTAATGGCAGCTTATTTGTCAATCGGACTCGACAACTTGGCTGAAGTGATCTGGTACTATCAGAGCGGACAGGGACTGGTTGACGAATACCTTGTCGATAAGACTGGTGTCTGCAACGCAATTGTCAGCTATGCCAGCGATTCCGACGCAGATTACAATACAACTTATGGCAAGGTGCTGTCTGATGCCAATAGATATACATCAGTTTATAGCGGAAGGTTTGGCAACAACAGCGTGTTCGACGCACTAGCCAAAGTAATACATTCATCTCTCCGATATTGTAGTTCTGTACAAGCGCATACAGCAACTGATATGGAGAAAAGATATACTGCGACTAATCAGATACAGTGTCATGGTAATCACGCTGCGACGTATGCTGAGTGCACGGGGGCACTGTCCACGATAAATTATGATGCATGGTGCAATTCATGGCGGTGCATATTTACATATGGCGAATGTTCTATTGTCTATAAAGAGACACATCCAGCTCAGTATATTGGATTTAATGTTGCAAAATCTAATGCATTCTTTATTTGCGAAGATTGTTTTGGCAATCATGAATCCAGAGTTAGAGCCAGTGGTGTTGTGCAGCCCACATCACAATACAGGAAGACTTGTGTCTGTACCTTTAAGAACATAAGTAGTTGTTAGTATTGGATAATCTGAGTTGCGCAGTGTAAGTGTGAACGTGAAGTGGTCCGTGATCAGATTCCAGAAGATGAATCTGCTTGTTGAGTATTGTGAGGGTCTGGGTTTAGGGCTATGTCGAATGCGGATATCCGCCTAATCTGACCCTATGCGCCATCGCAAGTTTGCCGCATTTATATCCGTCATCCGTCATTACAAGTTGGTGGATGTGAGTAAATCCGCCTTTGATGGAATAAATCCACTAATGATTGCGCTAGCCTACTTAGGTTAGATCGTTTTCTTTCATAGTTTTAAATGCCTGGGTTAGGGACCTTGACCTTAAACTCCACGCTCAATACCATCTCGATCTAATTTCCTAATTTGGAAATTATTCGATTATCCGCTTATTCGCCAATTTGGAACCTGACGAATATTTATTCGATATCCGCATCCGCCAAATTAAAACGTCGTGGATATTTATTAGGGCGGATAATTTGGAGGATAGAAACCGCCATATCCGCCATCCGCCGACAGCCCTAACCACACACGTGCTTTCGCAACGACGTCGGCATTGCGATTCGGTAGTATTGTCAGCTGCTATCTTCACTCGATAGACGTTGCCGTCCTTGCGTAATGTTTCTATGTACCTAACACAAGATCTCGCCTTTCCTCTTTGTGGTTGTATGTTTGGTTGTACACATCTCTAGCCAGAATGTGCGATCCATATGTGGCATTCAGCATGTCTGCTCTCTCGCATGCGCTGCTAAGCAGTCTCTCACAAGTACCAACTCCGTTTGCTTGGCCTCTTCATTCAAGGATCTGTTTTCCGCATATGCGTAAGGATTAATCCCTTCAAGTTGGTGACCCTAATGTTCATCGATTAACTCAGTGATTAACCACTGTTATCAAGCTGTTTCTTGAAACGCACTCTCCAGGACAATTGGAAAGAATGCTTCGGGCCTTCTTGCTGACCTGTCATACCACTTTCTCTACGTGTCCTTACCATCGCTGAAAGGTTACGTGTTTTGGATATAGCATATTGCTGCACATAACTTCTCGTTTTGCAATCGTTTGTAAAACGGTGACCGATGGCTAACACGTTGACATTGGATCCTGCAACTTCGAATTGTTCCATAATGATGTTGTCTTTTGTGTGGTAGAATGCATTAATTTTCTTTATCACAATCGGCTTAGTTCTTGACGCGTAAATAGCCAGTTGTAGCTCGTTGTACTCGCGTTTATGACAAAGGGCGTATTGCTGGGTCGAGTCCCACGAACGCAATACTTACGCTAGTCCCAAAGAGGAATAGCAATCGCCTTCGGGTCAATCGCAAACTGCCCAGTCAGGGACCCCTGGCCACTATTTTTCCGGCTCCACCCGGAACTCTGTTTCCCCGACGTGCTCATATAAGTGACAGATGAGGCCTCCGATTTTGGACATTCGACGTTCTCCATCTCGCGTTAAGCTTCCATGACTATCACCAATACAAGCTCCTTCGTCCACTAACAGCCCTAAAGCTACTAGATGTTATTACCTATGAATTATTACAGGATTATATATATTGCCAGTTTGCTGCGGCAATTTTTAAAGCGGCCGGGCGTTTTGGTGACACCCGTCGGAGGTTTAAACCGCATAATAAGGAACTGTCACGCTCAGGATTTAACGTTGAGACTGCAATCTTGGACAGGAACGTTAGGCGTTTCACTAACGAGACTGGATGGGTATTTGCTTCCAATGGTAAAGGCCACTAGATGAAATTCATTAGCATTAGGGGGTTAAGAAGAGCTATGGAGATTGGAAATATTTTAAATGACACGACAAACCCAGTACAACTCTTCAGTTGATACTATATAATGGTGATTATAGTCACAATGGGTATATAGATAGACGATTTCTTGGTAGTTCAAAGTGGTAAGGCTATCAAAGGAGTCGGCGAAGAAGCAACGCCATGTGAAAATTCACAGATGAAAGTGCTTGGGGACAATTTTCATGTGTTATGCATGCATTAGCTGCTCTAGCAACATCGCTGGGGCTACAAATGCATTGTATGGCTTTACTTGGTCGAGGATTACAATTCGAAATGTTTCACGACATAGATGGCAAACCAACAAACAATCCTGCAATTATAGATCACACATAGCGGATGTACACATCAATTATACAGAAGATATTCACTGAGCGGGCAATCCTATGTCAAGATAATGGGAGGAAATGATACGATGTGGAAAGATCACTGGCAGAGCCGTAATGGGCACGGTGAACAGATCTACTTCCCGGAACCGTTCGGTATAAAGCTAAATTATTGCCATTACTTCAGAGAAGAAGAACTATTAAGTTAAGTATAAGACTTTGACACAATTTACCATATTATGCATTAAATGGTACAATAGGAGAGCTGGCATCAAACTATGTCAATGACTTGACATTCGCGGATATGAATCATGTCAATGCGGTTAGATTTGCTGCTATTTCAAAGCAGAATGATATTTGAACAAGAATCAGTCGGAAGTAGCTTTGAAACATGTGATGGTCAACAATTTAATACATTGGCATACACCGGGTGTTCAAGTGTACCATATACAAATTAAATCATCAGGGCGGCAAGTTAGAATGGACAAAAGCGTACGTCAATTTCGGACAATACGCCGATTGTTACCTTTCTGACAAAGCACAGTCCAATTAAAACGACAGTTTCAGCTGTAGCGGAGATTAAATGGGGCCTCATAGGTGGCATCCTCATCTCCGAAGTCAAATCAGAAATAATCTGTCGGACCGCCGCAGTCCATAAAATCTTTGCCGTCGAAATTGAATACTCTCCCATGTCTTAGATCTAGGCGTGCTCTCAACCTGCGCGGAACTAGGTATCCCTGTCATAGCTTATTCCCCGCTGGGTCATGACATTTTAACTGGCCATGTTCGTTCAAGAGACAATCTAGATCAATGTGACTATATACTGGCTTTGAAAGATTTTCTGAGGAGAATCTCCTGTGAATTTACGGCTCGTGGACGAAGTAATGAAAACGCTCAAAAGAAAGGCATAGCGCCTTCTCAACTCGTTCTTTCATGGATTAAGGAACACGAGGCGATTATTCCCGGTTTGCAAATCATTCCGGTCCTGGGACCCCGGCCCCAACAGTCGAGCGTGTGGATGAGAATTTTCCCAGGTTGAGCCGTTGACTGATAAAGAGTTTACGGAGACTATTCAGAAACAAAAATTTCTTGAGCTCCAGGATATGACATACAACTATAATATAGTGTGCTTGCGTAGTTTGGTCCTGTTCACGCCCACAGCTGAATTGAGAATGTCGCAACCAGTCTGCAAGAGTCGACACGGCCGATCTGAAGCTCTGTAGTCAAGGGTTAGGTTTGACAGGACAATCAACCGTTGCAGCATCAGACACGGCGCAAGGTGCGGCACGCCGCCCCAGAGAAACCCTTACCGATGCATCTTGTTCTGCATCCGTCTCCAAATTCTAGTCCGCCTGCTCACTTCAATGGCAATTTTCAGTCCACTCCGCACGACCCTCGTCTTCCTACCTTAGCCTAGTCGTCAGCAAATGGTGGCCTTACTCGCCAGTAATCGGCGGTCGTGTCTGGCCCTGGGGGGCATTGCGCTCACTACCTCCTTCGTGTTGATACTCTGGACTTACATACTCTCCACCACTACGCATGAATCGACTGAAGACAATTCGCGAGGCAACATATTATCCCAGTTCGCGTCCGCACTCGCGACCGACACGGACGGCGCTACTGCCGAACTCGTCCGCCTTGAATCTCTTGCGCGGGAAAAATGTGACAATCCGTATACGCACCCGGGATATCTCTATTACGTCAACGAAAATGACTTTAGGGAGACAAAATGGGTGCCGTTTTACTCTGGCATGCTCGACAAGTTTCAGTCCGACAGAGCAGCGTTTCCGCGGCTGTCAGAGAGCGAGTCGTACCCGGAACACGAAACGTTTCCAGACGGACCTCCTCCAGATGGCGTGCTCGGTATGGCCCCGTACTCATGGATGCGTGACTTGAAGGATCTCTCGGATCTGAAGAAACGTGCGACGGAGCGCAAGGCGCCACTGACCACAGAGGAGAAGCAGTTGAAAGTTCAGCTTGAAGACAGACTCTATTGGGTGCGCGACCGACGGATTCTCATGCTCGCGGACTCTGTCGATCGATATATGGCGATTTATATGTGTGAAGAACTGAACGGCATTTTTGAGCTTGGACCCGCCGGGTTCCAGACTACGGCCACCTGCGTGATCGAGCATTTGAACGTCACATTTATGCACTGTATGTGTACCTTTTCTACATATTGTTGGGTGGAGTGAAGCTTGAAGAGAAGATATGGTTTGGTGCCGACCGCTTACGGAAGCTCGTCTTAATTGCTGAGTGATCCACTGAGCCGCGCCAAACCGTACTGAAGATGCTTGACAAGAATCTCGTACTTGACTCCTTATTCTCATTTCGGAATATGACTGACATCGTACCTAGGGCATATTAGCTCTACATATACTTCGGTTCCGCCGTGGTGGTGGATGAGGTCCACCAAGTATGTTGCCATCGAAGAGAGATGGCAAGAATACTATCTTCCGACAGTCAAGCACACGATCGGCAAAAACGGTCGGAGCCCCGACCTTGTAATGCTGCAGAGCGGACTGTGGGATCAAACAATGTTTGCGTTAGCGCACAACCAGTTGTTGTTCCAACAAGGCAAGACAAAAAAATTTTCGAAGACGCCAAACTTCATGCGGTCGTTGAATTGGGAGGAGATGAATTTCTATATGCATCGGCTCGCGAAGATCATTGATCTCATTCGCTCGCAGTTTGGTAGCGAAGTGCCGATTGTGTTCAGATCCATTACGCACAAAGCCAATGGGTCTGAAACAATGAGTATTTACGACGTCGACCGTGCTGCGCGGTTCGTGTGCAAGGAGTTGGATGTCGAGTACATGGAATTCGGCAGCCTAGTCTCTGGACACTATGACTGGTACCGCGATAAAGTCCATTTAAAAGACGGCCCGTTGTCGGCGCTTTGGGGCAATATCCTCATGTGGTACTTGTTCCGTACTCAAGGAGGTAATGAATTCAAGGGCACCATACAGCGCATGCCACCGAATAGCACTTTGTCATATGAGCACAGTATTACGGACGCGTGGAAAGAGTGTCATGACGTGTTTATGCATAACTCTTTTATATAATCGGACAGTTTTTATTTCGGATTTTTTTTTTTAAATTGAATGGTATAATTACGTAGGTATTTGGATTTTCGCATATTGGTATGTGACGCGAGCGTTACCAGTCATGAATTGCAGTCGTGCCGGTTTTATTGTCTGGAAGCATATTTCTCATATGTATCGCCATTGAATGTATAGATAGAAGTAGAAGGCGTTTGTGACCAAATTCATGGTTTCCCTGGAACATATTTTATCTATGCAGTTAAACTGCATATCACCTACCATGGACGGTTTTTGCTTTTATTTGTGTGGCGTTAGTTTTTTCCTTCTTTACGACAAGTATCATGTAAAAGTGTAGACGGGCAACGAGTCGAGCGGCGTAGAGTCGAGAATGGTATAATTCAGTATATGGTGAAGCCCATGGGAATATAGAAAGAATAGGAGTGCGTAACAGTGTAACAGCGAAAAGTCTTACGACGACTCTATTACGGTTTAACTGGGAATTGTAGTTACACGAGATCTTATGAGACTGACTTTTGAGCCCATTGAGATACTCTAGCTTTAGGGACCTCCCGCGGTGCAACTCGACATTTCGACAGCGCGTACCGGTCAGCCAGATAATCATCCCTTCGGACTCAACCTAGGCGCAGGTCGAAATTGAACGTCAGTTATGGCGTATCCATTGACTGGTTATATACAAATGAGAAGTATATATTGTTACCAGCCTCTAAACTCCGGCATGACTCACGACTCACAATGCAGAGAGCGGGAAACACGCATGTTGATGCAACCCCGAAATGCACAAGACATACATACATAGATGAAACAGGGGAAAATAACCAACTTATCCGCTTTATACGAGTGACCTATGCATAAACACGTCGTGACACTCTTTCCACGCCTCAGCAATGGTCAGATCGTGCGTTTGACTGCCAAAACTACCCTTCGGCGGCATCCTCTGTATGGCGCCCTTGAATTCATTTCCGCCCTGCGTTCGGAACAAGTACCACATGACAATATTTCCCCACAGTGCCGACAGCGGACCATCTTCCAGATGGACCTGGTCTCGATACCAGTCATAGTGTCCAGCGACCAGGCTGCCGAATTCCATATACTCGACATCCAGCTCCTTACACACGAACCGCGCGGCACGTTCAAGGTCGTGAATGCCCATTGTTTCAGATCCATTCGATTTGTGAGTCATGGATCTGTACACCAGCGGCACGTCCCTGCCAAACTGCTCGCGAATAAGACCGATAAACTTGGAGATCCGATGCATGTAAAAATTCAGCTCTTCCCAGTTCAGCGGCCGCATGAAATCCAATTTGTCCGCAAACTGCTTCGTCTTGCCTTGATCGAGTAACAGCTGGTTGTGTGCGTACGCAAACATGGTTTGATCCCACAGGCCACTTTGTAAAATTACCAGGTCCGGACTCCGTCCGTTTTTACCGATTGTTTGGTTGACGGTCGGGAGATAGTATTCTTGCCACCGCTCTTCGATGGCGACGTACTTGGTTTTTGTGCTTTTCATCCACCACCACGGCGGTAGCGAGGTATACGTCGAACTAACGTGCCCTACAAGAAAACCAGAAGTGTCAGTCGTATCGAAACGAAAATCTAACCGAGGTTGTGAGAGGACTCACAGTGCGTAATGGTGATATTCATATGATCTATCACACAAAAGGCAGTAGTCTGGAACCCAGCCGGCCCAAGTTCAAACTGTCCATTCAGCTTGTTACACATATAAATTGCCATGTACCGATCGACCGAGTCCGCGATCAAGAGAATTCTGCGGTCGCGCACCCAATACAGTCTATCCTCAAGGACGGCCTTATATTGCTTTTGCTGTTCGGTCAACTGCACCTTGCCGTCTTCGTCACGTCGCTTCAGGTCCGAGAGGTCCTTCAAGTCACGCATCCATGAGTGCGGGGTCATGCCGAACTCGCTATCCGGCGGCGGTCCGTCAGGAAACGTTTCGTGTTCCGAGTACGGGTCCCGCACGGGCGGTCGTGGATACACAGCCCTGTCAGATTGGCTTCGGTCTAGCATACCAGAGTAAAACGGCACCCATTTTGTTCCCTTGAAGTCGTGTTCGTTGGCGGCGTAGAGGTATCCCGGACGCGTATACGGATTGTCGCACTTTTCACGGCCGAGCGACTCCAGTCGAACAAGTTCAGAAGATATGTCGGCATTGTAATTGGCTTGTAACAATTCGACTTCGCTTTTTGTATTGTCGTCAGTCCCTTCATGCAAAGGGACAGAAATGATCGCAGCCCAGTACACAAGAGCGACAGTGGCTGCCAAGGCGATGCCGGCAGTGAGTACTAGCCGCCTGGCGGGAAATGCGTAGACCATTTCTTTTCGTCTCTATTACAATCGTGTCAAGGGATTGCGCAAGCGAATTCAGGCGGACATCTGGAAAGACGGCGAGGACACGAGACAGAGGCGGACGGACTCAAGATGACTATGCGAACCGTGGAGAATTGACAGATCGATATGACACGGCAGGGGGATGCCATGGCTCAGGATCTTATAATCTGTCTGGCTGCAAAACTGCTGCATGGCCACACGACCGCTTGGTTGGGCCAATGGGCCAATGCACGGTTTACCCAGCCATCATGGTCTCGAGGGAGACCCAGATTAATCCTGGCAGCACAGGAAACTTTGGTAGTGGCAGCTTGCAACGCAAAAGTGACGGATGCGGTGGGGTAAGGTTCGCTAGATAATAGACTTTCAGGGTCAGGGTGACGTTAACTTGGCACCACAATTAGGGGAAACTACTATATTACAGTTGCATTCCAATGGTGGGGACCGCACAACAACGCCACTACAAAACAGGACTGGCGCCGTCCGGGTCGTCCGGAGGCGTGAAACAAAACTACTTTAATAGTGTGCGACATTTGGACCCTTGCCATTCAGACTCAACCAGGCGCCGCACACTCGGCTTGCAGCAGCTAGCCGGTGGACGCATGCGAACACTCGAATGTAACTTTGCAGGGGATTTATATATCGGCAATACGATGATGAGTTCGATATTAAGCTTAGGGTTGACAGTTTCGCCCGCGCAGGGGTTAGAGGAATCGCGCCACGGGATTTGGGTCCGCCGGGCGGGTCGTGCATGCGTGACGCGGTCGAAGCTACCAGCAAGCTGGAAAGTTTGACTCTAGTTATCTTCTCCTTCCCAATTATGTCAATAGCCGCCTGTGATATCAGCGAATGCAAACCATTTGCCTCCCGGTACCGGTCTCCTTGCCATTTGACTCATGCCCCTTACCGCTTGACACCATAGCTGGAACAGGGTGATGCAGGGATGCACTCTTTGCAAATAATTCTCCCGCCAATAGACCGTGATTAGGTTAAACCAGAAAGTAGTTTCTCATACGTTTTGCATGGATAACGACGACGCTCCTAGCTGTCATATTGAACTCTGCGGTCTCTGCGATCGTTAGTAACTGATTAATTTGGTGATATCTAGAAATCCTATAACAGCGCCAGTTTCTGCCAGTTCTTAAAAGAAATAGCGCTGTCTTAGCCGCACAGGGGATAGGGGGTTAGAGTCTATATTCGTCGTCATCGGGATCTTCTGTCGCTTCTTCTTGCGTTCGGCTCCTGGTTCGGAACGCTCTTTTTCGGCTTCTTGTTTTCTCCTTTCCACATTGCTTTCTTCGCTCCTCTCTCTGCTGCTTTACGCGTTCCTTTCCCCATTCCTTCCCGTACTCTGTTCCCCGCTCTTTCCGCGTTCCTTTCCGTTTCTCGTCCGTTCGTGTGGCTCTCATGTAGAGGACGGGTTTCCATAAAGGATCCCGTACTCCTTGTTGTAAACGTCAATTAATCGGATCTTTGTTTTGTGCGCAATATCGTGATCTAGTCCACGCAGATGTTAAAAGTTTGAATTCCCCTGCGTCCATACTTTCCCTTATTCGTATTCATTATTCGTGTTCGAATAGAATTCCGTTGATTCGTAGCGAATAACTTTCGGAGATTCATAAAGAATAAAAAAACTTCGGAGATTCGAATAATTAATAACGACTATGGTGCATCCAGGTTAGTCCCGACAATTGGGTTAGCCCTAACCCTGCCGGCAAAAGGGTGAGCTTGCGGACATCCATATTCTTCGATATCTTTCCTAACCTTAAAACCTTAAATTATTAAGGTGTGCGCATGTTGTACGGCACCCTCATTTTCCTGGTGTCAAGTCGGCCAAAACTCCACTTTGCTTGGACTTGGTCAGGCAAACTTGGCTCCACGGGTGTTTCGAGGAAGTCGACTCGAGTTGACTCGAGTGCTACTTCACTTAGGCTGTCACTTACAAAGCTGATAAATTTTTGCATGTGCCTTTTCTGGCTGCGACTCAACGGCAGCACTGCCATGTAGTGTAAATTGTGGTACAATTTAGTACACTTCGGAACGCAACTGAGCACGCCTATTACACTGGGAAAGCGTCTGTTCAATTTCAAATGATGAGTGCAAGATAGACACACCCGCTGTGCTCCACAATCTTTCTTCTTTTGATGCGCATTCGACAGCTCTTTCCTATCTCTTCCGCTCACGGATATACTCGATAATAAATTCACAAGCCAATTATCGTAATGAGTACGCCAAACGCATACGATTCCCGGGTATAAGCGCCGTGTCAGGACTGCGACACGCAGAGATCACGGACAGTATGTGGAATAAAGAGTAGTATGGGCAATGAACACTAAATAGAAGTTAAACATGGACTTTTTGGAGGCGTCGATGGCGGCGACAATTGTTTACGCGCTGGTCCCGGCGAGTGAGTTTTACCCCGGGTTCAATGCTGAACTTGTCGACGCCAAGACCTACCTGGAGGAATACAACCCATTGCAAGAGAATGATCATGTCGAGTTGAGATGGCCGATGATCATGGAGTTCGTCGCAGGCGGGCACGCCTACGCCCGAATTAAGAAGGAGCAGGTTGCGGAGGGCTGGCTGCCACCTCGACGATCCTGTTCTCCATCCCCGCGCTCGTCAAACATCAGAGACTCGATGGAATTCAACATACACCCTGGTCGCCACACTTTTGCGAATGTGAAAGCCACTGGACGAAGCGTTCAATATCCAACTATGGTGTTTACCATCCATGGTCTTTGTATTATCAAGTAACATGTACTATTATATTTTTGCCCTAAGTGAGGTAACGTTTCAGCTTCTTCGTTATAAGTGGATGTCCACTCCGTCGTCGATGGACATACTTTCGTCACAAGCGGACGATCTCCGCCTAGCAGCGTCATCAGTTGTGCCCGAGCAGGCACCAATTACACCAGCGTCCTCGTCAGCGGCCTCAACCACAAGAGCTTCGACGTCGACAACGCCTTGTGTCGCCAAAGTCGATCACTTCTTGTTGAGGATTAGACACAAATCATACGTTTACACAGTATTCATGTGTATATATAGAGATCATAATTACTTGGATACGATAGTTGATTAAGCAATCAAACTAAGGATATCCAACAACCCCTTTCAAATAAGTTCTAGTCGAACTTACCTTTCACTGTGCCTTACACTATAGCGCTATCAATTTTTCACCGAAGCTATGTCGATTTCCGTCGCGCATTGGAAGCCGCATTCGGCGACCCTGATATGTTTTTGAGAACAAACGAGAGAAGATCAACGAGTAGCGTTCCATAAGCTGTCCGTACTTTTGGATTATTACGGGTTTAACCGTGTTGATAGCTTTCTCTGTTAAAATCGCGGCGGGATAGGGTTAATTCCCATGCTACATCCGGCACCATGCCCAGTTTTCTAGGCAATGTTAAGGATATGTTTATTACAAAGGGCTACGGCGGAACGTATTTTTGCCCTGAGGCAACGTTTCAGCTTCTTCGTTATAAGTGGAGGGTAATAAGCTTCTTCGTTATCAGTGGAGGATAGATAAGGATTTTGTTATATATAAGGGGTTTAGACTTTGAAAAATAAAGGACAGTAACCATCCGCATCTCTTTCCATCAACTGGGATCTCTCCAGTTGACACTTTGACTTGTTTGAGAGCCGGGCGTCCATAGCGGGCCAGACCCAGTAAGTAGGGTTACCCCGGCTACAATACCGAACTTGCGGACGCGCGGACATATCTCGAGGAGTACGACCCACGAAAAGAGACGGACCATGTCGAGTTCAGATGGAACCTGGTCATGGAGTTTGTGGCTGCAGGGCACGCCTACGCTCAGATAAAGGAGGAGCAGGTTGCCGAGGGATGGCTTCCAGTCATGATCGATCATGACTTGTTAGCGCCCGCGGCAAAGCTCTAGCAAGTTTCCTGAAGAATTTGGCGGCTCAGAGGACTTAGTCATAGAGGTATGCCACGGGTGTTACGAGGAATGCGCTAAAGGTTAAAGCAAGATCCTATTTTCTAGAGAATCAATACAATACTGAATAGGATCTTTTATAGATACTTGAACCCCGAACCGATTCGAGCGTGTCCCCTGAGGGTATCGTACCTCAGTTGGCAAAACTGCTTCTGAGGGTTTCGTACTCACCCGGCAATCCGCCTTGTCGGGTCAGCAGACGGAATCGTCTTACTCGGATCTCCGTCAATTCTATAAAAAGAAGCAGGTCGCAAAACGGCCTCGTGGACGCCTACGCAAGCGCAAAATTGAGGAAACTGAGGAACCAGTTGTAAGGGAAGACACTGGAGAATTATCTGGATCTTGTAATTCTTCTCTAGAGGATTAGTTGTTTTAGTATAATGTATTGAAATTTGCCCAAATGCCTCATACGTGCCAAATACCCATACCCTACGTTAGTATGGTCTTGATTATTATATCACTTACTTCAGCGGCTTGTACGACTTATCCGTTGGCTTCATAACGCGTTAAATTTAAATTCAGAAATACCTACGAATAACTATGGCATTTGTAATCGTATGTGAGTTTTCAAATATATGTAGGAATATGAACATTCGTGCGCAGTCCCAATCCACATACGCGTGTTTCAAGTAGTTTCGGCCGCGCGTTCCTCCCTCGTCTTCCCCTGCCTGCCTCTGTCGTCGATGACTGTCATTAAGGGCGCAGTCGCCATCACTTCTCTGCCTCGTCCCAGTTTTTCGTTCATTGTTCTTGTTTATCTTGTCTTCACTTACTCTGCTTCTCCTTGATCTTGTTTGCGGTGCAGTGGACGTGACGGTATCCATTAGCGCGACGGGAGCCACAATGGCCCCCAAGTCGCTAGACAGCACTTTGGTGCCGGAAATCGAGCCCAAACAGCCTCGGCATGTGACTTCTTCACAGAAGCAGGGCAAGTTCGACTCTTCATTGCTGAAAACCAATGTCGGCGAGCCAAATTATGAGGATAACGCGTACGGAGCCGGTACGAAGCGAAGCAAAATGATATGGATCATGACCATTGTCGCTTTCGTCTGCATTGTTGGTTTGGGCATCAGCCTATACCGCTCTCCTTCGTCTCCAGCTCCGACCAAGAGCACGACACCGTCCACTTCCACGTCCACTTTCAACGCCCCCACGGCCACGTCCACGTCCATGTCCACGTTGGTCATGTCCACGGCCACGTCGACGTCCTTATCCTTGATCGCGGAGACATATGTATTTCTTATCATAGTGTGTATGGCTTTCAATTTGCAATTGTGAAGTGTCATTCGTCCACTCAAGGTTGGCTGCGTGATCATCTCAGCAATGATTTGAATCGTTGACGTATTTCGAATTTTAGAAAATAGTCTTAAGTGCCTAGGACAATATTCGCGGCGTTCGACCACGAATAAGTCAGTGTTTACCTCATTTAATACATTAAAACTGCCCTCAAGTAATCAAGTCAACGAATCCGCCGGATACAAAGTAGGACTATCGATACAACATGTTGCGACTAACCAAATTCCCAATGTGCACAACAAGATTTATCTTTCTCCTCCTCCACCATAACCAGAGCATTCATACGATTCAATTATGAAAGGGTGGACCGAGGAACGCCTGAGTCCTGTTCTTGCTTTCATTTTTCTGATATACTAATACGACTATTATTGAAAGAAGTAATTCACATGACGGGGACGCCTAGAGACGCAGGGCTGCGCCTCGAGACCCGATAGTAATGGAATGCTTAGTGTTTAAATATCTATAGAAATTGTTAGGCTATGTTACTATCTCCGTACGGATGCCGTAAGAACGCGGATACATACAACGTAGAGCGCATGCAAAATACCAGGTAGCCAACCGAGAATAGTCAACACGATGTTGATGAGCAAGTCCGCACCGCATCCTGTCTCAAGGAAAACTCCGAGAGGAGGAAGGATGAAAGCTATATTCATTCATTAGCATCATTACTTTGAAAAACTCCTATAACGGAAGCCGGATGGATGCATTCGGGTACATGGCCATCACACTTCAATCCCTGACTTTGTAGATGGCTGCAAAGTCCCGCATGCATAACAGACAGCACATACCGAAGATGATCTTGATGATATCAGAAGCAGTGAAAGGCATTCTAACTAATTAACACTAGGCCAAATGTATGGGATAATGGCGTGGATGTATAAATGACGAACTGTGTGTAAGCTCGGTTGTGATAGGGCGAGGGGGGCTTATATTTGTTTGGGTGCCGCATGGCGTGCGACGGATGCGCTGTGGATCGGCTGCGACTAAGCCACACATGATGCTGATGTCACAGGTCGCGATTGTCAGAAGTGCCATGCGCCACGAATCTTGTGCGCCACAGGCTTCGTAGGCGCGAGAACTTGACGTCATGTTTATTGACTGCATCCGCTAGAATCCGGGTGCCTCGGCAGCACCGGATAGCACACCACTTGCCATTACCATGCGAAAGACACAAAGTTCATGTCCTGAAGTCCAACTATAAACTGATTTAATCTCACAATGCGCCCTAACCAAGCTATCCTTTCTTTAAGCTATTTATCGCTGTCATTACGAGCCGCAGACTGATCAGTGATCACCGCCACAGCACAAAGTTCGAGAATTACGGTGTCCCAGCCATTCTGACAGGTCGCTGATGTCAGAGCATTAAAAAATGTTCATCTAGCACGACGATAGATAATTTCCTTCGGCACGACGGTCAACAACTTCCTGGGTCGGTTTGGATTACCAGCTTACCAGCCCAGAAAAACTGTTGCTGGATAGCTCATCCACGCCAAAGATACCTTTGGATGGCAGGAAGTTAATCTGTGAGTATTTCCCTTACAGAAACGATCTGCTTAAGGAGGACTCCTTATGCTGAATCTCAGACTGTTTGCACGTCGCGTCTGAACGTCACAGCTTGCAGAATACTGTTATTGTCTGGTAGAGCGACGTATGGAGGGAACAGGTCTGTCTCTGTATTAGACTGTGTCAACAATAATCAACACTTCATGTGCAAACCTATGCTATTATTGGGAGTATCTTGCGAGTAGATTCCGCTAAACGTCGAGTCGAAACTTAGGCTATAGTTTGTGCCCGTCTTGTCAAATCCAACTTTTGCACAGTCGTTTGCATATTTGGGAACAGTATCACGCGCAGTCATCCGACTTCTGTAAGCCGTCTGATTCAAGTTACACTATATCGTGCTTTACACGCCTCTGATCTTAGTGTAGGAATGCTGACAAGATTCTGTGGCTATCTATCTGCACACCAGCGTCGCCTTCTATAGTTGAGAGACCAATCTAATAAACCATCCAGGCGGAACTTGTAGATTTTGAGCGATAGGCTAAGTCAATTTAGTCGAATATGAGTGTTGCGAGTAGGATCTCTACCAGCCAATGAAATACTGCGATAAGCGACAGCAAATATAAGAGAAACCACAAATCTAAATTTGGTTCAAGTAACTTTTGTATCAACCTCTTTAAGGATCGTAAATTTCTTATTCATCCGAGCCGAGCACGCGATCCCAACCTGTCAGCACTCCTCGACGCTGTACCCAGCGTCAGATCCCAGAGAACGAATTCGGAGTTTTGTAGGTGCAGCAAATTGTGTTTGGCATTTTTGTGCGTCCAGCGGATCCGCTCTATGCCGACTTATTGATGCAGATAGTCAAGCCACTGGTAGGAGAAGGCTGGCAAATGTGTGTGATATTTGATGTATTATAAGTTGGTTGAGTTGACAATCAGATATACGCAAATTCGCGTCCTACGTCAGCTGCATGAATGCAGCTTGGGTCCGGCTGTCTCAAAATGGAGGACGAGGAAGCGTACGGTGACGTCATCTACGTATGGTAGTCGGCTCGCAGCATGTCTTTGCCACAAGTGGTCGCCGTACGTACATGTCCACACGAATGGAATTGCACCGTATTATTCTAGCCTTCAGAATCCACGATTTCCTCTCGTCTACCAAACTGCAATAGATTCTATGATAGTTGAAAGTATCTACGATGAAGCTCTCCCTGTCTCCTAAAAGGATATGATGAAGCCCTCATTCCGTCTGCGGTGCTCACGTGCGATTTTAGTTGATAATGAAGTCGCGTCCGTTGGCTGTCCGCTGGCAGGGAAAGTCAGTATTACTCTGGACGAACCGACTACTATCGAAGACATTTCCGTTAACTCTAATGGAATCTCATATACTGCTCGAATAGTCGACAAGGGTTACCGGATCATGGAGTACAATACGCACGCGGACATAACGACATCGCTCTTTGATCAGCCAAGAGGAACTGCCTTATCTCCCGGCGAACATGTCTTGCTGTTCACGATTCAAGTTCCTGTATTTGCATATGATGATGAGTAGCGCCAAGTTCCGAACCTCAAAGTGGGTCTGCCCACACTCAGCAATGGATGTTGGATTAGTCCGGACTGGTTTGCCACCCACTTGTCACGCTAACCGAAAAATGTATGTCGATTATAGTCTTGAAGTCACTGTTAATCGCATGGGATCTTCAGACGGAAGAAGCCGTTTCTCGAGCAATCAATGTGGTTCCGCGATCCTCGTGCGTACATCCGACCAGCGTTACGACAATGATATCAAGAATATTGTCCGAGAATGTCGCTCTCGCAGCCAAATGTGACGGTCCACCAGAAGAGCAGTTATCTGGGTTGAAAAAGCCGTTTTCGTTGTCATCAACGCAAAAACACGTCAATCTTTCCATTGTAGCTGAGATGGCGCTCTACAACGACAGCGAAGCTTGTCTAGGCAAAAACCTTTCGCGCGAATTATACATTTCAGTTCAGGACGAAGATATTTCCCGAACGGGTTGGCTTTTGGATATCCAGCTCACGGTCATTAAAGTCGCCTTGCGTTCAAAAACGTCGGGCTACTCTCAAAAGCGTCCCACCCGCACGGCGGAAAACACCAGGGTCCTGCTAGAGAACAACAAGCTTGACATTCCTCTGGCTCCAGAACAGAGCCAAGATCGCGCAGCTCGCTTCCGGATCGACTACGAAGTCTTCAAATCAATCTCGTTCGTTCCGGACTTTGACATTATAAGCCTCCCGCATAGTCATAAAATTGTCGCCTCCATTGGACTATCAGTTAATTATGATGGCTCTGCAACTTTCCAGAATCTCGCATTCCATTATCATCAAGTCTGTACTAAAGTATGATTTGGACACGGATGCTATTGGAATCTCACTAGGCCAGTCGGATGTCAGGAACGGGTAGGAACGACTGTGGTAAGCTGAGATTGTTTGTATCATATATAAGGAGCAATTTCAATGCATTACAAACTTACCTGTCAGACACAAATTAGAACTGTGAAGCCACATCGAGAATAGATATTGAAACGGACCGCATGAGTCAACGAAACTGTTCGCAAACAAATCACTATGGTCACCACTGTGCAGATTCTATTATCAATAAGGGCCCTTTACAACGAGCTGAGGAGGATCCTTCACAACCTCTGAGTATTCCGCGGGAAGTTCGGTTGGGCACGGAAGTCTCGACTTCTCTGACGACAGAAACGCAAAGGCAAATTAATACCTTTGTGGCTGAATCAACTACACGGTTGCTCGCACACTTAATGGATGCCTGAAATCAAACTTTTTTACCAGCGTGGGCGAACGGCAAGAATCCACATGGAGGCGAAGGGATTGCAGCCCCGTACATGAACGATTCATTGCTGATGTAGTGGCGCAAATCCTCCAGTACTTTTGTGAACGTTCTGACGCCATTTATTTAGATTACGCAGCATTCGGAGGAAACCAAGGGCAACATCGCGGGACAGACTGGCCATCGCGTTACTCGTTGCCCGGACTATCGTCCGCCGAGCGCTGTGAGAAATACTGGTGCTTAACTTCAAGCGTGCTTGACCAATCCATGCAACCTGGTGCACGCCTTTCCAGTTAGCAGCCTAGCTCGATCATCTCATACCTCGTTTGGTGTACCGGTTAATACTGCGTAAGTGGAAAAGTATGATTACTGGTCAACCGAAGTGTGCGATGCATACGGATAATACATATGCCGACATGGTCTATCGAGGTTCCAATGCTAGCACACCTCATATCAGCAAACATGTCGCATGTACCCATGTGATGCATTCGGCGATTATCGTGATGAGTGTTGCAATGTCCCGGTAAGTTAATAGGGTCGAAAGGAATTTCATATGACCAATTCCGTAAATATCATCAATTACGGATGCCACATCAAGGATAAACACAGCGAGCGCGCCGGGCTAATGCCAAGCAACGGCCGGATACTGTAGCGAGAGGTCAGAAGGGCTCATCAGGGTCATCGGAGCCAATGGGGCGCAAGCAAAAAAATGAAACGAATGGAGGCCTCGCTGGCGTGGATGTCGCGATATAGTGAGCACTGATTTTGGTGCCGTGCGTGATGGCATTCAAAACATCGTGGCATCTCCGGCGTTATTCCGCGACAATGTAATTATCTCGAATGATTATAGTAATAGCCGAGCAGTCGATTGCCGAATCCGGAACTAAACTTAAAACTGGTGCCCTTATCAAACACGAATTGGGTTCTCGCCAGTCGTTGACTCCTTGCGTGAGGCAGTTGGCAACACGTGAGCTTCGTGGTGAATCCGGGTCCTCCGGGCCGTCAACTTTGCTTTTTATTGATTTGGGCACAGTTAAGTTCTACAGGGTACATCGGACGTGTTCATTTGGCATTCGGCGTGGCTTGTCGTGGTCAGTGCGGACGGTTGGCCGAGTCATGCTTCGGACATTCAGTGCGGTGTGACAGCCCGCGTGAGTGACAAATAGTCTGCCACAGGCCTGACCAACGCCAAAATTCTGCAGTCTCATATCAAACTCTATGTTGCATCCTGTTACTTTTGGCTATGATCGATCGGGTTTGCGATACGAACTCGCGGTGATTTAGGAATATGAGCTGGATATATTGAGCTTGGTATATTGCCGCACTTCGACAAGACAGATAGAGCCTAGAAAGATAAGATTACGAGCGAGCCTGCACTTGCCAATGCGGACTCGGATATCGGCCGAGAGTGCGCGTATAACCCCTGTGCCGTAATTGAGAGTGATGTAACAGGTTTTCGGACTGCTCTGATAAGAGATCAGACAATCGGCTTACAAAGTATTATTGGAGGTGATAATAGATGCAAAATCAATCCGCCGCTTCCAAAAGTCAGTATAAGTGCCGCGAAGTATTCCCGCTCCGTAATGAGAGACCAAAGACAAAATGGCTAAGAAATCGAGAGCTCCGGGCCATAAACGGCGACATCCGACAGGTCGGCCGAGACTTACAAATAGATCGTGAAATATATATCTAGCACCTGCAAGCACACGTGGTGACTCCAATCTTGCGAATGAGGCGTCTCAATAGCAAAAGCTAAAGGTCGGTAAGGCTACCCAGTGTCTCGCATTAATTGGCGGCTGCACATTCATCTGATCTCTCTGCTCGACAAGCTCGTATTATGAAGCCATCACTAAATAGCAAGATTGGAAATTGTCTGATATAGCAAAAACCACATGACAAGCCCGCGTCGTGCAAACACGCCCTTGCTGCCGATACGTTCGTAGCAGAGTGATATCGCACCAACCCTGCTTCGCGAAGGTACATACTGAACGGAAAGACAAATAGAAGAGAAACGCAAGCCGTGTTGGCCCGTTCATCGCGCCGTGCATGCGTGCGCGGCGAGGCGGCTCCTGTCGTCACTAATTTAACCTTTTTGCGCTGAACGAGATGAAATCGAGAAAATTATCCCTGAGCAATCATGCACGAGTTCGTTTCATGCCCGTCAAGGTTCAAACAATGCCAAGGTTTACGGGAACTCCTTCCGCGAAGACTCAACTGCTTGCGTGAAGAGAAGGAATGTTTCTGGAAGCTATGGATGTAAGCTGAAGCATATGCTTGACGGCAAACTAAACATTGTCGGTCAGGTAGATCGATCCGAGCAGATGGCAGAACGTGACGTTTCATAGCCAAACCTTGTTCGACAACTTGCGAATCCATTGCGTAATTACGCGCTCCAGAACGCAACTATTCGATTAAGTTCGATTAACGAGCACGCCAATATGGACAAAGCGAACTAGCCCATGCAATGCTTTTGCCCGGAGGATGTTGCCACAATCCTGGACAAAAGTCTCCTTGCCTGCATTTTAGTGCGACTCACAAAGAGAGTCAGTCGATAAGTTTTGGATCTCGCATGGAAGCGCCGGAAGTTTTGTCGCACCAGGTACGAAATCACGAAATCACTATGAAAGGTCCGAAACTTTGAACCTGCTAGACAGGGTCTTTCGCACAACTCAACCTCGGCTCATGCAAGGCAACAAGTTCTCTTCTGTGTCTTCTATGCGGTCGTCCATAAACATTGTACGATAAGTTTGTGCGATATGCTGCGATTCCGCGCATGAAGCGGAACGGATACGCGATTGCTGAGATTCCTGGCTGGGCTGACCCAGCACAAAGCAGACGAGTGGCCGTACCTTAGAGCTTGCTGTTTCCGGAAAACGCCACCACCCAATCGCCGACTGTCCGAACGACAAGCAGCATATGGAAGTCAATAATTGCTTCTAGAAAGTCTCGGTTGATTTCACTGGAGCAGATGTATGGGCCTTGCACTGACCACGAAGCTGGTGTGATTAGTGCCGTGATCCAACTCGACGAGGCGCGAGGCTTTCGATGGAAAACGCCCGCCCCCACCTTGCTGTCCGCCTATGATGATTGAGAGATTTTACTAGTAAGTCCTCGGAATATAGCGAGATCCAATCGACAGGTCTCTTGGTGTTCGTACTCTGCCAGTGCGGCTTTGACTTTACTACTAAGCTTAGTTGAGAATTCAGCATGGGTACCTAACTCGTGGCGGCTGACAAGTCCGGTGCTGCACACACGCCTGCCTCGCACATTCGCCGGGCCATGAGTATGACGCCAGCTTAGACTTCGGGCATGCATGACACTAAGAAACTGGCCGTCAGTTAAATAGAATGCAAAATCTAAATAATGGCAGTAATCTAGCCGGGCATAGAAAAAAAAAACGGATCTCGATGAAAGGTTCGTGAGACAGTATTCGTTAAAGAGTGCGGCCTATGCGGCACTACAAGCTCTCTCAGTCACCCTGCTGGGATCGATTGGTGATGTGGCCTGACAGCTCGCTAATCGTGCGGCCCCGAGTACTCGATTGGTCCGTCCATGATTCGGAAATGTTTGCGGGTGACAGGTTGCAGTTCGTCGATTGTAGACTAGCGTAAGATCTATAATGGTGGCACATGCGTCTGTGAACGGGTTCGATCTCGGTTCCAGTTGGTGCTTAAGTAAGGTTTGCATTCTCGTGTCACCCCTGCGCACATGCCAGATCCAATTTTCTTGGCGGGTTATCCATTCCTGCGCTCGCCTGGGTGGAAATATAGCTAATGAACCATGGGTAAATATAGGTGATTGTGCACTGAATACGTTTAACACTGCATGCATATGTTCGAGTTGGTCAACGTCGCGTACCACCGCTATGGTAGTCGGCAGTACGAATCACGCCCGGTTGGCTGATTGAGCAGCCTGCGGAACCGTAACCAGAACCAGCCTTGCTGCGTATCGACTGCGCGACATCGCAAAACATTGGCCACCTTAGTTTATCGTTCTTTCTGTCAGGACTACCGTACTGGCTAGTGTGCACGCGCCATCGACAGTCATGCCGCCGTCAACCCCGATACCGGTAGCAATGTTTGCAATAGACTGCGTTGTAAAGTTGAAATTCGATGCTTTTTCCTTCCCGGCAAGTGAGGAACCGGCGGCCGCGGTTCGAACCGTGACGTTCCAATCCTCCGCCGTTGAACTAAGGCAAACCGAATATCGTGACTGTACTCTGGCCCTTAATTAGACTGCAGTTTAGTGTCGCACTAGCCCTGACCTTCATGTAACTCGAAGTATGATTGATCCAAGCTAATCTTCTTCCGGCCGTAGTCCGTCCTGCGCCTTTCGTTCGCGAGGTCGATAGGCGAGTCTCCGTGTCGCCCAGTGTCTGGATTCCGTCCCGCGTTCGCCTCAACTCGGCTTTCTCCAAAAGTTTCCTGTCAGGGCAGACACAATTTCTTTTTATATTTATATTAAGCTTTGGTACGTTGGACGGCTGCCGCATTGCACACTAGTTTGTTGGAAGTCCCAAGTCCCACCGGAGCCCCGACTTTTGAGCCCTTACCCTGGGTTTGGCACATCACGCTCCGGGCATTAAAGGCTCTCCACACAGCGCATTTAACATCTTCCCAACCGCTCCGCATCAGCACGCTCACGACACCTACAAGCATCGGCTATTACGCCAGCGAGTCCGCCGTCTAGGGTTGGCGACCCTCATCTATCTCAGCTGCCACTCTGGCTCGATTAAACCGGCCTTCGCGTCTATTCTGTTGCCACTCGTTAACTTCGCAGAAGCAGATTGAAGTCAATAAATAAGCTGGATCTGCTATTTATACATTCCGCCCCGCGATAGTGCAGTTGGTCGTCCGGCTCTACACGACGCGGTTGGCCTGCGCTTGTTGATCCGCAGCTGTCGCTGCAGCGCGACATGAGCAATCCCTCGTCGCGACAATTCCCGACGCCAACATCACAGGCCCATCAACCCTCATTTCTATCAACTACCAATTCCAACGAAGCCCGTCGCACTAGACTCCCCTACGTCGAGATGATGTCCATCGTCTCTGCGCCGTCTGCCGTACCACCGCCTGGGAAGCTGTACTTCGACGGGCGGCCGTCCCCACAGTACACTGATCAAAACGCACCACGACTGTACGGTTCAAGCTCGAGTTCGCACGTCTGGAACAAGCGCACTTCAGATCCGGCAGTCTGGGCGACAACGTCCTCGTCAGCACTCAATACACCGGTCAGTGTGCCACGGCAGGATCCGCTAGCAGGCTGGTCGCCAGCCTCCAGCACCGCGACGTCGCCAGGCGCAGTAGCCCAACCGGCCCATGTCCTGCCGCCCATCCAGACCGACGTTGCGCCCGTGCCGGACCACTCGGCGGACGACGATCGCCCTCGACTGCCGTCGCTGTCTGCATCAGTCTCCTCGCAGTCCAGATTTGGCCCAACACCCCAGCCGCTCTCACAACTCTCGACGCCACCGGCGCCGCCGGCAACTGAGGTCCCGCGCCCGTCGCACACGGAATCAATCGACCGTGCTCGCGCCGTAACTGAATACAGACGGGGTATCGAGCGCGTGCAAGAGAACTCGTCCCACATCTATCACTTTGTCGCGCGACACGCGCCGCCGCCACTGTCGGGCCCGCGAGCGCCGTATCCGGGGCCGTCCTTGTCAATGATCGACGACATCCTTGGTCGAGCGCGCGAAAACGTGCGGTTTTTGCAGGCATGGCGGGACGCTGCTGACGCGGACGATTTACAAAGTCGAGCCGACTCGGTCGACACGGTACACAACGCTGATGACGAAGACCAAGTCCAGACACCTAGAGGGAGCATACCGCCGCCAAGTAAGAAGCGCGCGAGGGGAATTCAGCCGAGTCGGTGTCACCAGTGTGGAATATCGGAGACGCCGGAGTGGCGACGAGGACCTGACGGTGCGCGAACGCTGTGTAATGCTTGTGGCCTGCGTATGTCGTTCCTACCCATTTTGCTGTTCATAGAGATCTCTGCTAATCGGCGACGCTAGATCATGCGAAGCTGCTCAAGAAGCGCGGCATACTGGCTGCGACAGCCGCTGTTTCGGCCAACCCGGCCAACCGGTCACAAACTCTCACTGGCGCCGTCGGCCAGCAATGAAACGATCGGCTTTGCCGGTCATCAATGGCAGTAGCATGCCGCCGGCCGAATGTGTAACATTGTGACCGTGCAGGCATGATCGTACAGCATTATACATCGTTATTGTGTAACCCATACATTCATTTACGGATATTTACGACTAGTTTGGGCTTTGGGCATGTCTGTTTTCATTGTTATGGTTTTTCACGGTATATCTTACGTTTTTTTGTTTTTTACTTTCGATACATTATTATTGTACTGGGCCGTGGTTTTTTGTGTACGATAGATAGATGGTGGTTTTAGGATGTTATGGTACTGGGATAGGATATACATCGTGCCATGTGGTTTATGTGTACATGTACAGGATAATGGGTAATCATTGCGTGTATTCTACATTGGGCCAGACTCGTTACTGTGTCTTCACAAATAATCGGCAACATGCTCGTTATGACATGAGCAGAGTCGCTACAAAAGTCACACGTGTGGACAGCCGGTCATGCATAAAGTTGACCAAGTTTTATGGCAGTACTCTATTTATTCCGTGCTATTGCAAAAGTCGATCCAGGCTTATCATCAAAATCATTTTGCTCGTATAAATGACCACGGCATCGACCGATGATTAAATGACGTCACTCGGACTAATTGCGTCCGGGGTAATAATCGGTTGGGGATCTCTGAATTTCAGTGGTTGGATCTGGACTCGTTGCATTATAGTGGTTTTGCTTTTAGCTTTTTGGCTTACCGGTGTGCCGAGAACATTCAGTTCGAACACGAGGTCGCACATGCATTGCAGCCGGCACGTTCCGAGCGCGGTGCGGCTTCGGATTATTACCATCGGACCTTACATTCTACGGGAGATCTATATCGACTTATTTGACATAATATGCGATTGGGCATTGTTACATTCCAGACACATCGTATACGACAGATTCAATTGTTCCGCACCGTGGCACATAATGTTTCAAAAAGCTGGCAGCCATAGCCGAGCGGAGGATCGCAGTGAGAGTGGCGTGATTGTTGTCTTGGATCTTGCATTGGTTCGCTCAGCGAGAGCGAGCGAGTGGCTTGATGGGGCAAAAATTGTTGATCGGCTCAGAGCCGATCAAGCATCGCCCGATCGTGACAGGTCACGGACCAGCCAAGTGAGATTTTGAAACCACACCCAACGAAATCCGCCAAACTATCCGCCCGAATAAATAACGTTTTAATTTGGCGGATGCGGAGATCGAATAAATATCTGTCAGGTTCCAAATTGCAGGGCTTAGGCGGGATAATGCGGATATGGGGAAAATTTGGCGGAGATCCGCACCCGCCACAGCCCTGTCAAATTGGCGGATAAGGCGGATAATCGAATAATCGAATAATTAGGAAAGATCGAGATGGTATTGAGCGTGGAGTATTTAAGATCAGGTCCTGTAGGCCCAAACCTAACCCTGGCCTAACCCAGGCATTTGACACTAAATTGTGAAATCTAACCTATTTGGGCTAGCGCAATAATTAGTGGTTTTATTCGATCAAGGCGGATTTATTCGACAAGATGGCGGATGGCGGATGACGGATATAAATCCGCCAAACTGGCTATGGCGGATGGCGGATGGCGGATAGGGTCAGATTAAGCAGATATCCGCATCATTCGACACAGCCCTATCAGCTGATATTCTCATCGCCGTAGCAGCAGATAGCAATCGTCGATGCCGACGTGACTGTGTTGTCAAGTACATCGCCTATGTAGTTCTGACACTGGACTATTTTTACTATTTATCACGGCGAATGAGTTGTATTATCGTTGACCCGTGGTCAAACTTTGGCGTGGCGAATAAAGGATCTTCTGCACTAAACTATGAAAGGTAGTTGTCTAACCTAATTAGGCTAGCGTGATAATTAGTGAATTTATTCGATCAAGGCGGATGGGATGGCGGCGGATGGTATCCGCATTCGACGCTGCCCTACCAATTAATAGTAATATAGGTTAGCTTAACTTAATGATAACTAAGAATTAAGGAGCCCGGAGCCATGCGACCGACGTGAGTCCATAGTAACTCGGCTGAATTAGGGCTGGACACGAATACAGTTTTCTCTATTCGCATTCGCATTCGCAATTCGCAGCGAATAAAATGTCAGCTACGAATGCGAATGCGAATAATATTCGTATATTCGCAGGGTTTCACCAACCCAGACTATCTAGCGATTCCTGCATCAGACGTAGCAGTCGACAGACTGTTCAACAGCGGAACGGATTTGCTGGGCCTACGTAGACACTCCCTAAGTCCGGACACCATGAGGACGCTTGTTTTGTTAAGGGATATGTACGCCAACGACGAAGATTTTTAATGTATTTATTAATATGTGCGAATATTGCGAATAATTACGAATAATTTATTTTTATTCGCATTCGCATTCGTAAGAATGAAATTTCCAAATATTCGCATTCGAATTGCGAATATTCGTCGTACGAATGCGAATATTCCCCCTTCGTGTTACACTCCGTCCTATTATATGTATTTTATCCGTTGGCAGGAATACTGCATTTATGCATTGCTACTGGTGTAGATACCATGTAGATGAAGCCACAGGCCGCATTTCGACCAAAAAGGGCCCTCATTTCTCGAGTTTTAATAGTATGAAGTCGTAAAGATCTGATTGAACCAGTCAATTGAGCGAATAATTGCAGCGAATAACGAATATTGCCAATATATTCGCCCAATTATTCGCTCCGTGTCTGGTCAGCGAATAATATTCGTTATTCGTTATTCACAAACAAAAATGACGCGAATAATCATTCGCCGAACAATATTCCGAAAAACGAGTATTCGGACAGCCCTACATCCACGTAAAATTGTTGACCCAGCAAAATCGCCTAACCAGACTAGTCCGCATTTTCTCTCGTACAAAGCGCAGTGCCGTGTTTCAGTCGCCCAAGACTGTGACGATGGATTGTCCATAAAACAAAGACTTAAATGACAAGTCGACCAACATTACAGAGCTCTATCAGGAGGGTCCTTCACATTACTTGCAACTTGTTTGAGCAGACGGGGCCGTCGTGTCTGATGATTGCCGTCACCGTCACGATGAAATGACTGGAGATGACAATAACTAGGGCTGTGACGGATGGGCGGATATAGCGGATATGGATGGGAATTGGCGGATAAGGCGGATAATTTCCTAATTAGGAAAGCTCGATGTGGAGTATTTAAGATCAGGTCCAAGTTCACTGTAATGTAGCTGAGAAGTGTATATTCTCGAAACGCTTAGAGTTCCGCGAGGATATATTGTATCGCAATGTCCGAACGAGTTAGCTATGGATTTCGAGGTTTGTATTCGAGATTTGAAAAGACTGGATTAATTCTCAGGCAGAACATTGCACATTCTCGTCGACGCGCTTACAGAATGCAGATCGTCGATGCCGCACGCGTTTGCTGACAAGTACATTGTCTTGTAATCCTGACTATTTTATTATTTACTTAAGGTGAGAGAGTCGTATTAACGAATCGGGTGAAATTTTGATTTCCAAATAACGTTTGGCGCTAAATTATCAAAGGAAATCCTCTAACCTAATTAGGCTAGTGTAATTATTTTAGATTTATCCGATCAAGGCGGATAGGAAGGCGGATTTATTCGACAAGACGGCGGATGAAGGATCCGACAAACTTGTAATGGCGGATGACGGATGACGGATGTAAATCCGCCAAACTCGCGATGGCGGATGGCGGATGGCGGATACCGTCAAATTAGGCGGATATCCGCATCCGACACAGCCCTAACAATAACTCACTTTTGACATTGTCTGATAGGGTCCTTCTACTTTGTGTATATACAGTGTCCAAAGCTGCCAATCTGCATATATCCCAAAGAATAACCGTCAGTCGCCCTTCTGACCTGACATTTTCTCGAATCGCCGTCATTATTTTATGGTGCACGCACGGGTTGCAAATTAAACTAAATTTATCTCCCAGCCTGCTGCCTCGAGATTAACTTTGTTTCGATGCTCGCATCCATTGTTTCGACGCATTGTCAGCTTTCTCACTTGAAGCTTACTAACAACTGCCAAATCTCAGTACAAGACGCCAATGTTCGCTTAGCGCCGCGATTCGAACAAATCGTCTCAGTTCTATACATACGAGATAATTGGCTTAAATTTGATTTGTCATTCAGAACTAGCGCTTAGCGTATATTAATAATCCTCCTGAACAAGATCCCCCACCGTCCCACACCATTTTATCCGCGGCACCCACCAACATGGCAGACAACTTTGCCTATTTCCTGCCGCGATCTGGCGTGTACAGTCAGCCTGGAGCCATAGGTGGTGATCCGGCATACGCCGGCGACAGCAAATCGGTCTCAGAAATCGACATGGACGCCATATTCACCGGCCGGCACCAAAACGGCACCACTACCTCCTCTATGCCGGCAAGCTGGAACGCGCCTGGTTCAATGCCAGCAGGCCAACAGCACCAACTAAGCTATCCGGAATCAGCAAAGACCGAGTTTGCCGAAAATGTGGTCATGTTTAACGCCCCGGCCGCCGCTGTGAGCTCAGATTCACAATCGATGTCGCCAGACAGTAACGATGGGGTTTATAACGTCGTGCTGCCGCCGCCGCTGTCGCAGCAGCAGCAACCGTCGGATAATGGGGAGGATGAAAAGTTGAATGATGCTGACGATCTCCTGTCGGTGAGTCCAACATGTGGATAGGTATTCGTATGGGGTGTTTTTTGACGGCTCTGGGGTAGAAACGAAAAGCCCAAAATCGAGCGGCACAGGTAATGCTAAAACATGTTCGCCTGATCACGATCGGTAACTAATCCTTATCCAGCGTGCCTTCAGAGAGCGACGCGAAAAGCATGTCAGAGAACTTCAGGACAAACTCGAGGAAGCCGAGAAGGCCGCCAAAGACGTCGAACACGAGAACGCGCGGCTGAAGAAAGAACTCGAATGGTACCACGCAGAGAACAAGAACTTGAAAGAAGCTGCAGAAGCTGCGCGGGTGAATTCGGCTGGCGAATTCAACAATGCTCGTCCTACAACAGTCGTGTTTCCGGTATGGCGATTGTCTAGGTTGGGTGGTCATTGCCAAGCTGACCATTCTTAGGAACTCAAGGACGGCGGCAATGTTGAGAACCGGCATGAGCATCAGGTACCTCAAGCCTCAGCTGACACAGTCTTCCTTAACCCTTCGCAAATTTGGGACCGGCTCAACGAGCATCCGCGCGCGGATGTTATAGACCTTGCCGATGTCTTGAAGCGGTTAACAAGTAAAGCCCATTGTGGCGGTCACGGCCCGATATTCACTATTGCGGATGTCGATCAGGCAATTGAGGCGGCGTCATTCGAGTGACCGTAAACCCCATGGTAGTGCTGTGGGGGCTGTATTGCGAAAGATCAAGATATGGTGTTGTCCACGATAAGATTTTTGATGGTATAATTGCTAAACCAATATGGTGTTCTCGGACATGGGAGTAAATATTCCTGATTTTTATATTTTGATTAAATTGGTTACTACACAGACATGCGTACAATTGTATTGTGCCTTTCAAATGTGTTGCTCAACCCGTTCGATCATGGTGGGTGATATCTTGTCTAGCTGCACCACAACCTGTAAGGCGCTCTCGAAGCCCAGTTCCGACATTTATAGTAGATGGCGTCTTGCCGGTTCGTCTGGCATCCGATGGTCCCGGACATGTGAGCATCTAATTGACGGCTTGCGAGACTTCACATTTATGTGACTGGAACCATGTCGTACCCTTCCATCAGCATTAATGCCAAATGTTCCTTTGCTTTCGATTATAAAGTCCTCGGCGTTAATGTGCGATCGGATAGCCATACAAGAATATACACTGCTCTCAAATGCAGTTTCTAGAACTCGAAATATCATTATGATACACAAGAATGACGAAACACCCAAAAAAACCTAATAACATCATATACACACTTTCACATCCATCCAAGAGTGCCAAAGACCATCCCTAGGCCGTTTGCGCGATAAAAAAACATGAAATATAATACAAATCCAAACAATGCATATTAAACCTATGAAAACGCGTAATACATTATCCCAGCCGATATTTTTATAGTGTTACCCCATAGATGCCCATGCAGAACAAACCCAAGTCATTAAAATCGGCGATCCCTGTACAATGAATATTACAATTTTTCCTTCGCCCCCTCTTCAGTTCGGTTTCCGCTCATGTTCCTCTTTCTGCACGTTTCGCAGCAAGATGTCGCGTTGGTTTTGCAACGATATTGGGTATCCGTCCAAAGGCAGGTGAGCCAAAATGAAACCATGACACCGAATCTTGTCCTTGAAATCTGGTAGCAGGAATATACCTCTGGCTATAACTCTTCGAATATAATTGTCGGCAGCGAAGACCTCTTTGTCAAGAAGCTGTTTCAAGAAAATCTTAAACATGTCGAGATCGATTCCCTTCATATCCAAAAAGATATCAAACAGCGAGAATATTGAATCGAACACAGGCTTGCCGAGACTTTCCCACTTTTTGAGCATGGAAGTTGCAAGATCAACAGGTCCCATCTGACCATGCAAGCCACAAACTGCCCATTCGCATAATACGTGAACGAGCCTTTTGTAATCATTCCCGTCGTAGCTTGGAGGTGGCATGGACATGGTGATCAGAAGTTCATCAGATATTTGATCAATGTCGTACGGCGCCGTCGCGTTACGAAGGACCATAAGTAGCCGATCCCGTTGCTCTTCTTCAGAATTCTGCGACAAAGCACCTGACAAAGATAGCATTGACTGCTGATGACTCGTATTAGCCAACGCAATTTTCTCGAAAACATTCTCTGACCCCGCGTTATCGACATTGACAAGAGCTAACGCTCTTAGTAAAACGGGCCTTATTGACGGCCAATTTTCTGGCATGAGGAACGCGTCCGATGAAGTGCATGACAGTTTATAGACACACGTCGAAAGTTTGTGAAGTAGCTGCTGATATGTCTCCGCTTGCGGTGTTTGTGATTCCAAGTCTCCGGATATTAACCTAACGTGGTGGAGAAGTGCTTCTGCAAGTTTGCGGGACTTTGCAGGATGACTGATAATTCGAGACCAGAATAGGCGCACCAACAGCAGCGATATCGGAATGCGATACGGAGAGCTCTTCTCAAACTGCGTAACTGTCCAGTCAAGAAAATAATTCCTGTCGATAAGATCTTCCGAGTATAAGTGCGAAGCAAACCTGATCCTATCAAGAAGTTAGATAGGTTCAAGTCGATGCAACGAGAATACGTACGCATAGTCCATTCTTTCGCGCCATTTGGGAATCGGCACCGTCTGCTTAACCATAGCATCTCCCGGTTGACCGCATTCGGAAACTACTTTCTCAATAAACGCAGTGAACTGAATAGTCCATTCACGAACCCACTGTGTCTCTGCATCCGAAATCGACGCATGACTGCCCTTTCGTTTTAGACCACGCAATTCATTTGCACCTACACATCTTGCAAACCATACTGCCCTATGAATTGGAACAGCCTTATTACAGCACTGCTCCACCAGCATGCGATTTCTAATACCGTGAGGAATGGTTCTTGACAGTCGTCGTAAAGGAACAGACGAAGATGCCAAATCGCGCAGCCATGCTTCACGTTTATGATCGGTTAACGTCACCCTCGGTGGTGGCTTAAAGGTCGTCGGAGGCATTATTTTGTTCAGTTCCTGGCGTTTGTCTATCGCATTCATCATAAATTTCGACAGTGCGCTTAATGATGCGTTCTGTCGTAATGGGCCGTAAAGAGTGGCTCGAGCAGATCCTGTTTCATTCTATTCCAAAATTAGAATTAGCTACTACGCAACATAACGTAACTATAGCTTACAGATAGAAACGGCTTATCTTCGAACCCATGTTGAATATAGCTTTCCGTGAGTGAGTCCTCACCATGGGTTCCTTTCCATGGGAAGAAATCCGGGTATCCGGCTATCATGTGAGTTAGCATATGTCGTTGTCTGGTTTGCCTAACAACCATACCATCGGGGTTATCTTTCAACAAAGGTTGCAAATCTGCTGGTGGGGTCATGTAGTATATCGTCATTGAACTGTCGTCGCGTCCGGTCCCGCCTCCAGACAGCAATCCTCGTGAGGGGCTTGCTCCACTTGTCCCGGTTGGCGTTCCAGGCGTACCGGGTCCATGAGGAACAGGAAACGGAGATGACAAATGCCGCCTTTGATTAGCAGTTGCCGACGCCGATGCCGATTGCCGTGGCTGCGACGGTTGGGACGCTTGCCCTCCGGATTGTTGTTGAAAATGTGAACCGTCACCGTATCCATACTGTTGCTGTTGCTGTTGAGTCAACACATTCTGCGCCTTTTGCATTTGCTGAGCATATTGGGGCTGCCTTGCAAAATTCTGCGGACCATTTGGCAATTGCTGTGCTCCCGGAGGCGGTTGTCCTTGCGGTCTGACACTCGGCGCTGTGTCATTATCGGCGCGATGCTGTTGACCAGGCCCAGGTTTCAAAAGCCCGCTTCGCGAGTACATAGGGAACCGTGGCTCAGCAATTCATGTGCAAAATGTCAATTTCAACCAAGCAGATGATGAATGCTGGTTGTAGATGAGCTGATGAATCAGAACAGTGGGGTCGATAATAGCCTGGGTTGGCAATATGTCGGACCCGCTGTTCGGGCGCAGGTCTTGCCGATTTCGATGTCGTATGAGAACAGTCAAGGCTTTCGTCGGTGCTCTGCCAACCCAACAATACATACGATACACATCAAGCATATATTAACTTAAGTCAAACTTTCTGCCGTTGTAAGAGAAGCTCTAGATTATTCATTCTTTCATTCATGTGCTTTTGGCCCCCCGTTCGTCGGGTAAGATGTCTGGGTCAGTAACCCAAAATATTTCCCGGCTGTGGCACCTATCAGGTTGTGGCTGACTTTGCGAGTCCATCAGGCTAAGTTGGTGTGCACGGCTGCGGCGTTTTGACAGCAGCAGGTTATGCGGGTTTAGTACTCATCACGTGCCATTCTAGATGACAAACCGGCGGATTGGACTTTGGCCTGTTCGTAATAGACCTATGTCTAGGGCTAAACGCAGTCACATCCCTTTGGCGCCCGCAACGTTCAGAGACATCAATACTGCTCCATGGCCGACAGCTCAACCTGAATTGCAACTGAGATAGTTCAACTCCAATCCACCGACTTACATCCATCGTCCGTGTCGAACCAATACACCATGGGTATGTTGATTGCTATGATTCTAGTCATTCTATATTTTACATATGGCATTGATGCTAATATATTATAGCTGTGGGAAAGAACAAAAGATTGAGCAAAGGGAAGGTATGTTGGCCGGCGCGCGATCAGCTATTGCCCGGAAGTTTGGTTATTCTAGCAATTGTTGCTAACGTTTCTGCGATATAGAAGGGCATTAAGAAGAAAGTCGTTGATCCTTTCTCCAGAAAGGACTGGTACAACTTGAAGGTATGCAGATTGAGATGTCGTGAGCTGAGTTCACAGGAAAATTTGTATGTTTCATGCGGTATCTAACGTCTGCTCTAGGCGCCTTCTATGTTCGAGAACCGTGACGTCGGCAAAACCCTTGTTAACCGTACCACTGGTTTGAGTATGTTCCGAAAATCGTCTCTGTATTCAAATTAGATTCTTACACATATTTCCAGAGAATGCCAACGACTCACTCAAAGGCCGCATCGTCGAGATTTCCCTTGCCGATCTCCAGGGCGGCCAAGAGGACCATGCTTTCCGCAAGGTTAAGCTTCGTATTGACGAGATCCAGGGCAAGAACGCTCTCACCAACTTTCACGGTCTTGATTTCACCTCCGACAAGCTGCGATCCCTGGTTAGAAAGTGGCAGACTTTGATTGAGGCTAATGTCACGGTTAAGACCACTGACGACTACTATGTTCGTCTTTTCGCTATTGCCTTCACCAAGAGAATGAGCAACCAGATTAAGAAGACCACTTATGCTCAGTCATCACAGATCCGTCAAATCCGAAAGAAGATGGTCGAGATTATGACCCGTCAGGCCACCAGCGGCACTCTTGCCCAGCTTACCAGCAAGCTTATCCCTGAGGTCATCGGTCGTGAAATCGAGAAGGCTACCCAGGGTATCTACCCTCTCCAGAACGTCTATATCCGAAAGGTCAAGCTCCTTAAGCAGCCTAAGTTCGACCTCGGTGCTCTCCTTGCTCTTCACGGTGAAGGCTCTGGCTCTGCCGAGACCGGTCAGAAGGTGGAGCGTGAGTTCAAGGAGACCATTCTTGAGACGGTTTAAGGGGTGGACGTGTACGTTTGCATTAGTTTGTCAGAAATTTCATTGTATATGTAAATTTGTCGGTGTACATGGACACTAAAAGTGTAATAAAATTGGATTAACAACAGAGTATTATATTATTCGTGAGGAGTCCGTAGGAACTCTTCCACATGCATTACGAACTCAGTAGTTCTCTCGCTTATAACTTAATGCAACTGTCAGTACGGTGCTTATCCGAGACATTTTGAATAGACAGACTTACCCCAGTGGCCGGCATCTATGTCCTTCAAGACGAAGTTTGGGAAGAACCGACCGATAGTAGGAATAGCTTCATCCGGCACACTACGAGGTTGGTAACTTGACTCTTTACGGACGAAGAACTTATATACGTACTAGTGAGATCTACTGCCCCGAATGAACAATGCCGGTCCTACAAATCGGTCACTCTGTGAATTAAACGGGAATTCGGCGATGTGGTCCAGTGCCCTTGCTAAGGTGTCAAGAGGTACGCGGAATCCGATTGTTCCATCACTCTTGAACTTCGCATTTGTTAATAGAAAGTTTCGGATGTCGACGCTCTAGAACAGCGCACGATCAGTCAGCCTAGAACGTATCTGTCATCAGACACAGACAACCAACCTTTTCGTACTTTCCCAAAACTTCAAACGCATCTTTCATGGACCTTAATCCCATTTTCTCAATACTCCGCAATGCTTGGACATATTTCGGAATATCAATTCCTAGCGCGGCATCTATCGGCGCGTTGTCCACAGCGATTAAGCTGTCCACAATATCCGGCCGACGCAATGCAATAGCCATCGCGGTTTTGGCGCCCATAGAGTGGCCCAGTACAACCGAGGGCCTTTTAATCTTCTCGTCTATGAAATACTCGACGTCTAGTGCCAGGCTCTTGTAATCATGAGTTCGCGAGTGCGGGCTGTCGCCGTGATTTCGAAGATCCTATTTATTGCTGTCAGTAACTAAACCGGACTGTAGAGCCTACAAGTAGCGGGTCATACCAATGCATATACTGTCGTCGCAAGCTCTTTCGCAAAGCGTCTGTTTCGCAGAATTAGGCCAGCAATACATAAAACGAGAGCAGTTGAATACACTTACCGGCAAACGCTCCTATTATTCTGCTTTGAGCCTAATAACCCATGTAGAACAACTATTGGTGCAATATTGGAATCCTTCTCCGAGCCCGGGGACGGTGGATCAAATTGAAGATATTCCATTCGTATCGGCTGCTGATTGCTATCAACTTGTCGGAAAAGCGACGTCGAATACGGGCACGCACAGGTAAACCTTGGTGGATTCACGGTATATCGCGAAGATGCTAATAGGCTACGCGCATTATGTATACTTGTTTGAAATAAAGACATGTCTAGTAACTCTAATTGTTATACTTAAATGTAGAAAAAACCCGGTCTAAATCGATATCGCGGAGAACGATTGCTTGTCTGCGGCTCCGCAAATGTCGAGTTCGTCAATATCGCCGGGTAACTCATCATCTGCGACGAGTGAAAGCGGCGAATTAGGAGGCACGATTCACTCCAAGTCGAGCGCGCGAAATCTGTACATTAATATTCGCTGAAGAGAATTTAACACCATATTCCCAATTGTTCTCTCTGGCGCTTATAGGAAATGTGTGTATCAATATGTTATAAATCCTTTTTGGAAAGAGAGCTAATGAGAATTGTGCAGACAACATGCCGACGAAACCGACTCATTTGGCCCTGACGACCAAGATCATCAAGACTCCGCAGGAGGGACGAACGGAGACTATTCATCTATATCGACGATTCTTGCGAGCGGTATGATCATATTGCGGCTAGGGAGATGGGGATTTTGGGATTCGAAGGATATCTACTAAAATCGTACCACCAGGCACCAACGATTCTCCGTCTGTATCAGATGGATGTGCCACTGGCCATGATCCGATCTAAACTCCGACAAGAATTTGAGCGTCAGCGTTTTGTCAGGAGTTTGCCAGTCATTAGTGTGTTGCTAGCAAAGGGAAATATGGAGTATCAGGTATTCAGCACTGTGTCTCATGAGATTTGGGTCTCGGAAATTGTCTAATTTGTGTTAGGAAACCGTGAACTTCTGGAAGCAGAAAGCTCAGATCTTCAAGTACTTTACTCAAGAAGAGTATCCAGAGCGTTACGCTCGCAAGGGATTCGTGGACAAGTTCTTGGAGGTATGCCGAATTTGATGGGCATATTCGCTCAATAGCAACTAATATGTGCTTAGGGAACTGCATAAAGATGTTATAGCTACAGGAAGACATAATAGATTCAACAGGGTCGGACGACAAGTGGTATCGGAGTGCATTTTTTGGTTGTCATGCGTAAATACAATAGGGGTTGATCCTGCTCACGGGTTGATAAAACTTACCGAACAAGTACATATCGTCTGTGTTCCTCGCTGACGACGCCATAATAGAACGAACGTATCGACAAATAGGCTGCAACCTCTGAAATTACTAAACTTAGGGAATATTAAAAAGTGGTCTCTGGCATTGTTGTGCTTTTAATATCACACGCCCTTCCTCTCCCGCCTTCCCACTCACCCCTCGTACGTTATGAGCTCGCTCGCACAAATAAAACGACCCCTCAATATATCGGCAATCTTGCCTCCAAAGCACCTTACAATTGCAACCGAATCATAATTGCAACATCCCGCGAGAATTATCAGTGCACGCATGTTCTATTGTAGCAATTCCCATCTGTCTATCAGAAAATTCTGGTATGTTTTTGTCCTTTGACAGCTCCAAACATCGATAGACTAAGTGCGACGTCATTTTCCAACATCGACGTGTTACTCTCCTCCACGAGATCGAACGACCTCATATTTACCGGAAACGAAGTTCCGTTTTTCACTGCAACAAGATTGCTGAAGTACGAATCCTCGGATGCAGCGCTCTCAGTATTAACAATTTGAGCGGCAGTTTGTGAAGCGAGTGATGCTGCGGAAGAGCTATTGATCGAAGGGGAATACGGCTGGGAGCTTGGTTGTGACGGGTTGACGGAGCCCACGGATAGGTGCGGTGCGGGAGATAGTAAATTTGTTTGCGGTGACGGAGTCGAGAGAGCTGCTGGAGATTTCTTCGGATTGGTCATATATGAAACCATTTTGCGTTGATTAGGAGCATAGTCCGTTGTAGTCAATGTAACACGGAGGGCGATGACGACTAGGTACGCGACGTCCAAGAGTCAATATCCGTGCTTCTCACGTCTGGCAATTCATGCCTACCGGTCTGTGCGTAAGAGTGCTCTAGACTGTAATCTTGTATGACGTGTGGCTATGGATGTGTATGTCAGAGATCGGGACGACACTCAACTTGGTATGTTAGTATCGCATCAGTCGACAGTTCGATCTGGGACGAGTGCGGCGCTCAATATAATCTCCGCAGATTCCGAACACCACCAATTGGTATCCAACTCATGTGTGATTTTCTTCTATTAATGTGACTAATACACTTGAGTCACAATTACCAGAACCAGAATATTATGAGAGTTACATATATATAAGCTATAAGCTATATTATAGCAACTACATGATGTCAATAAGCATTGCACATACAGATCACTAATCCGACGTCAATATGAAATACAAACACCAAACCAATTATCCATTATCTTTATTCCCACACCATTTTGTCCGACATTCCTGTAATCTCTGCGTTACAATTTCTGCATAGCAGCAATGTCGGTGGACTGGACGTGGTCCTCGTCTTCCTCAATAGCAGCCTGGAGATCATCAAGAGAAATCTTCTCATCCTCAACGACCAGATTAATCTGCAACTTCTTGATACCGTAACCCACAGCAATCCACTGGTGAGCACCCCAGACGAGGCCATCCATCTCAACAGACTTGACATTCTCCAGCAGCTCGTCGAGGTCAGTCTCATCGTCCCAAGGCTTGACCTCCATGGTGACGATACTCTTAGCGGCTGGCTTGGGTCCTTTCGCGGCCTTCTTTGCAGCGTACTCGGCTAATCGTTGCTGCTTCAGCTTCTCGGCTTCAGCATCCTCCTCCTCGTCGTCCGAACCGAAAAGGTCGACCTCCTCCTCTTCCTCCTCCGCGGCCTCAGCTGGGGCCGTAGCAGGCTCCTCAGCGGGAAGCTCGGGTCCGATGGTGGCAATGTCGGCAGAAGCATCGCCAGGGAGATCGGAGCTAGACGTATTATTAGTATGACTACGGAATAATTAATAGCCCAGGTAAATACACTCACAATTCGCTCTCGTACGAGACAATGTTGGAGTACCAGCGAGCGACGTTACTGTAACACGTTATCAGCAAACCACAGTATTATTGTTTCCAGAGTGTCTACTTACGGGTAGGTCTTTGCATCGGGTGCGGAGCCAACGGCCTTAAAGACAATGACATCATCCTGGGAGGGCGTGTATCTAAGAATCAAACTTGTCAGCTTATAACGTCATTTCGATCGGATCCACTTTCGCCAAAAGTCAAAAGCCAAAACATAGGTTGAAACTATCACTCAAGTTCAGAAAAATGTTAAACAAAATGGGTTTGTATTCATGCTTATGCGGTGTCTTAAGCCGCGATCATAAACACGGACCATAGTTTTTCATCATACAAGAATAGGACCTAATCGCGGAACAAGTTCCATTTCCATATCAGAACACAATTGCCCTCTGTTGCATTCCTTTGTGGAAAATATGGTGTCTCTTGCCCAGTCACAACCTCAACTAATTCCTGAATTTATCAAGAAAGATCTCCTTTGATTTGACGAATGTCACAACGTTGAACAAAATGGTAATTACCCAGAAATAAAGCTCTCGGTCAACAAGAAATCGTTAAGTCTGGCGAGACCTATGCAATTGAGTTGTCAGCATTCTGAACTGGTCCTCCTATTTCGGCTGAGCTTGACACGTTGACGACGCGCCGTCTGCCTGGATCTAACTAACCCACACGTAATACCAGTAATTAAAATGAGCTTACCAGCAGCAGAAGCAAGATCACCGAAACCCATCGTGAACTGTGTGATGAAGTAGATCAGGAAGAAACGAAAACGATTATCAGAGAAGGTGTGACAGGAATGGTCCTTGACGTAGTCAACCGAGCTGGAAAAAATTTGTGTGGTGGTAAGATAGTGTACACTTCTGTGGCCGCACGTGCGGCGATTGCGCACTAAGTTGGGTGTGGTTTGAACTCTTACCCATACGGGCCGTGGATAACTGTTCAGCGTTTAACGTCTACACGATTTAACCTGAGTGTAGATTGCCCTGTCTAAATCGAAGTTGAATCGCATGATACTTCAGTGAAATTTGTACGGAACATGCTGCAAATACAAAAAATAATGCAAATGCCACTAATTCTTGCTTTCAAAATGCTCAACTACTAAATGCGCAGCATGGATACCTGATCCGTATGCACCTCCCACTGTTGCGAGTTGTAACACGTCGCTACAGTGTTCTCCTGCAAGCCATACATTTCGCTCGGGTAATCCTCGCCTTAGCTCTTCAATGTCTATATCACCTTCCTTTAAGCCGACCGTGAAGCATGAATATGAACCATATCCGGCATATGGGTCCTTCGACCAACTGGTGCTTATAATCGCTGCCGGTTCGTCGCGACCAGGTTCATAGCCAGATATTCGGGAAAAGTATGGCTCAAAAAATGCGATCTTCTCTCCATCGGTTTGCATATTCACGACTTTCTGCGACATCTCTCCGTATAAGTACCATAACAGTACTGGTTGACAATACGGCTCCGGGAGATGTGCAAGGGATATGACAGACATCGGCCACTTCTCTGGATTGGTATGTGGCGCGTAATCGGGCGCGAAAAATTCGTAATAATCCAGACTCCAAAATTTCCTTGGAAATCTGATATAAACCTATCATAGAATCGAGTCAGTTCATTGAGTCTTAAATCGACACCGTTAACGTTCATTCACCTTTTCCAGTCGGCCATATCCCAGAGAGTCGACAGCGGATAATAATCGCGCTGGTAGTTCCGGATGAAAAGCTATAGCTCGTTTCTTCAAAGCACCTAATGGTACCGCAACAACAGCCGCGTCAAATGCAATGCTCTGTCCCGTCTTCAACGTAATACTGACACCACTTGCAGAAGTATCAATATCTGCAACAGGAGTATTGAGCTGTAGGTCTACCTTATCTATAACTTTCTCTGCCATATTCTGTAAAATCGATGCAAATCCACTTGCAACAAACAAGTTCTCTCCCTAAAATGTCTTAGCCGTTAAAATTAGTGTTCTAATAAGTGCGGAACTTACTGGTGACGGTTCCTCTAAGAACGCGAACTTCAGACTCTGCCTTTTCACATCCTCTCCAATATAAAACCCAAATATCCGTGTAGCCATCAAGATCTGTTCTTGCATTTCAGCATTATCCGGATACCTGTCCGTCGCGACTCTCTCGACATAGTCGTACAGGCTCAACTCAGGATCAATCGTCGCTGCGTTCTCCTTTGAATACTCTATAGCTTCCTCAACATATTCCCACATAAACTCTTCAAGATAATCCACCTTGTCAGGAGAATACTGCATTCCATTAGGCGCGAAGATGGTTCCATAGGAACCTATATCGTGTAACGTCACGCTAGCATCTTTAAAGTACGATAGAGCTGAATTCTCTTTTGTGTCACCGTGCATCCAGTTCGGACCCAGATCGACTGATTTGCCAAACGCATTCGACACGTCGATCTACATGCATAATTAATACCTTCGAGCATGACAGGATTTATTGACATGAGGACTTACTCGGCCACCTATACGGTCTCTCGCCTCGAATATGGTGACGTCAAATCCATACTCCAGCAGTGTCCGCGCACAACTGATGCCGGCCGTTCCAGCACCGATAATTGCGATTTTCTGGGACATAATAGAGCTATTTGTTGAGCAAGAGAAGCCTGCTTTCAATGTATATACTCTATGAAGTGGATGGATTTGCTGACGTCTATAATATCTTGGCTGCGAATGGAACCACGCGACGGGTGTCCAGCTGGCTCTAGACAACACTTCCGAGCCGAGTCACGCACCAAGTAAGTCACGCAGCATTATATTTCTGGATTATAACCACCACAAAATCTTCGTTAATGCAAGTATCCTCGTGAAAGTGTCTGTTGTCACGCGTACGTAGCAGTGATCTTGATGAGATCAGACTCCATACGCTACACAGAACGTATGGCAGTTCAGCAAGGTTGCAGTTGCTGGGACTGAGCGCTCTCAGCACGTGGCCGTACGACCGGCATAGAGGCAGTTTCGTCATTTCCGCACAGCATCATAAATTTACAATTAAACAAGACAATAATTGGATAATAATGTGGATCGACAATGTAAACCATTTACAATCCTCAGAGATTGAGCGCAAAAGCGAGACGTAACGAAGAAACCTGAAGATTGACTAGTTTTCACCATAAAAAAACTAATCATGATACCAATAACTTAATCATTATGAATATATAACTTATCAGCGTGTTTTCAAAGATTTGGTACATGCAATTTTTATAACCGCAGAGCGGCGGCGACCGAATCTCGCTAACACCCAATATAGACCTTAATTACAATCAGCACAGATTAGGAGTATCGTTAGGCACTACTCCGCTCATAAACTGGTCCTTGGTATTATACTACGTAATATAATGAGGATAAAGGACCTCTGAAGAGCGCTAAGAAACCTCACTAGCAGAGAATACCTTGCAGTGCATTGCTATAGCTGGATTCACCTTACAGTCACTGGCCACGCGATGATTATTCTTCGCTGTCTTTAATCTTCGTTGTGATACGAATACTGACAGAATATACAAGTAGCTGAACAGTAGATAAATGAATGATGTGTGGTTGGCAGAATTGCTCCAAAAGCCCATGTACTAATTATACATGACAATATTGTGAAGATGTAAGAAACAATAATCCGCAATTACTCTGGTCATCACTCACGGTCAGTTCTACTGGACGATGAGACAAGAGGCAGAAGCACTGGCGCACGCATATTCTGCCGAGTCGACAACTCGAGCGTTGGTGTCGCCCCTGTGCGGCCACTGACCAGAGCAACGTAATCTGTAGACAGCTTGTATTCGCCAGTCGTCCTCGATTCATTTACGTTCACCGGCCAACAAGCACGACACATATAGAAACTCAATGGATCCATTTTCAGACGCTGGAGGCATGTATCTTATTATTCTTGTAAATTCTTGCAACGAAAGAATTGTATATCAGAAACGCCGTGGTGGCTGTCGCATTGAGCCAACACTAACATTATGTTCACGCAGAGCTCTTCGCGATCCACAACCTCTTCTATCAGGGCGCATACAAGGAGGTTCTGGAGCAATCGCTAGCGGGATACTCCGATTCCGCAATAACACAAGCAAGAGTGTACCAATACCGGGCACAGATCGGGCTCGGGTCGGCCGAGCAAGTTGTCGGTGAACTCGACGACACGGAAGGGAACGCGTCACTGGTGGCCGTGAAAGCGTTGGCGCTGTATAAGATTGGCGAAACTGAGAGCAGCTTGGAATTAGTCGAGGAGTTGGCTGAAACGGCGAGCGATGATGCGACTGTACAAGTGCTAGGTGCGATCGTGCTATATTTGGCTGGCAAGGTCGAGGATGCGCTGTCGTTGCTCAGCAAGCATGAGGGCAATCTCGCCGCGTAAGTCCGCAAGGCTATTCGATAAGGGGAAAGTGGTAAACTAATTGGCGATAGTGTCGCCTTGATTGTCCAGATCCGATTGTTGCAGAACAAGCTTGATCTCGCGTCCAAAGAAGTTCAACTCGCAAAAAAATGGGGCCAAGACAATCTTTTGGTCAACCTGTCAGAAGCTTGGGTTGATTTACATTTGGTAAGATTTTGTTGCAAATATGATCTGAATTGATTTAAGTACTAAGCAAGGTATGGTCAGGGCGGCGAAAAGTATCAAGAAGCGTTTTATATCTACGAAGAGTTGGCACAAACCCCATCCACCTCTAATGCCCGAACATTCGTCGGCCAGGCTATTGCCGATATTCAACTTGGCAGATTGGAAGAAGCCGAGGATGCTATCAATTCGGCGTTGGAAAGGGACTCTACGAGTCCGGATGTCCTGGTCAATGCTATCGTTCTCTACATCCTACTTGGACGGGATTCCTCGCAGTACTTAGAGTATGTATTCTCTGAAATGTTTAGAATCTTGCGCGCTGACGACTGTGGATAGGGCCCTGCAAAGTGTCGATGCGGACAATCACTTCCTGACGGATTTGGAAGAGAAAAGTGCACTGTTTGACAGTTGCGCTGCAGAGTACGCAAGCCTGATCGTAGAATAGACGACGACGAGCTACCAGTCTGCCCAGTATTGTTCGAGATTAGTGACAGAAAGGAATTGTATCATATACATCGTTTAGAATGATTATTTAATGAATATACTGTTGGGGTGAAATAAGAGCTCGCAAGTGGCCAGGTCACCTAGCACATGCACTGATGGTTCGCAAACCAATCTACGCTGGCGTATAATGAACAAACTAAGATGGCCACAATCGTTCGTTATTGAACAACAACCGCCACGTTAAACCGTAGTTGTCAGAATCAGGTCAATAGCAAACCCGCGTGGCATGAGCGAGGATTCACCTCCGATGGATATTATTCTGTCGCGTCGCAGAGGACGTACTCGATATACTGCGTGCCGGTAGATAGCACTGAACCAAAAGCAGTTTTACAAAATGTTACCACGACCTGTCGACAGTGCAGACATTGATCTACATTCTCACATCTAACGCGACCCAGAGATCCATCACCAGATTACAACCGACTTCAATCTTACAGTCTACAGCTGGCCATCGCCTATCAAAGCAAACGACATAACGATGGGACGATGGGTTCGCCCCACAATCGATCGCCGCTGGCTTGGTCAGGCAACCACAAACCGAGGGCCGCAGTCGGGCAAACTTCCCAATTAGTCAACGCATCCTCGCGCCTCCGACACGAAAGCAACGCCAGCACCTTTCGTTCCCACACACAACGCCAGACCATAAAAACTGCACGACCCGCCCCCCCGCTTTCTCGTCTTGCAAACTTCTTCTGCTCAGGTGCTACACGCATGTGTACAGTTCCGCATATTCAGCCATACAGCAGTCCGGTCAGTTAACAGTGCAGATGGAGAGACACCTTGGAGCAGCAAGCAATTAGACTTTACTTGAGGTGCAGCTTATTCTCAGTAACAAATGGGGCAAGGGTTTGACGGAATTTTTTGGCAGCATGTTTTGACGAATATGCCTCAAGTGGACAGATTGGCGAAATATATGGTTCGGCATATGACATGTACTGATTGGGGTGTTAAGTGGTGATACAGTGCATTTTTGCGCCACTTTGTGAGCAGGGCGTGAGACGCTAGGTACGGGACTGCAAATGGGTACGGATTAGGGCGGGTGGCGGTTCTCGGGGTACCGCGGGAGACGGTCGACCGGGCGGGTGGCAACGGGGGGAAAGGTAGTAATCGATTGGTTGGAATTTACGATGAAACGGGGGGCTTATCACAGCTTGAGAATGAACTACTCTATTCCTGAAACCTGTTACGCGACTGCGGCTTCCATCAATCAATTTCGATTTGCGGCATATTTTGGCACTGTTTAGTTTTCTTTTTTCGTTCTGGTATCAGTCGGACAGAACAAATCAATAAAGGGCTGGCTGTCAATTATAGTACGTTCAATCATGATATTATTGCACTAAGCCACCTTACAACCACGCCAGAAAACGTCTATATCATATACCATATGTGTGATCCCTTAAAGCAAGAAAAAAGAACACCGAATCCCAGAAACGTAACTTAGCGTTTAATCCCATGACCGATAGTGATCCCAAATACCCGAACATACATGTACGAACAATTAAAAGCAAAGTCTATATGCGAAACGTGAAGAATGTCTATTGCACAATCGTGACGCCCTTGTTGAATCGAGCGCTAATGGGCGACATATGGCCTTTCTCGGCACGGCGAGCCTTGCGGGTGTCGACTCCAGAGCCGAAGAACTTTTGCCTGCCGAAGGACGATGACTGCGGTGTCCGGTTGTGTGGCTTCTTGTATCGCTCAAGATCGCCCGAGTCAAGAATTCGCAACACCTCCCGCTCAATGTCGGCAAACGTGTCAAACGGGATGTACTCGATGTTGTGCTCTTTGCAGTACTCCTCCAGCCTGAGACCAGCACGTGCGAAGAGAACATCAGCCTCGCGAGCAGCAGGAAGGTCGGAAACGCCGTCGCCAACGAAGATGACCAACGGATTTCGGTTGCCAGGAAGCTGCTTGCGGAGTTGAGCACGGCATTCTTTGACAGAGAGCGACTTGTCATGGCCGAGATGAGAGTCATGTCGCCAGATTGGCTTCCATTGCGAACCGTCCTCAGCAATCTCTGCTTCGTTGGAGATGATATCAATCCGCCTGGAAGAGTGGTGACCTAGGAACTCGTTGAGGACACCTCGGAGGACAGGCTTTAGGCCAGCAGAGATGACATTGAAGGCGACACCCTCTCGGATGCAAAAGTCGTGGAAGTCAGCAAAGTCAGGGTCGATCACGAGATGCTCCTTCATGGCCCTCATGGACTCGTCGAAGGGGACGTTCAAGCTGCCCCACATCTCCTCAGAGACTTCTCGGAAACTTCGTTCGCCAGTGTGGATCTGCTGGTCGAGTCGTTTGCGGTGCTCGGCACCACAGCCGTGACGGTCAAACAGTATGTGACCAGTGTCTTGCATGAAGATAGTGCCGTCGAAATCTGTCCACGATGTTAGTATATTCTTGGTCGTCCGAGACTATAATAATCCAATCGTACCTGAAAATATAGCGACGTCCTTGCGGGTAGGGAAGATCTCAGTAACAGAGGTGGTAGCAGCAGTTTTGCTGTTGGAATATGATGGAGCCATAGCGAGTAGGACGTAAGATTGTAGTACTTCGTAGATAACGGTTTGTCTGTTCCAAAGGGGTTTGAGCGATTGTGGGGTAAAGAAAGTTGAGAACGAGTGAAGAAGGACGAGTTCAAGGAGGGAGGAGGCTAATATTTATAACATTAAGACGGGTGGCGGAAGGACCGACCGGAGGATGGGTAGGTGGGTGAGGGAGGTTGCACACGAACCATTGCGGACTGTCGATGAGCAGGACAAGGCAGAACCGACGCCCGGCTCGGGCGACGACGATGAGAACCGCCTCAGAAGCGGCGCGGGTACCCCACACGCGCTTGTTCGTTCGTGACTACGCTGCTAATGGCGGCGTCGACCAACGTACCCGGTACCTGTTTTGTGATCCGTGATCTGTGATCGGCGCCACCTGCGCCACGCCTTTTCCGACTACCTCATCCGTCGCTAACGCACGGTACCTGCATCGACTGCCGCGCGCAGTAGATCATTGCTTCTGACCCATCTCCCAGTTTTTCCAGTCTCTATAGTCTGTAATCCTGAGTCAGTCATTACGATGGATATTATCAAGCATAGAATAGCACAGAATCATATTGTCATAACACTAATAACATAGTTTTAAACAGCACGACTCTTCGCCGTCCGGGTCAGGATGAACTTGGTCATCGGTTGGTGCTGACCTGTACCCGAACTTGTCGGGAGCTCGGTGGGAGCATTAGGTCTTCTGTGACAGTTTTGGCTTGCGGCGTGCACTGAAGTGGATTCCTAATATGTCTTACCAGCCAGCGCAGCTTCGCTTGTTTGAGTAGGTTCTCCAGTTGACCTCATTAGCGGATACTGCTTCCGGTTCCCACAACAGGCGGCGCATTTGTCCGAGCAGCCATCGGGAAATGGCACAAGTGTCGCGTGGTTAGACACCAGATGCGATCGCCTATTTGAAGGCGATGCGAAGCGACGTCATCATGCGTACAGAATTGTGATCCATCGGCTTTCGTACCCCACCAATCGTGCTGTGTTCGATTCGCAACTCACAGTGCGCGCTGCAAATGGGAAATTGTAACTGGAAACTTCTTGCTTAATTTCATAGCCCACGTTTTCGTATACACCGCCGATCTTGTCGACAGCATCGTCAGCGTGGGCTCATGTACGGCTTTAACTTTCACTGCTACGCACTTCATTACTTTGTATTTGCCATCCAAACATCAACGAGGTGAGTCTGATAACTCAAATTATCGTCACATTTGCGATTCCACGATATAGCCATCACCCCCCTGGAAAGTCCTGGATGCCAATCACTGACAGAGGGGAGACAAGCATAACCCACTATCGCCCTGGATGGGCGGGGGCGGTGTTCGAACCATAGTTTTCGGAACTGATTAATTTCCGCGTCGTCGTTGCGTTGTGAACTCCCCGGGCGTGTTCTGACGGTGATCGATCGATTATCCTTGGCTTATACGGCGTGGATATCGCTCTAGCGACAATATGACATCTGGCCATTGGGATTCTCCAATTCCATGCGTAATTAGTGCTGTGTGACGTGCTTTCAATTAGTGATATGGAGAACGAGTAACTGTGCATGTCTCGCGCGGACGACTTCTACGTCATTATCGACGAGGAGTAAGGACTGGGCAGGGCCCTGTGCGACAATGTGAAGGACCTTAAAGGCGAGACATTCAACAGGATTTGTGCAATCTGCAAGGAGTTGTTGTGTGACGTAGCGCAGAGCAAGCACGATTCTTGTCGGTTTGACTCGCAATGACATGACACGCGGTTGCTTCATGAGCATCGAACAGCAACGGTGATCGTGTCAGATGATTCAATTCGCGACATACGACGATGGTATGCGCGCATTCGTTGACAACACATCGCTGTGGGATGCGCCCTACGATAGTAGTTCCATTACTTACAAGAACAACACATCGCGAAGCATCGGAAAGAATCGTTTGCAGAGCGTATGGTCTTCCGATGTGCCCAAGCTACGCTTGCTGCAGATAGCTGCTCGATTACGTAGGGAGAACCTCGAGATGTTCCTGCGTAAATGTGTAACCCCCTACCAGGCCCTGCGCTTGCAGGCGGAACCTGAAACGAAGAGCGAAACGTTTACACCCTTGCGGCGATTCTGGTAACCTGTCATAAGCTAAGTCGATCGGCTTCGTGAAACTGCTTGATTTATGGCACCCTCATCACCTTGAAACGGTGCATGGATCTTGAGCAGTGCGTAGGAAACTTCTTGAAGATGCGACAATGAAAAGAAACCACCAGTCTGATAGGATTTAACCTTCAATGAGAAATACAGTTTGTACATTCAACAGTAACTATTTACGGCTTCTGGCTAGTCATAGATCGGTCCTTCGTTAAACTTTCATCGTTAGCAACTGGTTGTAAGCTCTCAGCGGCGGCAAGCGCTTATTCTATCCAAATAGTTTATATTGACATTTACTTATTGCAATCTGTTTGGATTTACTGCGCCTCAAAGACCAGATTGAGTTGGGGCAACGTCATAGTGCAGATTCTGCACGCGAAAACTTAACAAAAACACGACTAGAAAAGTGACGTCATGACTGCCACGGAAAGTTTCGGTCCGGCCTGCCTGATATCCGTGCGCTTGTGGCGGAGCCGGCCATTTCCGCGACGGTAGCAAGCCAGACGCCAGATGGCAATTTGTCTAGCGGGAAATCCTAGAAAACTGCTGACGTGGAGATGCGATTGGATGGTGAATATTGAGCGGAAGATCATTAGATCAATGACGTAAATTTCTCACCATCGGGAGGTGGGCAAGTCACAGTGTTTTCACTCGGTTTCCGCGGCACGATCCACCACGCGGATAAAGTCAGGCTCGCAATCAACGGTGAGATGAAGTCGCTCCCCTCGAGAGTAAGCCGCGAGTGATGCTCCTTGCATATGCATCCGGCTGAGAGATAGTTAACACCAGCTAGCAGCAAGTGATGAGGTAACCTTGGTCGGCATAGCTGTAGTACTTAGTACTATGCAGTATATTATGTGGCCCGAATTTGAGCAACGGGAAATAGGGAGCTCGCGCGCATGCGGAAGGTGTTGATCCACAGCTACACGCTGTTGTGACAACAATGTTTATAAACAACGCGACATCGACGCGTATCATCGACCGGTTATGATACGTCTCCCTTGTGTCGAATCCATCACAGCTAAGTTGAGCTCCTGGCTAGCACGATTTCGATGTCACCACGCAGATGTCCAGGCAATCCAGGATTGACTCTAGAATACGCTGTCTTGTCCGGACAACTGACGCTAGCCCTGACATGGTAAGAGTATGTTGAACCATTACTGCCCAGTAAGGTTGACCCGTACGTCGAGCTCTGGACTAAGTCCTCTAGATCCAAGCGCTTAATGTCCTCAAGGAATTCAAACGTATCCTGCGGATCCGAGACTTCGTTGCCCTTGCTGATATCAATCTGCTGGGACTCCTCAGATTAGGACGAACTTAGCGACGGGTAAGACAAAGAATTAGGGTTAATTGGTCTATGTAAGCTTGTCTCGAACTTAGAGTAATTTTGATAACGGCGATGCGCGATAGCCGGCCGCCTCTCGTCGATCGGGCGCCATTGATGCAATGATATGTATTTTTCAGCTCAATTGAGATACTGCGTTCGACGAATAGCCTCATAGATGACTCAGTGACAGCTCACGGCCGCAGGTCCATTCAAGGATTGTCGGTGGCCACTACAAGTAGCGAAAAATTGTGATTTTGACAACCTGTCCGCGCGTGCGACTAGACGACACTTGTGGCGCTGGTACCATGTCCACATCTTTTGGATTAGCCCCAACCTATCAAATATTACAGCTAAGAATAATAGTAATGGACAAGCTGAGTACTCTAATACGAATTGTCAAACTCAAAATAACTGGGCTCGCGAAGATCATTTACCCGTACTGGGCTGTGGGGGGTCATTCCCGTACCGGTCGTCAGTGATAATCGCATGCTGCTGCCAAGCAAAGCTCGAAAGCCAATACGGTTCGGTCGCGTCTTCCATTTGCTACGCTTCGATTTATGCGGCGAAACGCGATTGGTACCCAGTTATCATTCAATTGAGTTGACAGTTCGTTACGGCCATCATTCCGTAAGGTCAATGTTGCGTGTTACTATTTTCTATTTACTCTGACAGCAGTCTGTGGTCTTATATCTCAAGTCGGTCCTCGTCTCAAATGAAGTTTGAGTATACCTGAACGAGCGGAGTTGAAGAAAGCGAATTCACAGTTAAGTCTACGATATATTTTCTACGATTCAGATAAGTTCGAGCACCTGAAGAGCCTGGCGCAACCAAAGTGCATGGGCCAGGCTTGAGCATTTTCTTCTTTCGAGCAGTTTCCATCGGTTAGAGACGCGCAGACTACTATCGAGCTCCAAAGAAGCTATAAGATACCGTAAAACTGGGGTGGCCACTAATTTGGCTTCCACTAGCGCTGACGATCTTTCCTGATTTGGCATTAGGTTCAGTAGCAGCTTGCTATTATCCTTAAACGGATTAGCGAGGCTATCAGTCCGAAAGGTTTGTGACTTTCACGTGCTGTTCAAAGCTATCATCTGTGGTGTGCGATCACACATAGCCTTTCCCAGATGTATAATTCCGGCACCATCCTTGTTGCGTTACATAACTCCGCTAAGCCAAGTTTGGATTAGTCGCCACTCTCATACGTGCGCTCGGGGACGTGCCACGAAGTGCGCTATCGTGATACAAGCCACGCCTGGTCATGGTTCGTAACAGTTGAGTCACAGGATGATCAGGCATTCGATAACTTTATGCTGGCTGCGGCTATCATGAGAAATACCTATCCCGTCGCTACCAAATGGTCGAGCTACGCTTTGAACTGGAACAATTAATTGTAGTTACATTGTCCGTGTGATATTGGGGCGTTATCCACCGACCATGGTCAGAATGACCGATAGTGAGAATAGATTGCCAGACAAACAATTATTACTGCTCAGACCGCGTGGCGATGTGATTCCTGCATTAGCTGATACGCATGGTTAGTTCGTGAAAGGAGATAACACGCTGCCTTATCACGGCGTTTAGTGTCTACCGCATGGATCCAGAGTTGACTACGTGCCTGCCATTAAATCATCGTGATTACTGGTGATACTCTTCGCAACAGCAGCATAACATCTAGCTTGCCACGTGTAACGAGAAGTCAGAGGATAGGGCGCGGTCCGTTTGTTAGCGTAGCGGGCACCACCCATCCTGATGTGTAAAATAATCCACCTATGTGGATTGGCTCGGCATTCCCTAGGTGTCTGTTATTCTGATGCGCGACGACGTTTCGATGGGTGGACAAATGATTTCGGCGGAAGTTGCTTTACAAAATTCAGCGCAGTTGCGCAGAACGTGCAAATGGCGGTTATCTGATTATACCGCGGGAAGGTCGCACATGTATTATTGTACATATTTATTTAGGATGTGTAGACTTCCCTCATGTTCTCATAAATCCTGCCATGGTAAGGCGAATACTAGCACTTACTGAAAACGACAATCGTCCGACAGAGTAAGTACAATGCACACCAAGTTTCGTCTTGACAGGTGTACCAGCGAAGCATTCTGAAGTTGCAGATGATCTGGTAGTGCCTACACATCGCAACAATAAAGCGTGTTAGGCTTTGAGTCCCGTGGGCTTGAATTGCACTAAACTCCCAACAGGGCAAATTCGACACGGCGACGGACACCATATTCAATGAAGTCAACGTTTTCGGTAGAAGACAGGTCAAGTATCGAAGCCTACATTACGCCTACGGACTAGCCATGGCTCTACTTTCAAGGTCATCCGGTGGAATCGCCAGATCAAACTGTATTCGCAAGTTAGCGCGATTCTCACCGACGCCAGCCGTCACCGACCTCGTGCGGACTTTCGTGTACGATGCGACGTCAACACCACTGCTAAAAACGCCATTGTACGATCTGCATCTCGCGCATGGCGCGTCAATGCATCCATTTGCGGGCTTCAGCATGCCAATCACGTATGAAACACAGTCGATTGTGGAGTCCAACAAATGGGTGCGAACCCAGGCAGGCTTATTTGATGTGTCCCACATGGTTCAACATACGTGAGTCATACGAACCGTTTGAGACTACAATGATATTCAGACTGCTAACTATTCGCAGATTTACGGGAAAGGATGTCACTGCGTTTCTGGAACGTATAACGCCTACTGATGTTAGAGAGCTGGCGCCGTACACTGGCGTGTACTCGATGTTCCTGAACTCCCAGGGCGGGATCGTTGACGACATCATCATCACAAAGCACGCGGAAGACAAATACTACATTGTAACCAACGCAGCATGTCGTGCCGGTGATCTGGCGTTCCTGGAGGAACAAAAGAAGATACATGGCCTTATAGATATCCAGCATGATATTCTGGAGGAGTGGGGCTTACTCGCCTTACAAGGACCGCGAGCAGCCGAGGCATTGCAGCGCCTGACGGATTTTGATCTTACGCAGCTGAAGTTTGGTAATGTTGGACTGATGCCAGTTAAAGACAGCAAGTACTGGGTCTCGCGGAGCGGATACACCGGAGAGGATGGATTTGAGGTACGGCTTTCTTATTTTTTTTTTGTTATGGCGGTCATTAACCATGGGATCTCATGTAGATATCGGTACCAAAAGAGGAAACACTGGGTTTTGCCGAACGTCTTCTCGGAGAATCCAATTCAGTTGTGAAATTGGCAGGGCTCGGTGTCCGCGACGCGTTGCGGCTTGAGGCGGGCTTGTGTTTGTACGGCCATGACCTAGATGAAACTACGACTCCGATTCAAGCGTCCCTGTCGTGGGTTGTTGGAAAGAGAAGGAGAGTGGATGGCGGATTCAATGGATACGAGGTTATTTCCGACGAATTGAAGAATGGGACCACAAGACGACGAGTTGGGTTCGTGAGCGATGGACCGCCAGCAAGAGGTAAGTTGCTCAATTTGTGTTTCCCTCACTGGCAATGGCTGCTAACAGACTCTGCAGAGGGTTCAAAGATTTACGACGAAACTGGTATGAAATTAATAGGTATTAGACGCTTGACGCAAGTACAATATTGATGCCGTTTACTAATGTCTGTTCTAAGGCGCTGTTACATCCGGGCTACCGTCCCCTAGCGTAGGCAGAAACATTGCCATGGGATATGTCGAGAGAGTGTATGCGATGCTACTTATATTGCTTCAGTATCAACTATCACTGACGACCTTTAGTTTCATGAAACGAGATACTAATGTTCTCTTTGATATCAGATCAAGAAAACGGCCAGGCACTGTCGCCAAAATGCCTTTCGTGCCGACAAAGTACTACCGCTAGATATCTGGCTAAAATGGTAGACGTACAATCCTAACGTTAAGTAATTAATTTTAATTACAAGGAAGGTTTTCGGGTACTTGCTCAGCTGGTACTGGACCAGAATCAAACGCTGAAGTAAATGACAAATATCATACAAATTCAGCAATTAATATCGCAATTCTCATCACTCATAGCGATTACTCCATGGACCGATCCTTTCGCATATGAAACCAAAGAGTGTCGGATGACGTAGCACAGTAAACATTGATTTGCTCCAGTCAGGTTCACAACGCTTTGTCCTATTTAAGTCGCGAAAATTTCTTCCCAACCTCTCCCTCTCCATCCATCGCAACAGTACGCACTCCGATCATATATATTTTATAACTCTAGCGCAACGAGATAACAATGTCCGGAGAATCAGGTGAACTCACTCACTACACCATCAAGGGTAAGTTCCATTTTTATGTTGTGTCGCAGTTATCACCGACCGCGCTACGGTAAAATGGAAAACTGGACGGGCACCGCAAGTCCAGTATCAAGCTAACGCAATTGATCTCAACAGACGGTTGGTTCAGAGAGATCTCGGATGAGTTATGGCCTGGTCAGGCCATGACTCTTCGTGTCAACCAGATTCTCCACGTCGAGAAATCAAAGTACCAGGACGTTCTCGTTTTCGAGAGTTCCAACTACGGTAACGTTCTTGTACTCGACGGCGTTATCCAGGCCACCGAGCGCGATGAGTTTGCGTATGTTATGTTTGTCTTCCTCGTAGACTATAGCTAATATGAGCTAGTTACCAGGAGATGATCACTCACCTCGCCATGTTCAACCACCCCAGCCCGAAACGGGTCCTTGTTATTGGCGGTGGTGACGGCGGTGTCCTTCGTGAGATTGTCAAGCATGAGAGTGTCGAGGAGGCCATTCTCTGCGATATTGACGAGGTAAGTTATTGACAGTTGCGAAAGAGCATGGAAATCGCGTTCTAATTGCTTCTAGTGCGTGATCCGTGTCTCCAAGAAGTACCTTCCTTCCATGGCCGTTGGCTTCCAGCACCCCAAGGTTAAGGTCTTCGTCGAGGACGGCTTCAAGTTCCTTGCCGCGTACAAGAACCACTTTGATGTGATCATTACCGACTCCTCCGACCCTGAGGGCCCCGCCGAGTCTCTCTTCCAGAAACCTTACTTTGAGCTCTTGAACGACGCTCTTACCGAGAAGGGTGTCATTACTACGCAAGGTTGTGCTGTGCTGTTTCTTTTAGTTCGTTATTTCTACCTCGTAACTGAACTGTTTCTCGTGCTGTTTGCTCAGTGCCTTTTTTTCCTGCGAGTGTTTACTAATATGGTGATTTTCGCTGTATAGCCGAGAACATTTGGCTCCACATGCCATTGATCCGAGACTTGAAGAAGGCTTGCTCTGAGGTCTTCCCCGTCGCCGAGTATGTATACTTTCAATTCTGAAACTGCCTCGGAATCTAACGGAGCTCAGATACGCGTACACAACTATTCCCACGTACCCGTCCGGTCAGATTGGGTTCATGGTCTGCAGCAAAGACCCAGAGCGCAAGGTCGACGTCCCGACTCGCGTGACTGAGCCCGAGAAGGAGAAGGAGTTGTTCAGATACTATAACGCTGACATCCACAAGGCTGCTTTCATTCTGCCTACTTGGGCTCGAAGTTTCCTCTCGAAGTAAGTTTCCAGTAGCAGCAGAGGGGCTAGGCGAAAGGTGCGAAGAAAAATAGTAAATCAAACTCCGATATACGATAAATAAAATTGGAATTGCAGGATAGTGGTTCAACTGAGTTGCTCTTCTTGTTGCGTTTACAGAAGAGTGCAGGATTGGAAACTATCCAGACCTACGGCGGCATATTCTTTTGAAAATTTAATACTTACTATTATTTTTACGTGGGATTTTGTGATCTTCAACAGATTGCATTTGTGTATTGATACGGAAATCGTGAATGGATAAGGAATGGGACGTGGAACTCATTTTGCATGTACTACTATAGCATTACGCTCGTCTTGAGTGAGGACACATAATCATAATTTAAATTATTATTAACATCCGAACTTACAATGTTGCTAGATGAAAATGGTAATGGATTGGACGTCTGTAGGCCGGTTTAATTCACATACAATAGAACAAGATAGAGGAGATTATGCACAAGTTGACAAAAGGACGAATAAGTCAATAACAACTATTTGTTGTTTGCCCCGTCATAAAATATACTACAAAATATTACGTGTCTCGTTAAATCGCGTCTACCTCCCACCAATGTTCAACAGTAATGCATTACTGCCATGTTGGCCATCTTCGCCACCAGGAACGTATGTCACATTAGGCGCAGAAGAAAGCGTGCCAGCAATTTCCTTGGACGCCTCAATCCGACGAATTAGCAACAATCCGTCGCCTGACTTTTCGAGCGCTTTGGAAATTGTCTCGGCAGCCTCGGCTTCACCCTCCGCACGAATAACAGACGCCTGTCGCTCCTGCTCCGCCTTCTCGACAATAAACCGCGCACGTTCGGCATCCTGCTGGGCGATTTGCTTCTCCTCGACCGCCTTGGTGAATTCCTTACCGAAGGTCATGTGCGTAATCGACACGTCTTCGAGTGCGATGTTGAATTCACTCGCGCGCTTAACGAGCTCGTCCCGAATCCTGGAGGACACGATTTCTCGCTGAGTAATGAGTTCTGCAGCGTCGAATTGAGCAACAATAGCTTTGAGGACTTCGTTGCCAATGGAGGGAAGTACTCGCTCGTCGTAGTCGAGACCTAGATTCTGGTAGATTAGAGGAAGGTGCTGGACGACTGGTCTGTGAAGCACACGTAGTGTCAAGGAAACCATTTGCAGATCTTTACTTCCGGTCGTAGTTGAGATGTTGCGAGGCTGATCAACATTAGCAATTTCCAGATCATTACGAGTGAATTCCACGTCAATCCCATGAAAATAGAGATGAGACATACAGTAGTCCGCACATCCATAATAACAGCTTTTTGTAGCCATGGAATCAGGAAATGTGTGCCTTCGCTAACGACGTCCTGCTTGACACCGACGAATCTGTCGAAGATGACTGCCCTACTGCCGCCCTTGACGTCGTACATGGCAGACTGAGCGACAGTCACTCCGATCGCTGCTGGTACAGCTAAGCCTAGACGCAACTATCAATATTCCCATCCGTGGCATACAAGTGAAAATGGAACAGATCAAAGTAGACCACCGCCTTTCCACTGTAATCAAATTCCAATTGAGCTCGAGGCAACTTACGATAGATCCAAGTTAGCGCCCGAACAGACATTTGTATGGAAGTAACTAATCTGGATATTACGGTCTCCAAGTTGTCACCGATTAGGATTTGATTAAATCGCTGGCGAATAGCTAGCTGCCTCTCAAAGACGGTGTACTGTGGCCTAATTACTTAATTCGCGATGATGGTTAGTGCATGAGGAGACACGGTGTCACCCAGAACTAATTTATTAAGCCTCAAAACTACGCTGAAGGTGTGTTGCTCTGTGTAAATATCCGCCCTAAGATGCGATTCCTCCCGGCTCTGACGGACCAATGAACGCGAGCGTAAAGCATTCGAGAAGGCCATCGCTTATTCCAGTTCACGACAGCAAACATTTGGATTTCAGGTTAATTGGATATCCAACTTCTCGCCGGGAATTTCATTTGCCCAATTTATATATAAGTATGTTTGGATTTAATCGTATTCTGCAAATTTTAATGCATGGCCAAACAAGAAATCGAGGAGAGTGTTCTAACGAGTTACAGTCACTGATTCACAATGACCGGTGGTGGACATCACGGATATATGGGATGGTGGGGTGATATGGGTATGTTTCTAGCAGTCCTAGTGACACATTATTGCAGAAGATAGTTTCTAATCGACGTAGGCGGCCCCAAGCAGAGAGGTAGCTACAGTATTCTCTGGATTGAGTGAACGGCTTATATATCTATTCATGCTACAAGCCATGGCTCAAGTTACTCCTACAATCTACGTATTTTGACTGTTTATATAGGTATCATAACCTACTCCGTCTCCCCTTACGCTCAGAAGCCCTTTGCTGGAGCGTTCCAGAACGCGATTTTCAACACCTTCCGACGAGTGTCGTCGCAGGCATTCTACGTCGTGTTGCCCGCTGGCCTTCTCATTTACGTCATCAACACCGCTAAGCAGAGGTATGCGATTTAAATTGTCCCTGCCGAAGGGAATAATACTTTGGGGCATTGTTCCATTAACACGGTCTAGAAACGCATACTTGTACAGCAAGGCGGGCCGCAAGGATTTAGAAGCGTTGTTGTAAACACTCTCATCCGAACGATTGCATTACTGAAGTCCGCGAATGGCGGATATGATCGAAATTATTTGTACAGAGGGCGGGGCGATTGCGACCCGAGGTATTTATGGGATTACTTTGCGGGTGTGCTTAATCAAGAGAAAATATGATAGAATATTCAATCCAACTAAAGAGGACGAAAGGAGTTGATTTATGCATGTAGAAGAAAGGGTCAGGCAAATGATGTGACGTGGACCATGCCGGAAAAAGGTTGACGTAAACCTACTAAATGACGCGAAGCAGTTATTCCCGAGTAGTATTTGTTTAACATGAATACCGACATATGATCGCTTGTATTCTATATGTCCATCAAACGTACGAAGGAGCAGCACATATACACACGCAAGCATTTGGCAAAATAAAAGCAAATCCAACATCCGCTTGTAACATATACTCCGTCATCGTTGTGCATAAACCATGAAACAATAGTAAACGTCGCCCGCTCAAATAAGAAAGCAACAGCGATAAGAAATACTCACAAATGCGCCCAAATCTCCACCATAAACCCGACTATATATGAAAATGCTGCTGAGTTTATCTTTGCCTAAGTAGACCGCAAATATTTATCAAATCCAAGCGATGCAAATAATTCACCCAGCATATGACCTGATTTTATTTTAGGGAACCGTTTAAATTCAAAAATGACTCCTTGTGCCATGGACTGGACGATCCCGTCGTGACCGCAGATTGTGGTGCACTGCCAAAACTACTTAATATAGTGCTCGACGAACTGGTACTGAAGAATGAACTGTCGTCGATGTCCCACTCTTCTTCGTCTTGGACGGGAGTGCTCGACCCGTCTTTATCCGTGTCGACAGGATCTTTGAATGGTTTCTGCTGCTCTCTAACGTTCCATTTTAGTGTTCTGCTGACGCTTTCAATATAATCCATAGGGCTTGTCGAAACCGTGGGAAAAGGATACTGGGACGCGGTGACAGTTACATAATCGCCTGACCGTAACTCTACCCGATGCCGCCCATCAAAAGATGCCCAGGCAGTATTTCTGGCATTCCGTGGCACCGTGACCTTCAAAAGCATTGAGTCCGGCAGGAGCATCGGGCGGAAGGAAAGAGTGTGTGGGCAAATTGGCGTAACTGAGATGGCGGGGATTTCCGGGTGAACAAGAGAACCACCAGCGGATAATGAATATGCCGTCGACCCTGTATAGAGTTAACTTCACATTAATGACGTCCAACATAGAATATGCCACGAACCTGTTGGAGTCGATAAAATCAGGCCGTCTGCTTGTACCATAGTCAAGAGATGGTTGTCCCCATATAGTTCCAACATGGAAATCCAGGGGCTTGGTCCACGATCTATAACTATCTCGTTTATGACTTCATGCACTTCCGTCTGATGGCCGTCCTTAAACACCGAACATGTGAACCTCATGCGTAGATTGACCTTAATGCCATCATCAAACAACTTATTTAGATGCGACTGATAGTCTTGGAACGGGAAATTGGTCAAAAATCCCAGAGACCCGAGACTGAATGCCAGCACGGGAGGGACTATTCTTTGAAAGAGCCAGGACGTATATAAAACGGTACCATCACCACCAAGCGTCAAGACAAGATCGAACAGGTCAGGCATCATATTCGTCAACTCGGGCGTCCAATACCTTAACAGGCTCTCGAATTTCTCATTCTCGTCCAACAACCCGTCGGCATTAAACCGTTTTGATAACCGTAATTTCGCATCGACATAAACATTGACTTCTCGCGTCAGCATGAGCCATTGTGCGAGTTGGCGGGTCAAAGTTATTAAACTGTTGTCTCTCGCTTTGGTCACAATAAGCACCGACCGCACATTGATATTGATTGTGGCTTGCCCGATCTAGTATATTATTAGGCCCACTCACGTCAGTTATCTAAGTAGAGGCATACCCTCTTCGCTAGCTCTCGAACACCTGTCGCTGTTTGTACTCTAAATTATGAGCAAATGTGTTAGCCACAAGGAACTGGACATGCAGGAACTCTCAACATACAAGCTCGAATGCGATATGTGATCAAAATTGTCCGACGAAATTTCCCTTAGTACCTTCGCGACATCGACCGCATCGTCGAATCGGCTGTGAACGAAGCACGGTTTTCGGAAATAGTCCTGCAGGCCGGATAAGCCGTCCCGTCTTGTGGTTCCACTGTTCGCCTCGGAGAAGGATCGAACAGGATTTCCCGGTGTCTGGACAGTCACGGGCATGCCGTTCTTCGGTGCAGAAAGTGCTGCAGACATGCCTTTGCTGTCTATTAGAACAATAGCGGTGCAAGTGTGAGGGGCGGAGTGGGTTAGCTCCGTGCCATATACATTTTGTACTCTCGTCTCGTTCGAGAAGCTTGCGGACCGGCCCGGGGTGGACCATTTTGCTCTACGGAGCCGCAGGGACGGCGTGGAATCTACCCGAAGTTCACTTAAGTTACCTTAGTTATGCCGTATTCTTCATCTACTATCACGTCTTGGTACATAAACGTCAGTTTCATGATCCTTCGATACGAGTTATCCCGTAGTGACTGATCCAAAAATAGTATATACAGTCCATTAATTGTCATAGTAATACTATCAATTTGTTGCTTCTTGATAACACTGTTCCTGTCAGTCCGGTCGAAATGATAGACGGTGCGGTGTCAACAGAAGCTTCGGCTGAGACGCTGTCAGCGGTTGCCCATATTCTAGCCTTCATTATTGATAACTTTGTTTCGGATGTCGGCGGATGCACTACAATATTGCCAAACAGTTGGAGTTCACAAGTTGCGTAGTGGGCCGTATCGTGTATCGCCCCTGAGTGCATCTTGGTTCGACGCGTCAGCGGCGGGCTATCGCTGATTATTTTATCTAATTAGCAGCCGGTTAACTTTAGGTTCGAAGTGGGCTGAACTCGATAAATATCTGAAATCTTCGATGCCAATCTGGGACGTTACAAAATTAAATTGTGCAGGCTGAATCGTTCAAATCGTTCTCACTGGAAAGAGTATAATGGACATCAAAACGATTTAAGTGCAGATTATAACAATTGCAAAATTGTACCGCGAAAAGTAAAACCATAGCAGAGTTGTAGCAAAATAGGCGCGGAACTACACATAACCTGACCGTGGAAAACATAATGATAGCGTATAATATAAAATAAGCTTGAGAAGCATTTGCAAGACCGCGAAAAGAAAGAAGATGCTGATCGCCTCATTGCGTCCGTCCACGAAATCACTCCCTTCTATTCACAACACATTCGTTGTACCGTCATCATCAAACCAAATTGCCACTCATATCTGTGTCGGCAGCAGCTTACTCTGCAGTAACAGGCCCGTTTGTAGGGGATGGCTCAGTAGCAGCAGGTCCGGGCGCCGGGACGGGAGGAAGATTCCGCTTGTATCCGACCTTATCGAGAGCTTGATGGACATATCCTTTAGCAACGCCAGCGGCTATGCCGAAGTGCTCATTGGCCTTCACCTTAAGTTCACCAGTCTTCTCATCAATGATCTTGTTAGCAGCAGCAACATGAGCATCGATCTCTTTCTGGAACTTGAGGTACACTGGAGGAGCTGAGAAAGCCACAATGACGCCTAAAGTTATTAGTCTTTCAACCCTAGCCAGATTAAATTAATTGGCAGCTATGGACATACCAAACACAGCTAAGGACCATAGCGAAACGTAGTGGACGAGGATGTAAGTGAAATATGAGACAACGAAGGCCTAAAAAACTCAGCTATTAACACCTTCACAGTCCATCTAAACTCGAGAAACGAACGGCTTACAAATACAGTCAATGGAAAGTTCTCAACGAAGACGATCTGCTGGAACTCAACAAGCAAAAAGTTGACGAGCACAGTGAACTCGCTGAAGATAGGATCGACAACATCCTTTGAAATGACGAAATAACTACCACTTCCACGGAACGAGCTTCACAGTGAAGTTAGTATTCTGTTTTCTGTTTCCGCATGGAATCCAACCGAGACACACCTTACAAACCCAGGACCTCCCTTGACTGTTCGGCCAGCAAACTCGACAGCAATAGCAGCTATCAATCACCCTCGTTAGAATCCATAGTCAAACCAATAGACCACCAAGTCACTGTATACGCACTTCCTAAGGCGAGATATGCAAAGTTGAAGAAAAGCTTGATGACGTTGACGTATTTGAAGAGGTAAAGCGTAGTCAATGCTCCAGCGAATGAACCGCCAGAGATATAAAGGTTCTTCCAGGTAAGAAGGTCATAAAAGCAAGCCTTGTATTTGGCAAATTGAGCTAGGTTCCAGTCAGTCGTATCCAAACTATGTAGAGTTCATTGTAAAGCCAACTGCTCGTAGCGACCAATGATAATCGAAACAGATCAGCAAATTCATGTGATCGATGCTTCGAAATAACCATTCGAAAACGCCACAGCAACACCTCGACAAGAAATCAATCTGCAAAAGGTATTAGATCTTATTGTCATCAATGAATTTCACGTTGGACTGAGAAACAGCGGTCGCATTGACAGCATAGTGCCTGAATAAGCATGCGACTGAACGAAAACACTTACACGTACGAGACACCGCTGGAGACGAAGGCGCAGAAGAAGAAGCAGGGACAGACTCGGACATATTGACTGATTCTATTCTTCGAATGCTGGGAGTATCAAAAATGATAAGAACACGAGTTTGCGTTGGGTGGGACGAGATCGACCGGCAGACGACCAGCTTCCACGATTTCCACGTATGACGACGATGCCTGCATCTGACCCGGGCGGCTGACGCATATAACACGGAATATTATGTCAGCGTGCCACACCCGAATTAGAGTGCTGCGTCAATAACGTCATTGATTTGGTCGAATTACAGCACAACTAAGGTGCTGTTCTTTGGGCGCATGAATACCTTGGTACACAGGATAATAGTTCTTCTCGCCTGCACCGCCATTATTGGCCCGTGGACGCCAGTTGGCCTTCCAGAAATACGCTTGCAATATTCCGCCACGTTGCATCCGGGCCATGCACGTACGAAACTCCTAACATTAAAAGTTATTGAAGCGGGGGAACCAACACATAGTGTGAGATTAAAGTCCTTCACATAAGGTGACAATATTCCGGTACACAATATACCCTATAATACAACTCGACAAGACTTACTCTGCCTCTTTACCAACCATGCCAACAACGTAAATATAACAGTGGCGGACAGTCGTAACACAGTCCATCCTGACTAGCTTTTACAAGTTACAATTCGAAGTTAGGTATGTAAAAAACCGATAAATGAACGACCGTAAAGTAGCAACGAACAAAGGCCACGAGATGCGAAAATAAATGGCGGACTAAATCAAGCAGGAGCTCGACAATGTCGTGGCTGTATATGTTCTGATCATGATTCAATGCTCTCGCCGGAAGTGCTACCTCTCCATTTACCTATTTGCTTAAACCCTCTATAATAAGAAACGAAACGAAGGTCAGCTATAAACACTCCTCCCCTAAAGTGGACTCAACATCACCTGCCTTGCCAAATCTACGCCTTGTAAATCTCCGAGACCTTCATCCGCGGTAGGCGCATTTGCAGTCGCCGCAGCAACAACGTCGAAGATAGTAGCGTTTCCATTCGCAACTCTCTGTGGTGAGGTTTGCCGTGGCTGCGTCTGCTCCTGATGACGACCATTGTACGGAGAGGGAGTCGGCTGGTTCTGCGCGGATGACGGCTCGTTTGCAGTGACAGGTGGACTTGAGAACTTTGTCGGCGAATACTCGGAAGGCTTTGCCGGCGTCGACGAAAGTTGCATGAACCTCCAGAATGGCGCGGGAGAGCTATTTGGCAAATACGACGAGGGTAGCTGTTGTTGGGCAGAAGTTGGGGGGGCAAGAGCGAGTGCATCGGATTGTCGATTTACTATTGGCGTTTTCGTCGTGTTGTTGCTGCGCAGACCCATTGAGATCGGACTGCCAGCTGCTGGAGCGGGAAGGATACTGCCTGGTGGGTCGTTAGCGTTAGATGCTCCGGTCGATCCCCTTATTGAGTTGGATTCATGACGATTGACTGTCGGGAGCTTCTCTGGTGAATATCCAAGTAAGCTATTCACATTCCTCCTGTTTGGCGAGGGTGTGATCGCTCCTGACGAATGAAAAGAAGTGTTCTCTCTTAGATTTGATGTCATCCCTGTATCATTATCCTCACCGTATTCCTCAGAGATAAAGCTCTTATACTTCCGACTATTTCTAGCCGCTGAATTGGAAGGCTGTGGTAGAGAGGTAGCGGAAGAATCGAATGAAGTAATATCATTACCTGGCGTTTGCTTGGGGGGCGTGCCATACGAGGTAGTCGTGGCTCCAATCTGGTGGCTGGCAGACTGTGCCGATTGGAACATAGCGGCCCCCCTGCGACGCGAAAGTTCCTTGTCTGCCAGTTTCCGAATGTACTCATCTCGATAGTCAGGATTTATCTGCCATTTCATGCCCTTTCCCGGTTCGTCAGTAGCACGTGGTACCTTCTGAAAGGCCTTGTTCAGCGAGAGATTGTGACGGATAGAATTTTGCCACCCTGATTTCGCGTGGCGATAAAAAGAATAATGATCCGATATCCAGGCGTATATTGAAGCGAGAGTAAGCTTTCCCTCAGGACTAGAGAGAATCGCCTGTGAGATCATCGTTGCATAGCTATATGGTGGCTTGATATCCTTTGCTTCGTCCAAGCTGAGATCGTTGTACGTGTTGTCGATTGTTTCGACTCCCCGTACTTGTGGTTTGGTAATAATAGCAACACCCTTTGGATATGCAACCGACGAGTTTTGAACGGGCATATTAGATGTAATCATTTCCTGACCTTCAAACTCGTCTAAATCATCGCCATCACCATGATCAAGTTCTGGTACTTGGTCCGGCAACACAAACATCATTTGGACGCCACCGATGTCGAGAATATTCCCACTATGCAGTTCAACAGTCTTCCCATCCTTGAGCAACCGGCCATCAATCTTGACACCGTTGCGACCAGTGACCGAGATAACCCAAGACCGGCTGTTGAGGTCATACCGAACAACAGCGTGTCGCCGACTGACAACCTTAGCAGGACCAAGATCTATATCGACCCGTTCCGCTGTATCCTCGTGGCCGGAGACTGGCTCTGAAAATCGGCCAATCGTCACCCGTAGCTCTCGAACATAATACGTCCATGTGGATCCTGAGCTCAGTATTAGACACTGTTTTCTCCAGGACAACAAAATATTATCAGACTACACACCCGCTAATTTGGCATAAGCCTGAACTTCGGTATTTGAATTCTTATCATTCGCGTAATCAACTGCAACCTGTACTCGATGCCGGGGCATAGAGAGCTTCTGTATAATGCTATTTAAACTATCTGGCGGTGCTATAGGTTCATCATCGGCATAGACCTGCCATTATATTAGATTTCATCAACTCAGCCCGGATTCCGTAAACAAACTCAAGTACCTTTCGTTTCTTATCTCTCTTGATCGGGGAATCTATCGGCGCACCGAGTGCGCCATCCTCATGACGGCCATGTCGCAGTCTCTTCAATGGTGACGACATACTCTAAACATAATGTACAGTTAGGAAAGCATTATTAAATGATGACCAAACAAGAAGTACGATGCGAATGTGGATCATGAACGCTCTGTTGACATATTGCGGTGGAAGCAACTAAGTCATGATTGTTTACCAATCGACAATCCTTTCTGCACATTCAAATCCCATCTGCTCGCATCCATCAAAGAAAATAAACCTTACAAGCTATGATCGATCCTTGTAAAGTTACAGTTGTTTCTGTCACGAACACTGACCGAGACGTTGCTGACAATAATGTCGTCAATATCCGCAATTTAACTGCCCGTTCCTGATGCTGCAAAATTTCAATGATATATGAAATGCGCGTGACGAAATGGAAATATATTCCGCAGATAGAACGATTTTGTGTGAAGCCGAACAACTGAAGTAACCTGATCAGGCCGGCCAAAAAAGCTAGGAGGCAAAATTATACGTGATTCCCTCTTGCCGAATGTGACACAGGACCAAAAAAGGAGACACTGCGTGTTGCGTGCGTACAGCCTTTTTTGGCGGTAAGTGCACTGAACCGAACTGAAAACAAACAAAGTGTCCAAATAAACAAACCAGCCCTCCTGATTTGGCACCTGATTTGCCGCTGAGGTTAGGGATTCTGACAACCGATACTGCGTGTTGCGTGTGTACAGCCTTTTTTGGCGGTAAGTGCACAGAACGGAACTGAAAAACGGTAAGTGCACAGAACCGAACTGAAAAAAGCAGCGAATCTGGATCTGCAATTTTACTTGTATTGCGTAGAAGGATACTAATTGCGGGCTTGAGTGTACTCGTACTAGAACTAATCGCGGGCATTTACATTCTCTTAACATTACAATAAGAAATGTTCCACTTAATATCTGTTCACAATCTTCTGATACCATGCTCTACCGGAAGTCTCCGCTATCTATACGAATTCTATATTTGTCGACTGCTTCAGCCTGCTGCTCATTCACAGCCTACGAACGGCGCCCTAATTACTGCGACCGATGTCCCTTATGATCTCTCCATGCTTCAATTGCTTGGTGATAAAGTTTCCACGTTACACCTTCGATGACAAACATAAACTTGACTCCCAGTCGATGCTCTACTTCCTTATTTCGAGTCTCATCGTCAAAAAGTAGCATGTCATGGTACTCAAACCCTGTTTGCTTCTGGATGAAGTTAAAATGAGTTATTTTCGAGCCTGTTGAAGATATTCATCAGCAAGAAATCGTCAGTCTTATTCTCTGAGATTTTGCATACCGGGGTAGATTTCTAATACGTCAAAATGATCTATTGCTCGTGTGCCATCGATATAACAGACTTAGCATTTTCTTTGCGACATCTGGCACTGTTAGCACTCCACTCTACAGTATACAGTATTCCTGTCAAGTTAGCAGAGCCTACCAGGAGCGCAAGTTCTACTTGCTGCCGCAACTTTGACTCCATTCTGCTTGAGATGCGCAATTATCTCCGGCACGTCCTTGTAGAAAGCCATTTTCGACCCGTACCTAAAACACCAGGTTTAGAACTTTTCAAACGTAGTCGAACAGTAACACCAGCACACCTACCTATCCACAATCGCGTTTTCATCTTTGCTGCGAGTCACACGCGGTGATATATGAGTATCACACCAGCACTAAAATTCGTCAAGATCGCAGACAACGACGTTACTTTGTTGAGCGTACCGCTGTTAGCAAGTTAGAGAAGTCGACAAGTCCAGACAGACAAATTACACATTCGAGATACTTACGCCAAAGTGTATAATCTAGGTCGAAGACCACAATTTTTGGGAGCGACTCCTCGGGCCTGCCCATTAGTTCTAAGCGATAGGCGATAGCATCGTAGAGGCTAAGATTAGGAGACTGGCGAAGGCATTTGGGTGAAGGGCCAACAAACAACCAGTCGCGGGATGCAGGGACTTAACGGGAAGGATGGATATACAGTGCAGGCTCATAATAACGAGCCGCAGGATCTGAGGTCGATGGTTCAGGGCTCACGGGAACAAAGCAACACAAGCGTCAACGCACGCATGTGCCTGAAGAGGATCTCAGTCCGTCACAGACTCCCCACTTGCAAGTTTGGTGCAGTACCTCACCAGAATGTTCCTCGCCCCGTTGATGTCTCGGTCACACACATACCCGCATTGAGCGCATCTGAACACTTTGCTACCGCCGACGTTGTTCAGACGGCCGCATGCTCCGCAGGTCTTGCTTGTGTGCGCCTCGCTGACCAGCACAACACGGCAGCAGGGGTACTCCCTTGCCTTGTTTAGAAGGCGCCGCTGGAACCGGAAGTGGGACCAAGTTGCCATGGCTCTCGCCGTCTTGGACCCAATCCTGCGACGCCCCCTGCCTGTCACCATCTGCTGCGTCTCGAACTTTGGCAATAAAACCAGATTGTACGAACTGCACAAGAATTTGGCAGTCCGGCAATGCAGGTCATCCACCAGGTTCCTTATCCGTCGCCGGATCATTGCAGCTGCCCTCTTCATCCGCCGTCTCTTCCTGTACTCTAGCCCCTTCACAGACCACCGGCTCTGCAGGGAGTCCATCCGGTGGCACAACCGGTAGATGTGGCCAATGTCGGCCTTCCCCAGTTCAAGTACCTCACCGTCCGGACTGTACCCCGTCATAAACGTCCGTACACCCGGATCCAAGGACACGACCCGAGGAATACCTGCATGGCCTTCTACCTCCTCTAGTGGCCCGGGCACGCACAGATAAAAGTGGCCTGTATGCCTCTCCATCACCAGCCTGCTGTCATAAAGCAGCTTCTCGGGAAGTTTTATTGCACTCTTCATGTGCCGAAGAAAGGCGAACTTCCCACTGCACCGCAGCCAGTGCTTGCTGTGGATGACGATGCTCTCCTGGAAGCACTTTTGTCGAGAGCGGTACGAGATCTGAAACGCTTTCTTATCGTTCTTGTACCTAGCTGCTCCCGACGCAAATGCCTTCAGGAGGTCATCCATCGCAGCATCCCGGATGTCGTAAGGAGTCTCCTCAAGCCAGGGTTTGTTCAACAACTCTATCGCCTCCTTGTTGATCGCCCTGGCTCTCAACGCCTTCTTCGATTTAGGGACCCCCTCATCCATTATGGCGCGCAGACATTCGTTGTATGTCCAACGCGCCGCCCCAATCCACTTCACCAGAATCTTCTTCTCCTCGGCCGTGGGGTACAATCTGTGCCTTTTGGCCTTCGCCGCGGGCTCCTTTTCCGTCTTGGCTTTGTTCGTAGGACTTCCCTTGCCCAAGTCGTCTGGTACGGAGGAGATGAGCTCTACGGAGGTGAAGGGCTACTTCACCTCCGTCGTAGACGACCACCGAAGACAACTGGCCCAACCGCGAGCAACTGGTTCCGACCCCCATTTCTCGGCGTGGCAGGAGGAAGAGGGCAACCACAGCCGCTGACTGATTTGTACTGAACCGCTGTTCCAGAATGGTAATGGGGGCTGTTGTCGTGGTGGCTTCTGTTGTCGTTTCTGTTGAGCCATTGTCGAAGATGCAAGTTGATGAACGGTATTTTGGGAGCGAGGAAAGATGAAGTGGGAACAACAGCAGCAGCAAAAACAAGTGGGGGATATATAATCAGACGAGAGGCACAGAAAACAGAAATAGCCGGCGGTCCGTGTTACGCGTAGTTCAGTTGAGATTGCCATTCCGTGTTCCGTGTTCCGTGTACCGTGCGAGCCTCCCATCGATTAGAAACGCAAAGTAGTACGCGGAGAGTGCGGCTCAAGTGGTGAGGCCAGCCAGGGGCATGACAGTGCACATGATGAAGCAGAGACGAAAGCCATATTATTGCGCGCAGCCAGCTATGAAGTGTTGCACGTGATGGATGAATGTGAACGCGTCTAAGCGAGATCAATTTTAAATGTGCGCCTGTGATGTACTCTCGAATTTGGCGATCGACTATTATGATACACGAGACACGCACCCACTGGAATCGCCGCTAAACAACCAAACAAACACTCATTCACTTGATTACACGCGCCTTGCATCGCCGCCTCAAACTACTTCACGAGTCGCCAGACCGCGGCCTACGCCGCCTCACACTCTGTCTCTTCGCCAGACACGGGCTATTGCTGACTTCCGCGTCTGTCGTCCATAATTATCTCCACCTGATTGACACTGTGCTCGGTTCCAAGACGAGCGTAGAGAAAATTCGCGCTTGGGTGCGTCCATTTCGCAAACTCGCAGCTAACATGATACACTGTAACACAATCGCGCTCGGACGGGTTTGGCCAGGCTCGTGTTCGCGCCGAGAACAACAAATCACTCATACAAATATTCGTATTCGAACCTGATGACGGCCTTACCAAGACTCGGTGAGCGCCCAGATCGGACGCTTTTGCTCGCGCTTGGACGCGTCCGTCGCGAACTCGCATCCGACACGCGCTGGTTTCTGTGCCTCTCTCTGGTTATTAATATCTCCACCTGTCCCCGCTGCTGCTGTTGCCGTTCCCTGTCATCGTCGTTGCAAATACACGGAGAATGGATCCGGCGAGAGCAAAGCCGATTCCAGCGACGCGTTCTACATGGCCGTAAGAGGGGAGTCGTGACTGACTGAGATCCTCTTTAAACGCATGTGAGTACTTTTTGCAATTCGTACAATCTGGTCACACGGCTAACATTCAAAGGAAGCAGACGATGACGGGCAAAGCAGGACTGGTTTCAAGAACGGTGATGACCAAGCTTGGTCCATTACCAGTTCCGGCGACGCGTTCTCTACAGGGGGTGAGAGGGCAGTCAGGAACCAGGATGAGTCCAAGACGGCAAGAACCAAGCCACTTGGTCCCACTAGCGGTTCCAGCGACGCCTTGTCGACAAGGAGTCAGGAGGGGAGTCTGTGACAGGCTGAGATCCTCGTCAAGCAAATGCGAGCACTACAGGGGGTCAGAGGGCGGTCTGGAATCGGGATGAATCCAAGTCGGCAAGAACCAAGCCACTTGGTCCACTACCGGTCCCAGCGACGCCTTGTCGACAGGCGTCAAGAGGGGAGCCTTTACAGGCTCATAAGGAACAGTGTTAGGTTTTACCTCCGGGACTCTTTGTTTTCCCACTGGGTTTTTGTTTTTCCCGGAGGATTTCCCTACGCCCTTGTCCAATTGGATGTTCCTTTCTATAGATTCTTGTTGGGAGATCTATATGCGAGCACAGCCACTCGCCTTTCGGGGAAGGAGGGCGGTCTCGACTGTGGGCACGGGGAGCCGTCAGGCTCGCAAGGAACAGTGTTAGGTTTTTACCTCCGGGAATATTTGTTTTCCCACTGGGTTTTTGTTTTGCCCGGAGGAATTTTCCCTACACCTTTGTCCAAATGGATGTTCCCTTTAGATAGATTTATGTATGCGAGCACGTTCCTTGGTCGGCCGAGTTAACTTAGCCGTACGGGCCGAGGCGTGCGCTGAGCCTTGTCTCCTTGCCAGCTGGTCTTGCCAGGTGGCATGCAGGATGGAACCACCCGATCTCGGCATTTTGTTCCTAATGTTCAAAATCCGGGGTTTGGTGGCCGTTTAATACAAGTGATACTGCTGCTCAGAACTCACTCCTCTCTCGTTCATCTACGCAAGAAAGATCACCTTAAATTGGCTAACATCTAGTATATAACAAATAGCAATGATACCTCAAAAGATTTATAATAGAAGCCCACATGTATATATCCAGCTTACAAAATATACATAGTATATACAGACAAAGCATAACCTTCAAGCGTTGCAATGCCGATCTATCTCTAGATTTCTAATCTATTTTAACAGCTTGCGCTGCTTCGACTTTTTGGTCTGAGCCGCTGGGGCAACAGCAGTTCTGTTAATTTCATCCGGCTTCAAGAATTGCTTCCATCCTTTCTCAAACTCGTCAAGATCGTGATTCCACAAATCCTTTGCGGATTTCTTCAACAATACATTGAGCTCCTCCTCTTTGGCGTCTCTTTCACGGAGAAGTTTTTCGTATCGTTCCCGAGTCAGTGACCAAATTGGCATACCGAGAAGATAATCGTAGGACGACAAGTCCATGGTGCTACTCTCGTCCGCATCACTCTCGGCATCAGGCAAAGACTCATCCTCTCCTAATGGACCGAACTTCTTCGCCTTCGAAATTGGTGGAAACTTCAACTTCTTGAGCTCCACAACAAGGTCTGCACGCTTTCGGTTAGAAACAACCAGCTGCTTGTCAATAATCAACTTAACAAAGCGAGCCTGGCTGTTCAATCTGTCAAGGTGATCCGTCAAGACGCTCCCTAGATGATCCTTGCGACGTTGATAGTAATCCAAACGCACATAGTAGAAATCTTTCAAGATATCTTCGACGCTCTCGTATTTTCGAATTCTGCCTGCGGCATCGAACGCGACAATGTTGTTCAAGCTAATTGTGCTGGTAAGCTTAAATCTATTAAGTAAACCCTCGCTTAAAGCGTTTCGCATTTCCTCATCGCTAAGCTGAACAACGAATTTAATATCCATGGCATGCTGCTCAGTCATATCCTTAATCCAAGGCTTATTCTTCTCAGTTCCCGTCATACCGGCCAATAAGAACTCTTTCACGGTAGCCGTCCATTGACGGATAGGAAGTTCGGTAATCTCCACAGTATTCGCGTCGACTTGTCGAATGGTACCAGAAACCTTGTATTTATCAGGTGCGATGCGTTCCATGGTGCCATGCCAATTCCGGTACCATGGATCCATAGGAATAAGTTCTTCATTTCTCATCATGCGGCGGATATTATTGACAATATCGACGGGATTGTAGTTTGGGATAGAAGTACTCCAGCCTGTACCAATACCATCCGCACCGTTAACGAGTAACATCGGAAGAACCGGAAGATACCATTCCGGCTCTATCTTCTTGTCGTCGTCAGTAAGATAGTTGAGGGTCGGCTCGTCGTCAGCGTGAAATATCTTTCTTGTAAGTGGAGTAAGCTCAGTGAAGATGTACCTAGGTGCCGAAGCGTCCTTGCCGCCGGTCGCACGAGTACCAAAGCAGCCATTAGGAAGCAATAAGTTCAAATTGTTACTCCCAACAAAATCTTGCGCCATACTGACTATAGTCTGAATCAGCGACTGTTCACCATGATGGTATGCCGATTGCTCTGAAACGTAGCCCGCAAGCTGAGCAACGCGAATTTCGGTTTTCAAATTTCGCTTAAAACAGCCAAACAGCACTTTTCGCTGCCCAGGCTTCAGTCCATCAAGAACTGAAGGAATAGAGCGAATATTATCCGCCATACTGAATAAAATAAGCTCTTTGTTGATGAAATCGGCGATAGGCACCTTCGGCAGTGTAGGGTCTAAATGGGTTCCAGGCTTGAACAATCGCAGCCATTCTTTGCGCTCGTCTGCTTTCTTCTTCGAGAAAGCGAGATCTATGAGGTCACGGTCACCGTCCTGGATAGCATGGAACTCTTTCAAATGACGATCAAGCTGGTGGAAGTATTCGCGACCTTCAGCTGACGACGACGTACCAAGACCCTAAAGAATCAACATTACAACGATTCACAGTTACAACAGTTGACCTAGAGCCTACCTTGTAATATTTGTGCTTCCAAATGCAGCTTCTGCCTTCAGTCTCCTTCCAAAATTCGTACTCTGGCATAGTATAGAATGGAATTACTGTTTTTTGGTTTCCCTTCGTGACCGTAACCTTAACGATAGGCGTAATGAACTCGATCAAGAATCCAGGAATATCGAGCAACCCAGGGAACGTTGACTCTAAGAAATTTATTAGTAAACCTTTGATGTGACTGCCGTCGTGATCCTGATCAGTGAAGATCATCAAATGTCCATAACGAAGATCCTTCGTAGATGTATAATGCTTTTTGTGCTGGAGCCCCATAATCTGCTTGATAGCTTGAATTTCCGCGTTCTTTATGATCTGATCGTGAGAAGCTTCACGAACATTGAGTAGCTTTCCTCGTAATGGGTACACGCCATAATAATCCCGTCCAACAACACTAAGTCCAGCGACTGCAAGTGCCTTGGCAGAGTCACCCTCTGTCAAAATCAAAGTACACTTGTGTCCGTCTTTAGTACCTGCTTTGTTGGCATCATCGAGCTTGACAAGTCCAGTAATCCTACAACCATTAGCCCTACGGGTGGATCTGGGATATACAACACTCGAAACGTACCTGTTACGTCTGGAACCATCTGTTTTCTTAAGCTCCTTATCCGCATTCTGAGTAGCGATATCCATGATGTTATCGATGATGCTAGTTCTCTGAATCTTCTTGAAAAACTCCTCCGAAAGTACGCACTTCGATCCGAACGCTAAAGGACGAGTAGTCAACTGTTCCTTCGTTTGCGATGTGAATGCGGGATTCTCGATCTGACAATTGACAAACAAAAAGATATTATTACGGATTTGCTGTGGCTTCACATTACCGCTCTTGTTCTTCTTCTTAATATTCTCCGCCAGCTTATTGACAATCTGATCGCAAACATAGTTAACGTGAGTGCCACCAGAAGTTGTTGCAATCGAGTTGACGAAGGACACCTGATTGAACGTGCCATCGGAAACGGCGAATCCGATCTCCCACCTGTCATTTACAATCTCTTGGATGATAACAGGTTTTGGTCCGGCAGGTGTAACGGCCCTATCCGGGCTGTCATCATCATCGCCACCAGACTCGTTCTTCTTGACAGCGGACTCCTCTTTAGCTGTTACATTGCCAGAAAGAGCATTGACATACATCTCAATATACTGTTTGAAGTTCCTAATCTTCAGTCTGTCATTGTTGAGATAGACCTTGACGTTTTTGACCGAGCCGGCCAAATCATACACACGACGCATCATAATTCCAATCAAGTCATCATCAAGCTTGGTCATGCCGAAAAGTTTGAGATCAGGTTTGAAGGAAATCTTCGTGTACTCATCACCCTTGGAGTTCTCAGTAATCTTGGGTTTGCCAACTTTGCCCATATTGTTGGTCCAGACTTGTTTGTATTTCTTCTTTGTAGTTTTATCTGCGGTCTCCACAATAAATTCTGTGGAGAAAATATTGCAAAGCTTCGCACCGTAACCGTTTCGACCGCCAGTAACCTTTCGCTCGTCGTCATCGTAGTTACTGGACGTTAAGAGGTTACCAAAAATGAGCTCTGGAATATACATTTTTTCCTTCTCGTGCATCTCAATGGGAATACCGCGGCCATTATTGTAAATGACGACTTGAGTGGACTCCCTGTCGATTGACACCTTGAGCGTATCCATATTTGGGTCACGGACCTTGTTGTCGGCCGCATTAACCAAGATTTCATCAAAAATCTTGTAAAGACCGGGAACAAATCGAACACACCTATATTGCAGTTAGGTCGTGTTTTGCAAAAGGGACTGATCTGATAATCATACTTATATGCCATGGCACTGCTGTCCTTGTCGAATGTCCACATCAACCTTTCGTTGTATTCAACAGAGCCAATGTAAGTATCAGGACGTTTCAAGATATGCTCCAGCTGCGTGAGTTTCTGGTACGTCTCCGAGTTTGACTTGGACTTAGAATTCTCAGTCCTGGACTCAGGCTTCGCTATTGCAGGAGAGGATGGCAAGGAGTCAAAGTCGACATTCATCTTGTTCGAGGCTGCAGGTGATGAAAATGACAAATTCATCTCATTCTCCCTTGGCTCCAAAGGTCTCACCGTTGCCCGAGGTTTTGCCGCGGTCTTTGTAGTCTTCGCGTTAGATTGCGCCTTAGGAATGCTATCTTTGATCGCAACCGCTGTTTTTGTAGTACTCGTAGTCGTCTTCTTAGCAGCTGGAGCCTTTTTCTCCGCAGGCACCTTCTTCGTGATGGACGAAAGCTTGGTCTTCTTGGGTGGCGTCATCTGGAAGTCGTCATCATCGTCAGGCTCGTCGAAGTCGAAAACATCAGACGAGTCCTCAATCGTACGCTTCTTTGAAGCGGTAGCAGCAGCTCTACGCGGTAAAGCGGTCTTTCTAATCTTAACAGACGTGTTAGTATCGTTTATCTACAGATCAGTCCCTCAAATAGCACGTACCGAAGCAGGCGAATAATCGCCATCGTTCCAGTCGTCCTCATCCGAAGAGAGCGATATCACGTCGCGCGCCATTTTTTCACTCTGCTCAGGTGTGGATACACTGGCGGTGGTATGAATGAAGCAGTGAAAGAGTGATTGCGGGTGATGATAGACGGTCAGAGGAGGCAGCGAGGATGTGATGGGACAAGCGCGTTTGTTGTGTTTACCGAGAAGGTTGGTAAACAACTTCACTGAACGTCCAAATCGCACTCGCGGTTGTGCCATAAACGCACAACTGAGAGATGGAGAATTGAGGACGAGATTAAATTTCGGCGCTGTAACTGATAATTTGCGTCATAATTCGTAGACAATTTTAACAGTCAATCAAAAAGATAGAGAAAATAAGGACTTGTTTTGCTGATTTGTTCGTGCCAGCTTTGTGATCAATGATTAACCGAAGTCGAGAAAAATTTGTGGGGATGCAAGGATTTAGCTAGCTTGGGGGTTACAAGTCTAGTGACTGGCGTAAGTTTGCGGAAACGAAGGCAACATAACAGTTCGTACTTTTACTTCCAGTGAGCTACTAATATATGTCATTTAAACTATTCTGCCAAGCTGCATTGTCATAATTTTTTTTTGCTTACCAAATAACCGCTGGACTTGTAGAGATGATCCGATGATACGGTTCTACGAGCAAATTGTCTGAAGAGTCGACTCATTGCAGTAATACCTCTGCTTTGATGTATTACAGTAATGCTAAGCATTCATATTTTATATACTTTGAACTCTATAGACGCCTAACCAAAGCAGCTGATCCGTATTCCGACTTCCAAAATGCCAATGCAAGCAAAGAAACAAAAGCCTCAGCAAATACTTTGAAAACCATTACAATATGTAGTCTTATTCTTCCTCGCTACTAGACGAGATGTCATCTTCCACACGGCCACCTCCCGTATATCCCCGCAAGCTGATGGGCGCTCTGGCCGTGACTGACCTTAACGAAACTTGAGCGTGCCGTGGAGGAGGTGGCACATCCTCCGCGTCCTCGTCAGATGATTCTACTTCTCTATTTTGCGGAGGTACATTGGTCATATTGATATCGCCATCATCGTCTTCGTCTGACGAAGTGCCGTCGACATTTTGGACAGGCGCTCGAGTAGGTACTCGTGTAGGAACGTTACCGGGCAGGTTGTTATCGTCAGCGTCCGACTCGTCTTCGTCACTCACTGGCGTTGGCTGTCGTCTAGCAATCCTCGGAGACGGTGGGACGTCTGCCCCCGTCTTCGCATTCGCATTCGCATTCGCTGTTGGTTCTGACTCTGGTCCTCCATCAAATCGTGACTCAGGCTCAGGCTGACTGTTATATTCGACGTCTGGCTCGTCTTCTAATGACGGTAACTCAATAACTCTTTCATCTTTGGGGACCTTCAACGTCGTAGGTTTGGCTGGTGAGTTAGCTGAAGAGGATATAGAAGACGACGACTGCGACTGGTGATAACCGTTCGTGGGTGCCTCCGTATTCCATTGCCTAGGGGCGGACCGTTGTGGCTTCAATCGTATTATGCCGGACACATGATGCAGAACAAATGACTTGATAACATTATTAGGATTCTCAGTAGTATCTTAATAGCAAACTACCAACCTCGGTCTCCTTGTCATACACCAGCAGGCAGTCGATGTCTTTCGTCTCGGAGTGCTGCCCGTTGAAGAAAAAAGACTCTCCGTTCTGTTATTTGCATTAATATAACGCTGACTTGACCGAATTTCGGAAAGGAACGCCATACTTGAATTCCTGGTGACTCTAATGTAAACTCCAATCCAGATCGGGTTAATGTCGAAGGTCGAGAGTCGTCTATAGAATCTGGCTTGAAGTTGTCTAGAATTTGAACAATTAGGACTTCCAAACGGGCCAAAGCTTATTCCCAACCATCTTAAATAACGACACTCACATTTCAATTCAAATGCCTGCGCTGAATTGCTTTGGTGCTTACCGAATCCGATGCCGGTCCTGACTGGATACTCTCCCTGGTCCGAAGGACTGATCATGACTAAATTCCCAACAGGATGACTATACCTGTGGAAAAACTAGAGTCGTCATATATCGAGAGCTATGAGGAGGGACCCTCGTAAAATTATAATCTGTGACAAGCTTGGTGGGGAAGATATATGCGTTAAAGACCAAGGTTATTATGGGTGCACTCAGAGTGACATCAGGGACGGTGTTCGCAGTACTTCCTCTACTTCCCCCACTTCGCACACCCAACCAACGTCCCTGTAAGTACGGAACATTCTCTGCCTACTGCGTTCTTAAGATACGTTGCACTGCTTGGTTTACTGCTTGCATGCAGAATTACGACAAGCAGAAATGAAGCATTTACAATGTAGTGAGATGTACCTGACGATCTATTTAACATTGAAACGAAATTACAGCCGTTGACTCTATGATCCGAAAGTAAAGAGGTACAAATACAAGTGAAAAAATTATTGAAATAATAACGTAAATATACAACCTTAATTAGAATAGGTGTTGGTTGACTGAATACTCTCCAGTCACAAACATCAAAATCGGCTCTATAGGCAGCGCAAACAAGTAATGACCCAGAACCCATTAACAAACCCAGTCCGATAACGCAAATACAAACACACTATTTACAATGACCGTAGCTGAACCAACGCCTGAATTGCATCCGCCTCTCGTTCCTGTCTACTCATATCCATATGCGCACCGAAACCTTTAGAAGTCTGATTAAGCGGCATCTTAATAGGCTTCATGGAAGCCACAGCTGGCACCGACTGCCCATACATGCTCAGTTTGGTGTCTGCAGTTCCGGTCGACGAAACCGAGGCCCGGGAAGTCGCAGAGAAGCAGGAGTCCGACGAAGACGAGGATGCGCTATGCTTGCCCATGAGGTTGAACGCGTTCCCACGTCGAAGCGACTCAACACCAGCTGACTGCCAGTCCTCTTCGTCGGTGTCGCTTTTGTAGTCAAGATCCATCTCGTCGACGTCCATGTCGTCCATATCACCGTCGTCTTCGTTCATCACCAGCTCGTGGTCATCGAAAGAGGACGAGAACATGAGCTCACCGTCGTACGGACTAAGAATCGTCGTCGTGACGACGCTACTGCCGCGTCTACGCCTGTCGCGAAGCACACGGACGCCGCTGGTGGGTGGCGAGAACGGGAACATGTTGGGCGACACAGGCACACTCGCGTTCGAGGACGAGGGGAAGGAGCTCGAAGGTATAGGCCCACGGAACGAACCGGACACGGTTGTGTGGGTGCGACCGCCGGCCGAGGTGATGGGCGACGAGACGGGCCGCGTTCTCGGAGAGATGCTGTCGGACCGCCGTCTGATGGAAGCGTACACGGCTGTCATCGCACTACTGCTGCCGTATGTGTTGCTGTCGCTGCCCTCGCTTTGTATGGCGGTGTTCTCAGGCGAGTAGGAGGGGGCAGCGGACGGGACGCGGATTAAGGATTTGTCGGCGGGCTCTCTGGACAGCGCGGACAGCGCCGCGGAGAGTGCAGACTGGGCCATTGTCGCAGAGACGCGTAGAGTGTTGGCAGGAGCCGGAAGCCCTGTGATGGGATATGTTGATGCCCTGGCTTTCGAAAGCTGGGAAGGCTGCCGTCACGTCCTTGACGCGATGGGGAAGTAGCGCACGGCCGTTGTCTCCCGCCGAACTGAGCGCCGCGGCCGAGGCTGGGAAAGGCAACGTGCCGCACCGGGCAAGCTCTAACAGACTTGCCAACCCCTAACCCCACGAAACCGTGGAACTCGAACCGCCGTTTGTTCATTGTCGAACCGGACTAGAGCTCGGAACTGCTCCAATCTGCGAGTCCGATGGCGCCCCCATGTTCATTGACTTTTAAAATCGACTCACCTGCCCGCGCTCATTAAACTTATTGGCGCAATCATATGTCTTCTCTTACCACATGCAGACCTTGTAGTTGTGCTTAAATGTAGTCCGCTCTGTAGATGCCCGCTCAACTTTGGTGTGCTTACTGCGTGCAAGGTTCGCTAATATCATTTGCGGGTTGTTCTATTGCATTCGTGATCCATCGCTGGAAATCGTGCCTCGAGCTTGGTTCTAAAAATACATATTGTATTATTATTGCGCGACAAATAGAATAATGCGTCCCTAAACTCCAACAGTTGCAATATTGACACAACGTGACCTGTGGATTTATTCCTTACTCTCGAATTTGCCGTACATCGCCATCAAAACCTGGACAGTATAATATGCATCATTTCCGGCATTATGCAGATTCCATGACGTGATATCGCACTCGATCAACAGGTTCCCGAGCGTTGATGGTGCGTCTTCGCCGTGAGAGATCTTCCACAATGTCAACGTATCGGCAGTCGGCAATTCCTCGGGTAGTTCCACTCCAACCTGTCTCAAATAACGGACATCATTTGCAGCATCGTGACCAACAAACACTGCCTTATCCCCATACCTCTCAAAAATCGTCTTCACCTCGTTTGCGCACTCTTTTAGAGTCAATATCTCAGACTCACCAAACTCGAATTTCTCTGACGCGTCATCGACAAACCTGCCATTTTTCAAATGCATATATTCCTTTACCCGAAAATGACGCCCAGAGGGTTTCGTATTCTTTGTGTTCCCTTTACTCAAATCCAATATAGCGACACCAACCTCTGTGACGCAGTTGTGGTTGAGCTCATACACTTCGACGTCCACAGCAATGAATACCATCACCTGGTCGTCGATGTACTGCTTAACCATACGTTCCATCTCGAGAGACCGTTTTCGTGCCTGCTCCCTCTTTTCGGCCTTCTTCGCCGCCTCGATTTCTTTCTTTCTCGCCCGCTGTTCCTGCGTCCACAGCGCTCTCGGGGAAGAGTCGTACTTAAGTCCTTCCTTGCCAATCTTCTCAAGAAAATCCGCCACATCCATAGTCTTGACGATATGTTTCAATCCCCGTATCATTTGGGGATCAACCTTGTTCGTGTCCTCGATTCCGTCAATCTTGACGCCACCCCGCCGATCAATCTCACTCAGGAAATATTCTACCTGATTGTTCGCCACAAAAAGTTCTGCTTTGGCCGCACTTCCCACACGGCCCGCAAATACATCCCATCCAAACGCAAAGAACATCTTGTGCTTGAAGTACTTGAGTAGCGGTTCCCGCACATCAGCCGGTACCACACGGGCGTGCCGTTGGATTGTGCCTAATCGGACAAAATACACCTCATTGGCGGTCGTGTCTACTAAGCCTTGATGTTTCTCCATGATAAATGACCAGGATTTCTTCCGTATTCGGAAGTTGCTCCCCGGCGAATAGGATTTCGGCGCTCGGAGCAATCTTGTCCCAGTTGTGTCCTGATGTGAGCTTGCGACCACTGATGGTAAATTATGCGAGATTAATGGTCTATGTGACCAAATAATGGAGCTGCCTATGAGAAAATTAACACAATGACTATGCAGACGGTTCGTAATCGTGATACAAGTGGCGGTACTACCAGCCATGTGTCATTGCCGCGAAGAATATGGGGCGCGGTATTTCTCCCCGCCATTCCCGTCAAGGAACCACACCAAACCTTAATTCGGCGGTTGCCTGTAATTTAGATGTAGCATCAAAGTTAATCAACTACGATCTTACTAGGCCATGTAAAACCTATCCTTAGTGGTACAGAAATTATCAATAAACTAGTTTACTAATGCATAATAACAAGGCAGAACTTGCCTCTTAACCTCGACACCACACAAAATAGGTAAACTCCCAACTTGAATGTTTATCATACATCTACTCTTATTCCAATAAAAGATATTTCTAAGGCAAATATCATAGCCGATCGACTTTCGTTAATGTTTGCAAAATTTCCCGCATACCCACACCTTCAGTGCCAGCAATCGTACGAGCCTTCTGTTCAGTTTTGGCCATGGCACTGGCTACGTCCCGCAGAACTTGGTCGGCATACTTTTCCGCAGCGGCCGACAATGCCTGGACTCTGTGCATCGAATGCCGCAGGGAATCGAGATGGAGTTCCACATCTTTGGCCGCCAGTGCTATAGCTTCCGCACTCGGTTGTGACTCGTCGGTAGTCATACCTGCTTGTCGTGACAAGAATGCAGCTTCTTTCGGTAATAATAACGACACATCAATATTGGATGATGGTGGAACTATTGGCTTAATATCTGCCTCAACTTCTGCCCAGGCTTTCTTCTCTGCTCGCAGCCTGGAAATGCTGTTAACATTAGTTCTCTCATAATCCACCCTAAGGTACATACCGCTCTAATCGTTTCTTGAACTCGTCTATCTTGGCTAGATTTGCGATATTCTGCGGATTTGGCTTCTTCAGCCGATCTTCATCATCCTGGAAATGCGGTTAGTTTATACTTCTATCAGATCACGAATCCTGGATACACATACAGGGCGATTCCACCAACTTGTCGATATTTTACCATCTGTTAAATCTCTTAACAATTGTTCCTCAATCACGCGAGCTGAATTACGTTAATCTTAGTAGAAGTAAATGCAGATAGAAAACGAGCCAACCGTACCAATCGCAGCGGCCGGTGAATGAGCCCAGCGTTCTTTCGCGAGATCCTTTGTCTCCATACTCCGATGTGCACACCACGTCAGAAGTTGTTTCATGCGATGCGGATCTGGCAAGTCTGAATCTAAATGCTTGTAGAAGTCCTCTGACGATATATCGGCATGCGGTACAGCTAGATTGGGTGAGTATATTAGAACTCTTTGAAAGCAAGACAATCGTACCAACTAGCCCGCTGCTCAGCGAGCTCGCCCGTTTCCCGCGTAAGCCTAAACTACTCCGTCGACCATTCGGAGCGTGTTGCCGTAATTGCTGATTCCGTCTGATCATTGGCGTGTCGGTAAGTGGGAGGGATACGACTGTAGTCTGCGACTCTTCTGAAAATGATTGAGTCGAATCTAAATTAAATGCCTTTTTGGTCGATAGATGGGACGGTGGTGGCGATGGTTTACTGGCTCCCAGTATCGGAGACTCATCTTCAAAACTGAATGGCTTTCGTAACAGATTGGCGTTGTTGAATGTCGCAATGCTACTGGCTTGTGTTGCGTTCCGTTTTGTTATACCGTTCGTTGCTGCTACTGGTGACGCATCTGGAGGTGGCAAAGGTGGTGGTATATTTCGCACTCTGGTAAACACGAATCCGTCGTCGTCCTCTGCTGGAGCTATGATAATTAATGTCAGCATAGTTACAACTATGATTATTAAAACGCATTACCTTTTCGACCCTTCTATAGCACGGATTGTTAGCATGTTTGACATCTTAGTAAATCAATACGTCATACCTTATTTTTCCGTGAACTTTCTAATATCTTCGTTTCAGCAGCGACAGCAGCCGCTCTCCTTCGTCTCGCAGTATCAGGAGCGGCGCCACTAGCTCTACCACCAGCATTTTCCTTCTCACGCCGTACCGCCAAAGCCTCTTCAACACCTGCTTGCTCTCCATTACTTGCCTCGCCGGCTTTCCGTTTCCGACCTAACCTAGTCGTTGACGGCGGCCGCATCGCGTTCGATAAATTAATCGATGCTGTTAAAGTAGACCCTCCTACTGGCGGCACAGTCACTGTAGCTACCGACGCGTGCCGTGACGGCATAGCAATTCTCTCAGGTCGTTTATCTAATCTGCGTTTGCCAAATGGTGTTAATCACGCGGTGTCAATGCTGTTTACTATACTGTTGATTTGAGTTGATGCATAAAACTCCTCCGCTGTGCAGGTTCCCAATACTCAATCGCACAATAACAAAGCTCTGATATCTGCTTCACAATGGAATATTCCTTTTAACGCGTCGACCGATTATACACTTCCTCGTTGATATGCGATGCCGAGGAGCGAATACTTTGTAGCTGTGATAGCAGAAACACCCTTTGACCAGCTGGAAAATCCTCTTTTGACGAACTGCTGCCTCAAGTCTGCGAATACTATCACTAAACAGCACACCTTGTCATAATAAATTCCGGAGGGCTAAGCCGAGCGGTGTCGGACGCGTGGTGTCAAGATGATTATCTTGGTAACGTCGACCTGGCCGTGATGCAATGCCAGACGAAGGTGGATGGCTAGGTTTTGGGTTCGGTTGTTGTCAGATGCTGGTTGTCCCGGCAACGGCCAATCCCAACAACGCGAAAGCGGCGCGCTCGCAGATGTGGGATTTGTATGGGGTGCTCACTCAAACAATGCGATCAGCAAAGAGCCATCTGTCTTAGTTAAAGCAAATTTCAGCTCTAAGATGCATATATATGCGCATGTTTTCCAACGCATGCACGAAATTGTTAATGAGTTGTGGCACGTTCAGCTAGATTCTGCACGATTCACCTCTCACACTACCGTATCCAAGATCAATTGCACCGTTCGAGCCTATCAATAGACCGACATACTTAAGCGTATTAGAATTTCACAACAACGTGGAAAAGATCAATTAACATCCAGCTTGCAAATAAGAATTCTTAAATTATGTATTTTTGGGCAACCACCGCAAGCTCTCGTTCGCGACCATACAACAGCAATATGTCTCAGCCTAAAATTCGTCAACCTTGGGCGCCAGACTACCCTCGATTCTCCTTGCAGCCTCTACTTTCTCTTTTTCTGACATCTCCTCCACTTTGCCATGAACCGGAAGCCGTTCATCCACGTCCGGTGTATGACCGATGGACATTCCCACGCGAATCTAGAATAATTATCGATCAATTCAAATTCTACATTTAGATAGAACTGTAGTCGGAGCATCTTACCAAGGTTTCCAATGAATCTTTCGAGTTACTAATAAGATCGGAGTCGAATTCTAGTTTACCAGGTTGGAAAAACAAAAGCAAGGTGCTCCCGCCAAACTGAAAATACCCGAGTTCTTCAGTACGAGATACCCGTTGTCCTTCTTTTGCGGTAATTACTGTGCTACCGACCATCATGGCACCGATGCAGACAACCATGACTCTTCCAAATTCGTCGGAATCAATGGGAACGAGGACGCGGACATTCTCACCATAGACATCGAGGCTAATAATCATTAATAACTCTCAATATACCAGACGTGAATGGAGTGCGTACTCCGATCTGATTGCCATCGGATTGACAGTATAATAAGCTCCTTCAATCAACTTGGGGCGGCCAAGAATGCCATCCACGGGAATATGAAATCTGTGATAGTCCTGAACTCCGGTTAGCCCACCTATCTCAATTACTACATCACTCAAGCTTACTTGAGGAGCTAATCTAAAAATCCCCATAGAACCACTGACAAAGTTCTTAACTTCGTCAGGATAGGCAGCACCAAATAGACGTCCAAGACTAAACTCCTTTCCTTTGACCCAGATCTGCGTTGCTTGGTCGATGCTATCGAAAACGACCGTACGGCAGTCAGCCGGTGAAGTTGCAATCTTTGGTTGATCCGTTGCTGCACATGGTCGTGAACCCGGCTTCAGTTCGCGGTAAAAAAATTGATTAAAACTAATGCCCAGTTAGATTGCTTTCGTACTTGTTCATGGACTTACTCACGTCTTAAACTCATCTAGCGACTTTAAGACTTCCGACAGATCAAGTTGGTGAAATTCGATGAATGGCATAATGAATTTCACAGACTGACTGTCATCATACTTCTTGCCTTGTTTGACACTCAACGAGGCCAGGATTCTCCGGACTGACATGTCAACATTAGAGTTATGATGCCACGGAGATTACCTCAGAAGTACTTACTTCTTTTCCGCTCCATTTCCCGGCTCTTGAGACCTTTGTACAGCAAACGGATTCCTAAACGAACATACGTGCTCATGCGTTCTTCAGAAATGTAGCCGGTAATTCGATCTTGAACAAGGATGTTTGCAGAATTTGCACCAAGTTTGTAACCACCATATCCAAGTTTTGAAACTACCTATTCCATAAGTGAGTCCTCAGTCCTGCGTTACTGCTTAGCAAATAGACATGGACAATCTACCTTTCCGACCCATTTCCTCTTGGCTTGGTCTGAAGTCACGTATGCATTCATCGTTAAGAGATCAACCTGCTTCCAGTCCAGACTAGCGCACATAGCAAGATGTGTAATAATATCAACCTCGGCACGTTTATCAAGTCTCGGTTGATGGCAAACGGGACATTCCCTGATCGTAATGACATGCTCCTCAGCCTTCTCCTCTATCTCCTCATAATAGGATTCAACTGGAGTTGCGGCACTATCTTGCATACTGTCATCAGATTGTTTCGTACTCGATTCATCTGTCGTGTTCGGCGTCTTCTCAGGAGATATTCCCTCGTCCGTTTTGAGAGCACGAAACTCGTTCTCGAACCGCGAGTAGGTGTCTTCGACCACAGCATCAAACGACGGGTCTAAACGGTCAGCGACTAAACGGCCATATTCTTGGGCAGATCTAGTTTGCCGAGCACTAAATTCCGATTCGGCTGTATGCGGAAATAGACCCTCCGTAGAAGCCGCCGCGATTGGAAATGCATGCTCAGTTAACTTTGGACGTCCATCACCGTCTTTGTGAAGTTGGTGCTCCAAGCAAATAATAGTTTCGTCGAAAGTCAAATCTTCGTCAAGTGTTTTGCCAAATCGTGAGAAAAAGCCATCCACCGTGGAGCTATGAAGTGTGGACCCTAAATACTCCAACAATTCGTCCAATTCATACCGAGAAATCATGCTACTCTCATCACCATCATAAAGAACTAGCAGATATTTCCAGAACTGTTGCCTTAAAGCTGCATACGGAACATACTTTGCTCGAATTTGAATTTCTGGACTATGCTTGTCCTCCCACCGCGATTTGTGCTTAAGGATTAGCGGGATATTAAAGGTTGTCATAGACTGATCCATGGACTCATTAGTTGCAGCACCTGTATTCTTCACGGCGTCCCATAGTTTTTCTGGATGGTCCGAAGAAGGTACTGGGGTATGCGAACGCGATGGTACCTGAGATGGACTGCGACTGCCTCTGCTTCTGGACTGCCCCCTGGAGCTTGTTGGCCGAGTAGGCAATTGAGGGAGCGGCATGTTATAGAGACCAGTATCAGGATCCGGGTTTGGGCCTAGTTTGAGAATATCTTGTACCGGGATCGACGCCTTGGCCACGAAATCGTTGCTAGAGAGTGCATCTCGATCTATGACAGTTAAGTTGAATGTGTATCCTTGCTCATGTCGAAGAATCTGGAAGAGGACTTTTTCGTTATATACAGGGTTCAAATTGTGTCTCTGAACTCCTGTGCGCACCACGCTCTTTCCAAACGACACAACAACAAAAGGGTCCATGTCGAATCCTGTTCTCGTGACATTGCGCTCTGGTGGCAGATCCGCAACCTTGACGATCTCAAAAAAGACGACGCCTACGACATCCGCCAAGCTTCCAACGTGATACGGCTTATGACTTCGTCGACGCCTCAGTCTCAATCGACGACGTCTAGAAGTCCTGCCGGAAACATTCGCGGAAGAGCTATCTGCAGTTGTTTCGGGTGAAGTTTCACTTTCCTCCTCGTTTCCCTCATCCGAGCTCTCCGAACTACTACTATTGTCAGGCACACTGTCGCTGTCAGAAAGATTCATTAACGGCGCCGCGGGATCAGGTCGTTGCGACACCAGTGTCTTCCATTTGCTCAGGAGAATCTCATTGGTTGCACCAGGATCAAGAGGACAAACAAGAGCAAGCTTGATGTAGATATAGCCTCTCACATATGTTTTCCTCGCTCTAGATGAATATAGCGGATACCATTGTGGCCTAATACTATTCTTAGTCTACTACCGGTATGCCATGTCGTCCATCACATACTCGTTTTCATCCTTGTCAACGACCTTCACATTACTCTGGTTAAAGTTCTCAATGAGAGATATGTCAAAGCTTCCCAAATAGTCCTATAAAGAGAATATTAACAAATTTACAGATCAGTTGCCGCTATAATGTATATTACTTTCGAGAAGCGATCTTTGTCCCACAAAGTTCCTTCGAGAATATACTCCGAGTCGGTAGGATAGAGTCCAACATTGAACACTGCGTTCCATTCCGGATTCAATGTCTTCGGAATAGACTGAGTCGTGGCTTTGAAATCATCCAATACGATTACGGTGTACTAGTTCGTCGACTAGATTAGTTTCTACCTCAAATGCCATTCTGTATTTCAGTAGTCCCGCACCGGATCGCTGGTACCGCCTCGATCGAGTGCGGCTAGATCTTTTGCCTAGTGGGCGTTAGCACGGATCCGGTTCGTTCGCAGCACTTAACATAGCTGGTTTTACCTTTAACACGTAGATCCTCAAAATAAGCGAGGGCTCTGCAAGAGCAGGATGCGGGGAAGCACTTCGACTTGGTCCGGGAGAGATCCCTGGCGTGCGCCGCCCTAGAATACTAGAAAGAACCATTGCCTTGCGCTACGCTCCAAAGAGAACGATAAATTGGAAATGCGCAGAATTATCTATTGACGCGAAGAATTGCTGTGCATTAAACATGAACGTGGCTGAGTTGTTGGAACGCGTGCCTGTGCTGACGAGTTGTCTGTATGACATCGACCGTGTCGCAGGAGGCGGCTCGCAAGTTTGCATGAGATCACCCCTACACGACGCACTTTTAATAATTACGCAGACATCCGCAAAAGTTCTGTGCCTTGGAATTGTCACTAGTCCTGTAAATGTATTTGAGTTCTCAATTGACAATTGCCACTTGTTTTGTTGGCAAGCGTCGACAATACTGAGTTGAAAGATCAACTAGCAGGCCCTGTATGACATCATTGGCAATCTCAAGGATGATCGAGTCTCGTTGGCAATCCGAGGCCCTAAAAAAAGGTCAAGAGAGTCATGCAAATAAGCCGCACGCTATAATTGGGTTTGCATATGACAAATATACTGTGACAAGCCACTCGGGGGGACCTGCTTTGCTGCTGCACGGCGTTGGAGGAAAAGAAAACTTGTTTCTTTGAGTGTCCCCCAGACGAATACTCAGACCAGTATCATGTCTTCCGCATGTTGACTGTTCTGGCTCTCCGAACAAGATACAAACAAGGCTGTGGCGGATGCGGATATGGGAAAATTTGGCGCCTTTTGAAATTGGGAGATATGTATCCGCCTTTGAATCCGCCTTCAAAAATTTGCAAAATTCATTAAGTTAATATTATATAGCTATCTTAATATCTAATTTCTTTAAAATTTCGCAAAGCTCACTAACATGATATTTGAATTGCCTAAATGGACTCGCTTGTAGCGGACCCAACCTATTTGGTCCGTAATCCCCGCTACATGTGAGCACGTACGCCAGTGCTAGAATAACCTCTATAGTCACCCTATTTCATTAACATGTTCATCATCTACTTTTCAGACCATAGGTTGACTTATTTGATACTGCGCTTCTTTGTATACGCGATTGTTTGCTGAGGATGGCAGATTTTGACCGTTTTTTAAATTTAATTAGTACGAATTATCCGCCATATCCGCCATCTGCATCCGCCAAATCCGCCTATCCGCCTACAGACCTGGATACAAAGGATATTGAATTTATACACCATTAGCCGTATACACAGATACACAAAGTAGACATATACACAGACATGGACTTCACCCGTCAAGCCCAGGCAATCAGACGCCAAACTGAAAATGCGCCGAGTCTTAAATCACACTCATTCATGGTACTAAATGGAGAACCGGATGAGAAGTATACAACAAAACAAACTTCTAACATTTAAAAGAAACGGTAAAGAAGACCTATGCATTAAGATGATATACAGCGGATGTACCAAACTTTCTATGACATCTTGATCAATATTATTGCCGCTACTCGTTATAGTGATAAATCAAATAGTTTGGTAGCCCATAGGATTGATATCCCAGTCGCTTGGCCATCTTGGCAAAACCCTCTGATTCTATTAAGTGGTAGAATGGGAATGAAGGGAACATTGCGCCGTCACGGTGAACTTCCGCCTTCACTAGCAAAGCAGTACTGTCACAATTAGTTCTACAATTCAATTATGACAATTTGCACTATAACTTACGCTCCCACGCCATCTAATTGAATTTCTTCGTGGAGGTCGTTACCTGACACATACTGATAGGACATTAGTGTACGATAAGTGGCCATCTCAGCGTATCCTAATGCAAAATATTAGATATTATTGTGGACCAACGAACCGCTTAACAGACGTACCTTCAAAAATAACCTCGTCATCACTCATGTCTTTCGCCATTTGCAACGCTGTATCACTGTCCTGCCAACTATTGAAATCATACGCTCGTATCTTGTTCTCGCCGTGATCTACATATCGCTGATAGCAATTCGCAACTATAATCGGCTTGTTATGTGCCGCGAGGTCCTGCACGAGAGTACGCGGAGTCTCGACGATATCGGCATCCAACCACAACACCCAACTTATGCCAGCATTGATCGTCGTGGTGAACAATGAATTTCGTGCTCGCGCCATCGCCGCCCGCCGTTCTTTTTGTCCGCTCAGGGCGTGCCTATCCTTTTCGCTTTGAGAAAACGGGCTATCGAAGTCTTGTCGCAATATCGTGACCTTGGCAAAACGGTTCTTCTTCGCCCCGGTTTGGAGTTTCTTAACTGCTTCTTCCAGTCGTAATAGCGCGCTGTTAGCCTCTCTGCCCCTCGGCAGGATAAAACCCACTTCGATAAGTTCGTGTGGATAATCGAAATTTATGAGGTTGTTCCAGTATTCGTCGTAAAACCGAGCAATGGGTGTCAGGATAAGAACGCGCTCGTGTTTTTCAAATGAGTGATGTGTCGACTGAAGCTCGTTAAGTTGGTAATGACTGATCGATTTCGTCCCGCCAATAGCTGGTGGTGGCCGTTTCTGAGCTTTTGATGAAGATGAGGACGACGAAAATAGATAGAAGAGCAGTAGCAATGACGCGCCGACAATGGTGATAACACTTAGGGGCCTGCCACGAAAACCCTTCGATTTATACATCACCATTTTAATGCCTTTTCTAGCCCACACTTGGTGGTGGTTTCGATATGCAACAATCTGGTTGCGTACAATGATACTCCTCTGGACGTAAGGCTAAATCCTCGTAATCACTGAGCACTTAGCCAGGCCAGCAGTTTGCCCGCCTGCAGTATCACAAAGTCCCACGCGTTTGGAAACAGTCCACAGCCAGCCTATAACACCCGACGCAATAGTATCGAACAAGTCAAACAACCAGGGAGTTCCTATTCATCCACAGAAGGGCAAACCTTCAGCAGCTGAACTGGAACAAAATTCATGAGTCCCACATCAAAAGGCGAAGTTAGATACATTGAATTTGGCGAGCGCGCGGCAAAACTAAAGTCCGTGCATATATGGCGTATATGCTATCCATCGTCTTACTTGATGCTTCATATTGCGCTGGCTTTGGTGTATATGGATTTAACCGCACAACAACATTAAAATCACGTGATGCTAACAAGTCTTTTAGTGCCCGGCGGGAAGCTCAATAGCCATCTCAGTATCAAAATAATGGCTACAGGAGCGAATGACCATCACGCCTTGTACAATGTGACCTTGAGCGGTTCTACTACCAAATCCAAATCACCAAATGACTGTCTGGATTGTAGTAATGTAGTTGAAAGAGAAGGAATCTGATTTCACGAATCGCTTGTATCTGCGAAAAGCCTTATTCGAGTCAAACTGTATTCCATCAGTGGATGTCGTGTCTCCATGTCGGCAATTCGCAGTATAAACAATACTTCTTCGAGGACAGTATAACATAATTAACATCTGCACCATTTAACTTTGACGCTTGGCTTCGAATCCAGCGAACTCATAATCATGCTATGCTTGCATCTAGAAAAAGTTCCAGGGAACTGCAGCCAAAATGCCGTGCAGCAGATAAATGATTATGAGGACCTGTACCGCTTTTTTTTGTCGATTGAAATGGCAGTTTATTCAACTTACATATAGAATTGTCTGGCGCGTACCGGCACGGCAGTTGTCTGTAAATTCTATTAAATTGTCATCTCGTGCGGCTTCACCGTTCTTGCTGAATCGCAATGGTAATGGTTTTTTACAATTGTAGAGCATGAAATTTGGGCGCGAAGATAGCCGTAAACGGCCCACCGTGAACCAGGCATTTATGCGCTCTAGATATTGACCGTGTACAATTAATAAATGGTCTTGTTGAATGCTAAGGGCATGCAGATGAGCTTCCGTAGGCCCTGTCTGAGTATCCCTGCGACATCTGTAAGGCTACCATACAGTCTATACCACTAGATATGGCTGGCTACAACCGTGCATCCTGTCCAAAATGGCACCTTCTACAGCTCCATCGTTTACTAATTTTACTAATTAAGCAACAAACATTACCCCACATATAACAGATCATAACAATTAACAAACTATGTTGTTATCAGGTAAATATGTTTGTTAATTAATTCGACAAGATTGTGGTTTTGGTTTGTCCAACGGCCGCCATCCCCCACTAATGGCCCCCACAACGACATACCCTAACCATCAACTTGTTCTCGACAATTTGTTAGCACACACTGCTAACTAAAAGGTAGAGATATTATTAATGCCACTTATGTCCGAGAATCTTAATATGCAGCCGATATTAATTCCATCTTACTAGAGTCTGATATAATTAACAGTTATATTCCCTTGGCGCTGGAACAAGTCGGATCGCTCGGTCGAGCGCGGCAGTAGTTCCGGGTGTACTCGGCAGCTGGACGTGTTTGGTCCGTCAAGATCGATAGCCGCAGGCCCAACATTGATTGATATGCACACATGGCGAACTGTGGAGCACGGATTCAAGTGGGCTAGTAACACGCGCATTAGGGCATAACCGCCATGAGCCATAGCATATAAGGCGCAAACTAGGCATTTGCGATCGATGTTAGGAGTTAATAATTGGGCGCTCTGGTACGCGGCGGTCACTTAAAACGGGCGTCTCCAGCCCGTCACCCTCTCGCTATTTCTCTGTTATCCTCTGTCACTACTCCCCGCCGGACTCTTGCCAATTGCTTCAATTCCGCAGTAAAGATGGCTCCTTCCTTTGACAAACTCGACACTCTTTCGATCAACACCATCCGTCTCCTTGCGGTAAGTTTCCTGTCTGGTTGGTGTGGCGATGCGGCGACTTGTAGCGACTTGGATGATCAATCGAAATAGCTCTCATTCGGAGATTGTGGCCGGAATTCATGAGAGATATTGATAGAATACGATGTTTGTCATTTATTTGGACCGCAAACTGATCAATTGCTTGCTAGGTTGATGCTACGATCAAGGCCAACTCAGGACACCCTGGTGGTACGACTGCCTTCACCGTTTCTTTGACTTTCAATCCAAACATGGGACAAATGGCTGATCATATCCAATCATGTAGCTCCTATGGGTCTTGCTCCTGTCTCTCACGTCTTGTTCAACAAGTTCATGACCTTCAATCCTAAGAACCCTAAGTTCATGAATAGAGACCGATTTGTCTTGAGGTACGCCATTGATGTGCTACTACTGATTTAGATATTAACAATTGCTTGTCGCGTAGTAATGGGCATGGTTGCATGCTGTTGTATGCGCTTCTTCACCTATATGGATATGAGTTGAGCTTAGATGACTTGAAGAGCTTCCGTCAGCTCGGCTCTAAGACTCCCGGCCATCCTGAGGCTGCCGACACTCCCGGCGTTGAAGGTAAGTTCGTCTAATTCGCAACGCGCATACAGCACGAATGGAATTGCTAAATTCTTCTTAGTTACCACTGGTCCTCTCGGACAGGGTGTTTCCAATGCTGTCGGTCTTGCCATGGCCGAGGCTCACTTCGCCGCGAGATTTAACAAGCCTGGTTATGAGCTATTCAACAACTACACTTATGCTATCATGGGCGATGGCTGCGTGATGGAGGGTGTCGCTTCGGAGGCCTCCTCAACTGCGGGTCACTTGCAGCTTGGAAATTTGATTGTTTTCTATGACGACAACCATATCTCTATTGATGGTGATACTGATCAGGCATTGACTGAGGATGTCCTCAAGCGATATGAGGCCTATGGCTGGCACACTGTCTGGGTCAAGGATGGCGACAATGACCTTGCTGGCATCGCCGCTGCCATTGAGGAGGCTCAGTCGGTCAAGGACAAGCCATCTATCATCAAGGTTACCACCACCATTGGTTTCGGTTCTAAGCTCCAGGGCACCCACGGTGTCCACGGAAACCCCTTGAAGAAGGACGATGCAGCCCATGTTAAGGAACTCTTCGGTTTCGATCCCAACGACTCGTTCGTTGTCCCCCAAGAGGTTTATGACCTGGCTGCTAAGCAGGCTGCTGCCGGTGCTGCTGCTGAGGAGGCATGGAACCAACTCTTCGCCAAGTACACTTCTGAGTACCCTGAGCTCGCTGCCGACCTGAAACTGAGAATCGAGAACAAGCTTCCTGAGGGCTGGGAGAAGGCCCTCCCAGTTTACACCACCAGCGATCCCGCAATTGCTTCGCGTAAGCTTTCCGAGACCGTCCTCAATAAGATCTGCGATGTTGTTCCTAGTCTCATAGGTGGCTCAGCCGACCTGACTGGCTCTAACTTCACAAGATGGAAGACCGCTGTTGATTTCCAGCCTCTTTCTTCTGGTTTCGGCGAGTACTCTGGCCGATATATCCGATATGGTGTCCGTGAGCATGCTATGGGTGCCATCATGAACGGTCTTGCTGCGTATGGCGGGTTGATCCCATTCGGCGGTACTTTCTTGAACTTTGTTTCATACGCCGCTGGTGCAGTCCGACTTTCCGCTCTCTCGGAGGTGCGCCTTATCTGGGTCGCTACCCACGACTCCATTGGTCTCGGTGAGGATGGTCCCACCCACCAGCCTATTGAGACTCTTGCTCACTTCCGTGCTACTCCCAACATTATGGTGTGGCGTCCTGCCGACGGTAATGAGACCTCTGCTGCCTACTACAAGGCTCTTACTGAAACCCACACTCCGTCCATCCTCGCTCTCTCTCGTCAAAACCTTCCTCAACTGGAGGGCTCCACCATCGAGAAGGCTATCAAAGGCGGTTACGTCCTTAAGGAGGTCGACGGTGCAGATGTGACTATCGTCTCCACTGGTTCCGAAGTCTACCTCGCGCTCGAGGCAACCAAGATCCTTGAGTCTAAGGGCTACAAGGCTCGTCTCGTTTCTTTGCCCGACTGGCATACCTTTGACAAGCAGAGTAAGTAGTTTCGTGGTGTTCCCTGCTCTGCGAATTAAAGATTAACACTTTTGCAGGCGAGGAGTACAGACTGTCTGTTTTCCCTGACGGCCATCCTATTCTCTCCGTTGAGGTCATGACCACGAACGGCTGGCAAAAATACTCCCACGAGCAATTTGGCATTAATAGGTTCGGTGCTTCCGGCCCATTCGCCCAGGTCTACAAGAAGTTCGGTTTCACTGGCGAAGGCATCGCCGAGCGCGCTGAGAAGACCATCGATTTTTGGAAGGGCGTTCCTCTCCGCTCGCCCATCCGTCGGGCATTCGCTCAGGTCGAGTAGAAACCAAAAGTTGCCTGGGATTGCTTTTAGATTACTTGTTCCGTTTCGTTTGTGTAATACTCTATTCGTGTGATTTTGTGATCTTGCTTCATAGTAGTTTGTCGACCGTTTAAAATTCCTTTAATGGTAGCTGATGGATCTGTAAAGTGGTCAGTTACTCAGTAATTGAACAAATGTAGTACTCTTAAAATATGAACAATATATGATCAATCACTATAAATTTCAATTTGAACGGAATAATTTTGCAAGCTACACAGACGCACGTGGCTATGCTGGAGAGATTAATACAAGATCCGTTCGAGTAGCGGTCTATCTTCACTATAAACGCAAGCTAATGTCAGGCCCCCCGGAATTTCTATTTATGAGACCTTACTAATGCTGCCCCGGACACCTTCGGCATCAAGCAATTGCGGAGTTATGGTGATCAATTTGACATGGCGATTTCTGCAACAGACTGAGTGTATGTCCAACTGCTAAAAGGCTACTAGAGTTTGTAATCTCAGGACGATTGATAATCGTCTCATACACTTCAAAGAATTGAAGTGCAAAGTCTTCAAAACTTTCCCCCAAGTATCGCCCAATTTGCGCATCAGATTGACCAATTTGCGGCTTTGGTATCAAAATCGTCAAACAGGGCGCAGCCATCGTCTCGGATCTACCAAACGACGACGACAAATTCCCAGCCGAGCGACCAGTTGGTATGATTGAACTTCATATTGACAGCTGGAGAGGACCTCGCTACTGAGCTATTGCTTGAAAGTGCACTTTGGTTTTGCGCGACACATGCCAAGCAAATACTAATCGAGGACCATTCATTTCACCAGCAGTATGGCAGATTATATATCGGTGGTTCATAACCGAGCAGCCTTCCGTAGTTCCTGCTCCGACTGCCATGTACAGCTGACCGCTCAGCGTTAAACTCGAAAACACGAAACGACTCCCCAAGTCAAATTTTCTTACGTTTGCTTCCGAGCTCGCCCAAGGGAATAACTGGATAGGTTCCAGTGGAGGATTTATCTCTTTCGTTCTTTCCTTCATGTTAATTAAGCTCCGTGCTACAGAAATCTGTCTCATACACGACGTCCGCCAGGTTACATTAGGAATTGCTGTTTCGCATGGGCAATCATGAGAAGATATGCTGTGCTTAAGTCTGGTTCAATCAGGTGAGTCGGCTCACCAACCTACAAACTCTAAATCGCGCGGATGCAATGAGAGGGGATTCGTCAGGGTCCTGCTCGGCCAATATCATCCCGAAGCAACACTAGGAATAATTAATTCCAAGATGCCTTCCATTTTAGTCGTCAATCCAAATTCGTCTTCCTCGGTCTCAGACACGCTGAAAGAAGTACTGCGGCCGCCAGCTGAGTTCGACTACGACTACTTCACGGGCCCACTCGGCGGGCCGCTGCAGATTGATTCCGTCACGACGGAGATTACATCCGCGGCGAACTGTTTACCGACCCTGATCCCGCTCTTGGACAACTATGACGGCTTTCTTGTCGCGTGTTACTCGGATCATCCTCTGGTTCATTGCTTGAAGGAGCACACGACCAAGCCGGTGCTGGGAATTTTTCAGGCGTCGGTTCTGCACTCGCTCGCGCTTGGTGGAAAGTTTGCCATCGTCACAACGGTTAAGATATGGGAAGTACTGCTCAGCGAAGCCGTCAGGGCGTTTCTCGGGTCTGAAACGTTATTTGCGGGCACGTTTTCGACAGGCTTGGGCGTGTTAGAACTCCATGATGCGTCGCCGGAAGTGGTGAGTCAGAGGATTGGTGAAGCAGCGCTCAAGGCGGTTCAGAATGGCGCTACAGCAATCTGTCTAGGATGTGCAGGGATGGCCGGAATGGAGGAGGCAATCTCAAAGGCGGTGGGAGACAAGATTAGAGTTGTTGATGGCGTTGTTGCCGGTGTGGAGATTCTAGTGGGTCTAATAAGGTCCGGGCATAAGTGAATTTGTACCAGTAGAACCCCCCTTTAGTCGAATGTTGAAAGCCGATGACCCGATTAACCCGATTTTTGTTTTGTAAATTCATATCCACAACAATGATTTTTCTCATAAGCCGATAACTAAAGCTGTAAACATGGCACCGGCTCAACGAAATTTAGCTGTATGAATCAACCGAACCTCTAGGGAGCGCAGGCTGGTTTACGGGAGACCAATGAGAAGCTGCCGTGGCACTTTCCGTACAATCTATATTTCCGCCAATGGACGTTGATATCTCAGGTCCACTACCGAATCCGTCGAGAAACCATTGGTCAGCCTACCGCCGCGGAAGATGCGGCGACCTGGCAAGCAATATTATAGCTGTGATTTGTCACCGGACACGGAAATAAAGCCCGAATTATCATTTTTAACAATGCCATTGTGCTAGTGTTGGGCATGTCAGCAAAAGCGCACATCCTCCGCTGATTAATTCAACCATTGTTTGTTTTTTCCCCACCAATTACTGCGCACTTGTGAACAATGGGAACCGCCAGACTGGATCTGGCACCATTAATAATTCGCGCAGCTCTTTATCGTGACATGGTATATTGTACAATGTATATATAGGTCTCCCAGATCGAGATGCTGTTGTGTCGTGCCCTGCAATTGAAACAATTTACCTGTTCTTCTCCATTACTGTTGTGGCATCAGCAAAATGACTTCAAAAGTTGTTATCATTACCGGAGCAAATAAAGGTTGTGTGCGGCCACTGAGATCTGATACTGCAACGACTGACCAGAAACAGGCATTGGTCTTGCACTTGCAACCCAGTTCAGCGAGCTTGGATACACTGTGATTGCGACGGTCCGGGCCAAGGCAAAAATTGCCGGCACAGCAATTGCGTGTTCTCCCAATGTGAAGTTTGTCGAGATGGATGCCAGCGACTATGGGACAATCGACTCAGCGGTTGCTGAAATTGGAATGATTGCGCCCGACGGAGTCGATCAGACTGGAATGTGCGTGCTGTAACGGCGTGTATATTCACTGCGGCGGTATTCTTGATGCTAACGTGAACCGTGACAGAATCTTGGAGTCCACAACATTGGTCGCGGGTCCGACGAGTCTGATGTTAAATCGCTTGATCCGGCCGAGTTGGAAACACACTTCAAGGTCAATGTGGTTTCGCCATCGTATTTCACATCCAAGTTAATCCCTTTGCTTGAGAAGGGCCAGTCCAAAAAGATTATTTTCATTTCGTCCGTTGTTTCGTCTCAAGCCGTCACCAAACAGAATGCGGATTTTTTCACTGCTGCGGGAGTTATACCCGGCTACGCGTCGTCCAAGTCCGCGTTGAACATGATTGCCTTGGTAAGGGACTCTTCTCTGACACGCACATCAAATTATGGAAGCCTGACTTCATTCTAGTATTTCCATAACCAGCTCAAGCCGCTGGGATTCACAGTCGTGCCCATCCACCCGGGCGTCGTGTTGACATCTATGTACGTCACTGGACCTGCAATCACGCCCGAAGAAAGCGCCAGTAATGTACGTGGTGTTGTGGAGCCGTTGTCCCCAACAGATGAATTCTTGCTGAGAAACTATGACGGATCAATTCTCCCATGGTAGATTGTTAGACATTTCGATTGGAGCTTGCTAGACATATTGTCCAACTGTGCGCCACGGGGAGATTATGGCCTTTTGAATTAAGTTTGTTGTATATGGATTACTACCAAAGTAGAATTTAGAAGACCAGATTGAGTACCGCTGACTCTGTCCGTGACATAACACTTGTTCTGAGCTGTCAGTGCCGACAAATTTCCGCAAAATGCGAATCCATAGTAATACTGCGGTGTGCATGGTTTGTTGTCCAACAAGATCTCGGCCTCCAAACTAATATTGAAGCCGCCAGTGACCGTCTTGCTGACCTCGGCAATTGATACACGGGAAGCGCCGATGAGCTTACAGCCCGCACACTCAACTACGCGTAAATCCAAATTGATGTGGCCTTGCACGAGCGTGACGTGGTTGCTAGTGTGCCGGAGCTACAGACCGTCGACGACCTTGAATGCACGTCCAAAAGCTATAGTCTGAGAACTATTGGTACTCGGGTGTTCTCGCTTAGTCCTTGCGCAATTAAATTGCGCAACTAATACAAAATTACCTAACTAACCATATACATTCTTTCGAGACCATGGTGCTGCAAAATCGCCCGAATGCGCCACAATAATGACCACGACTATATCATGGCTAGGGTTCTCAAACTATCTGTAACTCTGAAAATAATATACCCGAGAGTAATTGCCTGACGCGGCTAGCTCGATCAGTCAGAAATGGAGATATTCTTGTAGATGGCATATCACGGTTGCCAAGTCGACCATAGAACGACCCATGACTCAACGATTCTAAAGTTAGGTACATGTAGCCATCCGGCCGGGATGTCTCGATGAGATGAGCACTAACGCTCGATGGCGCTCAGCCATAAGCGACTAACGGAGCATATAGCCGGAATGGATTGAATTTGTCGGCGGAAACACGGGGAGAAGAAGCAATCGCAATATGGTGACAAGAAAGCGACTTCTTGGCAGTTAGTCCATGTATGTTGATTGTAAATTTGGCAAATAGCGTGCGGGATGGCCCTTATGATCCGCTCGTAAATCTCTGCGGAACATACCTGAAACATGTGTGCGGCTCAGATAGTTGCGTGGGGAGGTCGCTCTCAAACCCCCCCACATTTTGGCAAGTCCCCAGTTTAATAAACTCGCTATGAGATATGTGGAACTGCAAATATGGGGAAGGAGCGCAACGCGGGATGCGGGTCGGGGTTCGGGGCTTCGATCAGACGAAGCCTGGGCCACGGAATTAGTAGCCATCGTTTTGCAGGAATGGCGTGACGAGTGGTTACCGATGCTGGTTGGAGAACGCACTCCAATATACGCACTGCGGACTACTGCCTCCGACGTTCGGCTATTCAGAATACGCTTCCGGAATACAAGACAAGGAAGGATCCATAATAAGTGAACGGGAGCCGTGGAGTGAGTCACGATATAATGAGGCTTTTGCCCGGCCGGCAGTGAGGCTGAGACGGTGGAGATCTAACAGTTGTAGCCGATTGCGGAAGTCTAACTGCGGTTTGCCGCTATCATCTGTTCGACAGGCACACTGAACTCCGGTTCTGCCAATTTTGCCGCTTCAGACTGCTCAGAACGCAGCTGTTTGTTGCATTATTACTTTTTTTAAGCTTTTGTTTGTTCCGTTCGGCCGCTTGTGGATTCTGGAGCCTTTAGTTTGGTTGGTCCAAACGCCGCACGCTTGTGGTTGTTCCCCGCACTTTGGCTGGTCGCATTCGTGTCGAAAGCAGGACACTGTGACTAACTCGCCCCGTCGAATCTTCGTTGGTTGGTTCGACGATCGACAGTTGGCAAAACAATATTAATCCTAACGTTGCGACAGTTTCTACGTCACTAAATTTGCGCTGTCTCGGCCTGCCACAGCCTGTGATTCCTGCTGACTGGCATGTGTTAAGCCGATTTCTGACAATACAACTAACTGCCTGTCGTCTCTTCATCGCTGCGCCTCGTCCGATAATCACCTGTCTGCCTCGGAATCGGTCTCCGTTACTCCAGGGCCACTGACGACAAGGATATATTAGATTCTAATTTAATATTCCCGCAATTCGCTCGCTTCTTTTTCTCTTCTCCAGGCTCGCACTCGCGGGACGAGGATGCTCCTGACATATGGCCGACCAAGTCCAGCGATTTACATCCCTACGACCGCTTTCCGGATAGACTGCTAGAATTCCAGATCTTCGCCATGGTCATCGAGGACATAGCATCGCTATCGCTCAATGACAACGCCGCCGGCATCGGCCGATCAGCCGCCAACAGTCCGCCGTCACCAACACCCAAGCCAGCTGCGCATTTCGAGCACGTCGAGACCGTCGACCTGCCCCGCAATACGTCCGACGACTCCCTCTACAGCCTCTTCACAGCCTCGACAAAGAGCACAACAATCGCCCATGCCTCTTCCATCACTCGTCTTCGCGCACCGGTTGCCGATGGACTTTCCGACGTTGCTTCCACAGGCTCCCGCTGCCTCAGCCGGCAAACTTCTTCAGACTCATCCGGAGCCACGATCCCGATATTGTCGGTCCTCGACATCATACCGTCCTCTTTCGACGATATCTATCCCTCAGAAGTGCTCCTCCTGTTCCCTCCACAGCCTCCGCATCATTCATATCCTTACCACTCTCGCCATGCGTCGTCGAGTTCAAGCTCTAATCATGCGCCCGACGAAGGTTTATTCTCCAGCTTTGGCATTGCAGATCTATATCTGCGCCGACCGTCTTTCACGCGACGGGATCTCATTGACTGGGAATTAAATGACCTTCGGTCCCTGTGCATTGTGACTGAGCTCAAGCCAGACTGGATTCCCGACGCACCAACGCCAACAGCATCAAATCATCAGCTTCTTACACAAGCTGTCCCTGTTCTCAGAGAAGAGAACTTTCGGATAGTCTTGCTACCTTTATCGGCCGATGAGGCGACAATCACAGATACACTTGCTAATTCGGATTTATACATCGAATTCGGATTCTCAATGAATCACCGCGTACGCTTAGCTCGCGAGACAATCGACATTTGTTTGCGGAATCGGAGCGATAAATCTGTGTTGACCAAGCCTGAGTGGAGAAGACTCATTGACAATTACTTGCTTGCCCTCGGTTGCGAGGCACAAGGTCGAGTCGATTTTAAGGTGTGTATGCCGACTTGATAATGGCCACATGCTGATTGGCAATGATTTAGAAAGCCGTCATGAACCGCGCTCTGCGAAACCAGGAACAGCTCGCCAAAGGCCGAGGAAGCCTCTTAAAGCGAGTATTACTCAATCGAGCCACTTCTTCAGCTGGAGCACCTCCTTCTCGGACATCTGGGCCAGTGACTGCCACCGCGGCTCTGAAAATGAAAATGACACCTTCATCACTTTCCGCGGCCACGAGCTCGTCACCTAGTCTCCAGGCTGCTACCGCGTTCCTTTCCCGGACCACCAAAAGCACTACAGAGTTTTTCCAGAATTTGGGACCAAAGATGTCGTTATCATCTTCCCCGGAATCTGTTGCGGCGTCGTCTAGCTCACAACGGGTTTCACAACACGTTACAATCCCCATCTTCTCCTCCGCGACTAGCTCCCCACCAGCAAATCCATCCCTTTTAGTGTCGCGCGCAGAGCAAAGACTCATTTGGCGCGATGTCCAGATTCTACTATACACGCGTCTCGGTCTAGATTGGGAACCAACCGAGTTGGCGTTCTAACCTTTCTCACTCAGTGCACGCCTAGCGATGTTTAGAATGCCATTTCTCTCTGAAATTTAGTATACTTATGCAAATAGTTAAGGAAGGGGAGTTTCGCTTGTCTGATTTGGTTGTGAGATACGGAGTTGCTACTTCGTTTTATTGAGGTATCATGGTTAATTCGCTAGAGGCGACGATGGAGTTATTAGGTGTTATGATAATGCACTTGCTTTCAATGCTATTTCCAGTATGCCTCCTACAACCTGGCAGTTGGTGCTGAAACGTCGACCGCCATTCCCTACCGCAATTAACACTTAAAAATAAAATATTTTGCGACAGCTCACAGCTGATAAATACTATCCAGCAGAATAGTATAGGAGCCAGTGGAACGTTTGGATGTCAATTATGGTGTCGAATTTGACACGGTAATCAGCCCATCGCTAATCTTTCCTACTGAGTGCGGCTCAGCTTACAAAGCATCTTGACTCGGAGCACGTATGCATAGAATATGCCAACGTTATTGCTATCTCATTGACGAACGCTGTACGATATAGTCACTGGGTACATTAATCCCCGGCGTCTAGCTACACCAGAACAGACGGCGAGACAATCTGGCATAGCGGTAGAAACAACTTATTTCAATCGGGATGACCGCTGGTTTTGCTTGCCGGCTTAACACGCGAGCCTGAGAGAGGCGGCTCGGGCGAGTGGAGCGACGCCGCAGAGCTTGATTATTGTTGAGGCGTAGACGATTACTAGATGTTTATCGATGAGCAACTGGGATCTTGTAGATGGCGACGACGACATAACTTGCATACAATAACTAAAATATTGCGCATTTTCTCAACCTCGCAACAACGGTTTCAACAAAAGCCGTAATCTCCCCTTCCAAGCCTCACAAATACTGATTAGTAGTCTAGTGACTTGATAACCAGAGATGTCATATGCTCAAGGGATGACATCTGCTGGCAGCACCTGAAACTCTAATTGGACTAATTACGTCAGCACACTCGGCCACCAAAATTTCGGCTCACAACCTTTGGACTGTGGTAGTTTTTCCGGCCCTGCCTACTCGCAATTGCGCTTACTTGACAGATTTCCACCGCTTATCTCATAGATATACCTCGATTGCCAAGGACGCTGTGCCAGCCGGTTTTGATATTTTGTTGTTCGGGGTGAGGTAGAGTGACCGAGTTCCGCCGACAATTCGAGTCACCGTCGCTGACCCTCTGCGACCGGGCACTGCGCGCCATTCGGCAATTTACACGCTCGGCATACACGTACTAAACGCGCAATGGGTTTATTGTAAGTAATGGGCAGTTCTCCTTCTTGCAGAGTTTTCTCGTGGATCACAGGTTGCGCTTCGAATTCACCATGTAATGAATTCAACATGTCCATGCCCGGTAGCTAACGTCTCGCAATTGAAGATCTCTAGGAACTCCGCTACCATGGAAAGACGTCGAGCAGTACGCAGACCATGTCAGAGAGCACGGTATCAAGGTACTTTGGTTTGTCAACTGCGGTCACAAGAAATATTTTGTGTCGGTTACTTTAAACGTGCCATAGTCTAATTAGAGCGTCGGATATAGCAATTCCTACAGATATGGAAGAACACTAAAGATAAGCGGGGAAACAGCTTACTGTGGGGCGACGAAGTTGAGTACATGGTCGTTTCGTACGACGACGCGAACAAATCTGCGCTGCTGTCGTTGCGGCAGGCGGAAATTTTGACGGCGTTGGAGGAGAACGAGAAGAAGGTGCGCAAAACTGAGGATCAATTGGGCGTTGGGTATGTCCGTTACGTTATAGAACGCAGTTTTGGAGAGTTGCAGATTCTAATTTGGGAGAATAGTCCTGGCCAGCGGATTCCGACGTTTCATCCCGAATATGGACGATACATGCTCGAGGCGACGCCCGGGTATCCGTACACGGCGTCACTGGAGGACCTCATGAACGTCGAACGCAACATGAACCGTCGCCGCGAGATCGCAAAGGAACACATGCTGGCGCACGAATTTCCGGTCACGCTGACGTCGTTCCCCCGGCTTGGTGCGCCGGGCCAGTTCACGGACCCGTATTACCCGCCGACAGGAAATGCAAGTCGGTCGTTTTTCCTGCCGGATGAGCTCATTAATCCACATGCCCGGTTCCCGACGCTGACGGCCAATATCCGCGAACGGCGCGGGTCGAAAGTCGCCATGAACGTGCCGATATTCAAGGACAAGAACACGCCTAGTCCGTTCATTGACCCAACGATTCCGTATGACAGAAACTTATACCCGGAAGATGCGAACGCGAGGGAAGGTGCCGCGAAGCCGGATCATATTTACATGGATAGTATGGGATTTGGCATGGGTTGTTGCTGTTTGCAGATTACGTTTCAGGCGACGGATATCGATGAGGCGCGGAGACTATATGATCAACTTGCGCCGCTGGGTCCGATTTTTTTGGCCCTCACGGCCGCAAGTCCTGCATGGAGAGGCTATTTGAGTGATCAAGATTGCCGCTGGAATGTGATTGCAGGCAGTGTGGACGACCGGACTGAAGAAGAGCGAGGCTTGAAACCGTTGAAGAATAAGCGGTTCGTGATCCCCAAGTCGCGGTACGATTCTATCGACTACTACATTTCGCAGGGTCCAGAATGCAGGCCCGAGTACAATGATATAGAGCTGGTCAAAGACGACAAGATCAAGAAGATGCTTACTGACGCCGGCGTGGACGAGAAGCTGGCTAATCACTATGCACACTTATTCATCCGGGACCCTATCGTAGTGTTTTCGGAACTTATCGACCAGGACGATTCCTCGTCGTCCGATCATTTTGAAAATATTCAGTCGACGAATTGGCAGACAATGCGGTTCAAGCCACCTCCACCTGGGACCGACATTGGCTGGCGAGTCGAATTCCGGAGCATGGAGATCCAGATCACCGATTTCGAGAATGCTGCGTTCGCGACCTTCATTGTGTTGCTTACCCGCGCGATTTTGTCGTTCAAGCTCAACTTTTATATCCCAATATCCAAAGTCGACAGGAACATGCAGGTTGCCCATCGCCGTGACGCCGTCATCAACGAGAAATTCTACTTCCGCAAAGATATTTTTGCTCCGCTGAGCCACAGTCACGACAGGCAAACGACCGGGTCGGAAACATCGAGCGAGGACGCGAGTACTTCGTTGTATTCTTCCGATGCAAATGGGAGTGCGGATTCTGTCGTGCGTACGCCGGTCAAGCCGGTTGAGGAAGAGTACGGTTTGTACACGATCGATGAGATTATTAATGGGCGGAAACGAAAATCGACGTCGAAGGGGTCTAGCTCGGACGTCGAGGACGACACGGAGGAGTTCCCCGGGTTGGTCAAACTTGTGCAGAGTTACTTGGACAGTATGTCTGTCGACATCGAAACTCGATGCACGCTGAACGCTTACATGGACTTAATCAGCAAACGAGCCAATGGCGAGCTACATACGGCGGCGCGGTGGATCAGGGAGTTTATTCGGGGCCATCCAGACTACAAGTTCGACTCCGTCGTCGGATCCGTCGTCAACTACGATTTGGTCAAGAAGGTTGAGCAATTAACCATTGGAAAAGAGTGGGACGGTGCAGGCGAAAAGTTGCTTGGTGGCATGGCTGGAAATCGATACAGCAGCTAATCAGTATTTTTTTGGCATCTAATATTGTTTTGAGCTCATTAGATTTGGTAGTTTGTATTTTTTGCATATATTATGTAACTTGTACGATAAATTTGTCGTCATACTTAGAAGAACATAAATACAAATTGGCTTACAATAACTTTTGTCGAGTTTGTTTATTAGACTGTAGTATTTATGTACAAGATATTAACCAAACCTCCGATTGGATCACCGTGACCCCCGTACCCCCCATCAAAACAATGCATAGATCCGACGTTATCCAATCAAGAATCTCTACTAACTGGTTCTATCTCTAGAGCTATCCACCATCATAATGCCCAACCACTATTCTTATGACGACAACGCCGCCGCAGCCTCGGCCTCAGCAGCAGCTCGCGCGGCGACTGCCTTCTCCTTCTTGAGTGCGTTCACTCGAGCTTGAAATTCCATGTACTCGCACTTTTCATACACATGCCGCTCGTCCTGCGATTCAAGATTAATATCTTCTACTGCCAAATCAGCGTGCCCAGAACGGGGGATACGTACCACGCACTTCCATGGCAAATAGTAAAACTCATGACGGCACTTGTTCAATGGAATCAGCAGACTCGCACACCGGTCTCTGTAGGCTAGTGGCAGCTTCGCGTCCTTCATCTCTTGGGCTGAGGCTGCATGATTGCGTTAGCACCTGCTAGGCGTAATTGCCATAGGTGAATCTCGAGGTGAATTGTCCACAGTTTGGCATTACCCTCTGCGGTACTATATTAAGTAAGTATATATCACGTACCGACCCGCGGCCACTGGTAATCTTCAACTGATTCGTGACCCATAGCGATATTGCGAGATTGTCAATTATTAGTGCAAGCAAAAAGACCAGACCCTGCTGCAGACTGTCGTAAATAAAGTACCTCCGAGTCACGCAGGCTAGTAGAATCACCACTCGATATCAGCCGCGTTGGTCAACAGCGGTTGATGTCGAATTCTTGTTGTCGTCTTGTCGACTGCCAAACTAACAGATCAGAACCCTGGAGCGTTCACTCAGCACCCGATGATTGGACGCGATGGATCATCTCCATGCCGAGTAAAATCTCCGCATGCGGCTGTAACTGTCATGTACGATACTCCACGCTGCATGGCACAAACATCGCTCGGTAACTGACAGATCGATTGGCATAAACGCCAATGCGCGTACAGAAAGGGCATAACCTCTGCAAATGTGCATAAGACGCGTAGCGGCTGCAACGCGCAAAAGTAGAGCCATCGCCAATCCTCTAGTGTGAGTGCGAAAGAGAACAGGACACGAACTTCTGACAGTGCTTTTTTTTACTCTACAACCTCGTTTTCATCGGATACGCTGGTGTTGTCGCTGTTCAAGCGGTAGTCGCGTTTTTCAGTGTGGACAGCCAAGGATCTGGGTAAGCCTTTCCGTTTTTTACATGAGTTACGCGTGCAGAAGGTTTGAGAGGCGTGGGACCTCTGTCGCGTAGTTTGCTTCCCAAGCCCTCTCTGGATTGCAGAGTCGATGCGAAGTTTTCTGGCCAATGTATTCTGGCGGGTTGGTTGGATTAATCCATTGCTAATATTTTTCGGTCATAGTGCAAGCGTCGAGGTGGTGATTGATGTTCACTGGGTTGAGTAACCAGGCGGACGCAATTTGTCCGAAAGCTGCAGAATAGCCACGCAACAGCAATGGGTGACAAAAATCGGGATCAGATTTACAAAGCTACCTACTCAGGCGTATATACTCAGTGTCGGCATGTGGAACCTGATGAGGCTGACGGTGCAACTAGGTGCCTGTGTATGAGTTTATATGTCGCAATGTAGCAGTCATGCGTCGGCGTTCAGACGCGTGGATGAACGCGACACAAATCCTTAAAGTAGCAAATTTCGACAAGCCACAGCGGACTCGAATTCTGGAACGGGAGGTGCAGAAGGGGGTTCATGAAAAGATTCAGGGTGGTTATGGAAAATATCAAGGTGAGCAGTATTTAGTTGTCCGAAGTTTTTCAAAACTGACGTAGTGCCTAGGAACATGGGTGCCGCTAGAACGAGGCCGTGAGATTGCAGCGCAATATCGAGTGGAAGATATACTTCGGCCAGTGTTTGAATTCCGTCCAACATCGACTAGTCCTCCGCCAGCTCCAAAACACATCACCGCATCGTCTGTGCGTGGACGACTAAGAGGTGCCGGAATTCCTAGGCACGCAGTGTCATCCGCTGCAGTAACGTCAGCACACGGTAAGCGCACAGCGGCCGCCGCTGCCGGACGTGCGACAGCGATGGGCAGAACTCGCGGTCGAGTTAGGAATCGTTTTGTTCGAGGTGCTGTTTACGGTCGCGGAGTTCGAGATGATGATGAGGACGATGAGGACGAGAATGAGAAGGACGACGGCGAGGAGGATGAAGAGGTGGAAAGTGACCAAGACATGGCGGAAGGAGTGGAAGACGAGGACGAAGACGCGCAGATGGACGACATCGGCTCAGAGGATCGCGGCCTTGTGGCAGGGCGACATTACACTCACCGTCAGCAACAAATTTTGACAGATGACGAAAGTATTTCTGCCAACTCCGACTCATTATCTTCGCATAGCTCATCTCCTAGCGACAGCGGGTCAGACGAGACAGAAACTAACAGTGGTGACGAACTGAGGGTCAATGGTAGCGGTGCGCGTCGACGTAAGCGGAAGCTTCAAGAGGTTTTGGGACATAGCTCCACGCAAACTGGTATTTCTGCGGCACAGATTGAGTATTCGAATCGACTGTTGGACTACTTTCTGGTCCCGGACGATGAAATGATCCCCGATTTCCTCGTTCACTCGCCCGCGGATTTTGACGTCAACGCAGGAATTGATGACGAGGGCCATACAGCGTTCCATTGGGCTTGTGCGATCGGGCATGTTAAAATGATTGAAGCATTGCTTCGTGCCGGAGCTAATATAACGATTGTCAATAACCTTGGTCAGACCCCTCTAATCCGAGCAATCATGTTCACAAACAATTATGAGCGACGTACTTTTCCTAAAGTCGTCGACCTTTTGCAATCAACAATATTTCATTTTGATAGGTTCGGTCAGACTGTGCTACATCACATCGCCGCTATCACGACGTCCAAGTCGAAGCACTCGGCCGCGCGATATTACATCGAGATAGTCCTCGGGAAGTTAACCGAGACTCAAACCCCTGATACTTTAGCGCGGTTTTTGAACCAGCAAGATAGCAATGGAGATACGGCTTTGCACATTGCCGCACGAAATGGGTCTCGCAAGTGTGTCAAGGTATTCCTGGGATACGCCGCAAGCACAAAAGTCCCAAATAAGGAAGGACAAACAGCTCAGTCGTACATTTACGCGGCGAATAATGCCATCAATGCGCTCAAGTCGTCATCGTCCCCTGTGCAGTCCTTAGATCAGCATGGCCCGAATGGACATTTGCGAGTAGCAAGCTATGGTAGCACACGGCGGCAAAATGGGGTGGCGTCTGCCCCTATTATTGCCGGACAGAAACACATCGTCCCTCATCCTCACGTCTCCGAAGCTGCTATTCAAGCAACACAGAAGGTCATCCCTGCGATGGCCGATCATCTCGAAGCGCTCGCGAATGCTTATGACGCAGAATTAAAAGATAAGGAGGCAGATTTGGCTCAAGCTACGCAGCTGCTGGAACATATGCGGAAAGATATTCGCGTGTGCGAGGGGACAGTGCGGGAACTTCAGGCTGAATCAGGAGACGGTGATGGTGCAAAGATCGCTGAGCAGACCTCTGCGGCTGAGGAACGCGTCGCTGCGCGTGCGATGGAACTCCGCAAAGTTGTTGAAAGGACACAAAAACGAGATTTACTCAAGTTGGTGCGGGAAGAAGAAGTCAAACTCCTCAGTTCTGACGATGGTGGCGAAGGCGACAAACGGCATGGCAGCAAGTTCAACCATGTAGCGGCTGGAGATAGTAGCAATAATCGTTTGGGCCAGGATCTCGCAAAAGAACTGTATCTACTACAAGTTGAGCGGCGGAAGATGGTCGATGATATCGTGGAGCTGTGGGCAGCTGCCGGTGTAGGAGAAAAGATGAATGACTACCGAAGATTGATTTCGCTTTCGTGCAATGTGAAGGTTGAAGAAATTGACGACTTGCTGGATGGTATATCACAGGCTTTAAATAATGATGGCGGGGAGTGAGTGATGGATGTCATGGATATGATGTAAGCGTATAGTATATAAGACATAGGATCGGGATTTTGGGCGGAATGGTTTGTTTCAATTTATAGATATCTGTTTTGTATTGCGTTCGCTATGGTGTATATTGTTTATATTACTGGCCTGTCATATTCTAAAAGCAGTTGACTTGAACCCCTGAGCCTTTATAGTCTCACAGAAGCAGTGTGAATCTATGCTTTGTCCTTAGTCGGCAGTCGGATCACGGTGCTGCAATTTGTCAGTAGAATGGCCGGTAGCGTGACGAAGCAAGTTCTGGAAACAGTGTCGGGAAATGTTCTCAACGCAGTGGCATTGATCGGCGATCGCTCAAATGCCGGGCTGCTACATTGGTGTAGATGCGTGGATTAGTGAAATCGGCAATATCCAATTTGCTAGTACAGGTGCTGCCATTTTGTGCTGCACTGGGAGTGACTGGTAAACAAAAAATTCCTTCTGCCTCGACTGGCGAAAGTTGATAACAACTCAATTTGGCTGGCCCATTTGCATGTTTTTGGCTACATTCTGATGGTGATGCACAGATTGGCATTAGAGCTACAAGTATTAAGTAGGTACTGTAAGGTACATGCATGGTTCAGGTGTAATATAATCAGTTGTTACAGAATTATATGCTTCTCTACTTTGCAGCATCTCGTGCTTGCAGTACAAGCACATTTAGGGTGACGGGTAACCAGGAATGCATACAATTTCAAACAAATATTCCAAATCTACTTTAGAATCTAACTCTACCCTAAAGTGCCATCTACGAAGACGTGCCAGTTTCCTGCTTCACCTGCTGGAACGGTCGTTCAGTGCCAAACAATGCCTTTGCGTTCCCTTGTTCCAAAGCCGCGTCCTCCGCAGTATCAACCATCTCGGGGTTAGCCGACTGCCGCTCGAAACTCTTCATTGGCCGCAAGCCCCATCCCTCTAACAAATTCTTATCTTCATCCCAGCTAGTGCAATCTGTTGTCAGCATCTTGTCACCGGTGAAAATAGCATTAGCACCGGCCATGAAACACAAAGCCTGTTGCTCGTCTGACAGCGTGATTCTGCCAGCTGCTAGTCGCACTATGGACTTTGGCATGACTATACGCGCGGTCGCGATCGTCCTCAGGACAGACTTAAACTCGATAGGCTTGTTATCGCCCAGAGGAGTTCCAGGAATTGGCACAAGAGTGTTGATCGGCACGGATTCAGGATGGTTAGGTAGCGTAGAGAGGGTGTAAATCAAGCCAATGTGATCCTCCTTCTTCTCGCCCAATCCCAAGATACCTCCCGAGCACACGCTTATTCCTGCCTGGCTGACGTTCTCGATTGTGTTCAGACGCTCGTCGTAACTGCGGGTGGTGATGACTGACGGGTAGAATTCGCGGGACGTGTCGACGTTGTGATTATACGCGGTCAGCCCGGCATCCTTTAGTTCCTTTGCCTGTGCGTCGTCGAGCATACCGAGAGTCACGCACACTTCCATGCCCATACCACGGACTTCTTGGATCATTTCTTTGATGTCACGCAGGTTAGATTTTCTGCCCTTCATGTCTCGCCATGCTGCGCCCATGCAGAATCGAGTAGATCCGTTGTCACGGGCGATGCGAGCAGCCTTAAGCACGCTGCCCATCGTGACGAGCTTGGATGCCTTGAGGCCGGTATCGTATCGGGAAGATTGCGCGCAGTACGAGCAATCCTCTGTGCAACCGCCGGTCTTAATTGACAGAAGAGTGCATAGCTGGACCTGCGACGGATCATGGAATCTGCGATGAACGGTGCTCTGCCTGTTTGTTAGCATTCAAATATTCTTTTCGATAATGGCAGCTCATACCGCGTTGTAGACTAGGTCCATCAAAGGCGTGTCATATATCGCGGCAATCTCCTCACGAGTCCAGGTGTTTCTCGGTCCATGCGCAGACACCGCTTTCTCTAAAGTTGAACGAATGTCCCCATTCTCAGGAGTCCTGATGTCTACCGGTGGGCCTTGGGACGCGCGACTGACATGGTCTTCAGGAACAGCGACAGCAGCTGAACGACGAGGAACAGTCGCAACCAGAGCAGGAATAGGTTGCAAGACGCGAGGCCTATGAGCACGAAGGGCGAGTGACGCTGTTAACTTTGCTAATCGGGTCCCAGACATCGTTGATTGTTGCCGTATCGCGATTTGACAATTTGTAAGTTGACAAAGCGCTTCCCTGCAGTTGCTAAATTCCCTGCAATGGCTAAATCCACCTCAGAAATGGCCTGATATGAACCCAACTAAACAATGAGCTCGAAAGTCTAATAATGGTTGCTAATGACGACGAATTGAGAATCAGTAGGCACCGATTGATCAAGATAGAAGCTTGCACTTCCGCTTGTGCCCCGCTTGTCGAGACAGTCGAATTGGACTGGACCCCTGTGGCTTTGCACTAAAACCCGGCACGCAAGCCACACACCGCACAGGCGATCTCTACAAATTCAGCGATGCTCATAGGACTCCGAGGAAGGGCTAGGGTTCTGCTGAGGCTTAGCAGCCTTTTGTTGGGACTGGGGCAAGTTGTCGAACCAGTTGGGTCGGCTCACTAATTACATTATTTTACAATTCTCTCCGATTATCTGGCATAATATGGAGTTTCCTTTCAGTTTCTAACTCTCACGCGAAATTTTGGTATCTGGCGAGAGTGTACGTACCAATGGCTGGCCGGGTGTCTATCACTTGCGATCAAGTCCTGGCCGGTCACGATGGATCTAGTGTGATAAACGTAAATCCTTTCATTATGCGGATAAGCGTTCTCAATAATGGAATAGGAACATTCAGCTATACTCTATACCGACAGACAATAGCACAGTTACCTCCACGCGTGCAGATCCACTACGAACCAGGCATGACCATAGAGGCCAACCCTAAGCCAAGAGGAACCCCACCACCCCTGTGATCTGACCCAACCGCCCTTCCAAATAGTATGATCTGGTACGATGGACAGAATCAATCAGGTCGTAGGGACGTCACGGAACGCTACCGGGACTTGTAGGCAGTCATCGCCCCTTCCGGCCCGCCAGCTAAAGGTGCAGCTAAAGGTGAGGATCTCCCGTCGGTCAATCTCGCCGAGCATACGCGAGAAGCAAAACTGCCCGTCGCGTGGCTGGAAGATCGTATGTGTTCTTGAGCTACACTCTCACGCGAGGATGAACATGGCCACGTGCTCAAAGGTAGCCAACGATGGTCGGGAGGATTTATGGATATGTGAATATGAGGAGGTATGCCGACCGTGAAGTGCCGCGGACTGGCCTGGTTCACCAGTAGATCTCTCATGTGATAGAGTAACAGGAATTTAGTTGCTTTCTATTGCAGCAAACAAAAAGAATTCGATTTCGTTAACTTGGAGTACGCGGCCAGGGAAAGCAAGTAATAAGGGCTAGCTGGAGGGCCTGCTACGCTGATTCAAGTGGTCTAGTCAATAGTTTTGATTAACTCATAGCCCAACGCATCATCGCCATCCGCCGATACATCTACGACTTATCACAAGACGAATACACTAGATAAGAACTAATTCTACTGGTTCTCCTCGGCCAAGTTATATGATGGCACTAATAAACATGCAGCGTTAGCCGCAGTTGATGTATGTAAAAAGATATGGCTTTACATTAAATCGAGAAATTCATACATAACACGACGTTCTCAGTCACACGTTCAAATCTTGAGATAAATTAATTGAAATAAATCCCAATGCGGATGGACTACGCCAACCACCCGACTGCTATCATGCCATTTCTGGTACCTTTTGGCTGTCCCCGCAACTGCATATCCGGTATCACGTAACAATCCAAGGCAAAATAAATATGCCAATAAAAGTATAAAGTCCCTGCTGCACAAAAAGATACAAAAAGTACAACCAAAATCTATAAGTTCCATTTTCCCGCTTGAGCGCTGCATCTCACGTCATTGTGACTTTTCTGGCCACAATGGATCTGCCTGCCCAACGTAAAGCAAAAATCGATTCAAAGCAAGGTCCATTAGTGGAACACCATAAGAATAGAGAGGTAAAAAGTACAAAGATAGGTGTAAAACGAGGAAAGAAATTAAGTAAATACATTAATACAAAGTAGGTGATGAAAGAAGTAACCCCGATATATAGAAACATGATAAGGAAGATATCAAGATAGATACCAGCAATGAACAAACCCATAACCCAGAACTTACTGTGACTACAAGAATATTAAGCACATACAAGATGTAATCATGGCGCAGCACATAGCGCTGGTCGAACCTGGAATGCCAGTGGGATCTGATCATAGCATGAGTCGACTAAGCAGTCAGTGACTGCGTTGAAGTAAGCCGACGAGCAAACGCAGGCAAGGTCAGTCGGGTCGCATGCAACGGCGGCGAGCCTTGAGTAAAAGCAGGACTGACCACACTCGTTCATCCCATAGTCCTGCATCCGCTTGACAATGTGCCTGGCCTCAATTGGAGGAGGAGCATACGAAGTCGTGGACGCGGAAAACGTCGAGAACGCACCTGTTCCGAAGGACGAGCCTGATGACGAGAAGAACGATGACAAACGTGTGGATGAAAGAGATAAACGGGTGGATGAAAGAGATAACGACTGCGATCCGGAGAGCATTCCCGAGGACAGCTGGCGTTTCATATACTTCTCCAAAGTGTCGCGTCTGGCGATATGTGGGTTTGCGCCGGGCTGAATGTTGAATCGCACGCAGTCTGATGTGGCTAAGTTTTGCGCGAATAATAAATCCTGACTGGCGCATTGGGAGTGAAAGCATCCTGAAATGCCCTATCGACTTGTTAACAGTCTTCCAGCTTCTTTATCCGGTGAGAGTACATACAAGCTGATACACAGAATCCCGGCACAAGCACTCTAAATCATTTCTGTCGCACTCCGATATGATTTTCGTGTTATCTATGCAAGGTTTGTAGCATGCTAAATAAAACAATTGTTAGTCATCACAAAAAGTCCATCACATAATTTCAGCTGGTGGTAAAGCTATTGTGTTCGCTCCCAGAACAGATTCTCGCCAGAGGAAGAATTGGACGCGGGTACGAGTCACAACGTAGCGGCAGTTAGCAGGGCCACTGCACGCACGTTCGGCCACCGGAAGTACAAATCAGACAGGAAATCATCTAAAAGGCGAACATACGTGGAGCGTCTGAAAACTGAACAGCTTGTATGATAGAAACACCAAATATTAATGTGACTAGCACGACTCTACTTATTATTGAACGCATTATGCTGTGTGTCGAGGGAATTGGTCTTGAACCAAGGTGAAAAGCGAAATTAGATAACAAGCCCGAGACTTGAGCGGTCGTTAAATTATTGTAAAATAGCGGAATAAGACGCAATATAGTAGCGATCAAGAGCCGGCACAGGTCGACCGAGGCGGGGGGCTGGAACTAAACGAGTGACTGAGGGAGAGGGAAGCGGGCGGAGCAGGTGTTATATTATACTGCGAGACTCGGTGCCTGGATTCCCACTCGACACACAGAAGATCGAGCCGACAGTGGATGATGGAACGGGGCGCAGCGAAGAGCGGCTAGACGGGTTCTCAGGAGCAGTACGAGAACAACGATGAGCGCAAGTCGCGTGGGAAACGTGGCGAGAACAGTTGAGGGAGCGCGAGAAAAAGGAAGAGTGCGAGAGATGCGATGGACGAGGGCAGCCGGGCGTGAAAAGAAAACAGCGGGCGGCAGCACAGCTGCGTAGTTCCAGCTCAGGTTAGGGCTACTACCAGGCGCCTATGCTGTCACTCTGGCCAATCTGGGTGACTGCGTCGGCAAGAACCGCAGTGGAGCGGCGCGGTCACAACGGCGCACGTGTGAACTGTGAACAGAGCTGCAGCAAACTTCTGCGCCTCTTGTAAGTTCTGTGGTACGAGGAAACGCTTTGTATCTTGGTACCGCTCCAACTTGTGTACCCACCGGGCCCGCCTATTATTAGCCTTCGCCCACTCGTCCATCGTCAAACTGCTTGTGAGACCCTCACCGCAGCTAATATTATTCCGTCGATCGTATGACTGTCTATCACACTGAATTGAGGATCTCGTGGGCTCCTAGGACAACTGACCCCGCTGACTGGACTGCTATTGCTTCCTTAGTTACCACCCTTATGCACATTATGCAGCAGCGGGAGACAGATTCAACCTGTCGGAGCTTAGTGATTCTTAAGACAATTAGAAATGACACGGCGACGATCTATATGACGAGTTAACTACACTTGACCGTTATTGGAATGGGTTTTTTTCTTTTGCCCGAGTGACACCACTCATTTCTGAGCACAGCCCATCGTGCCATGCTGCCACTATTAACCGTCGCCTCTGTCGACCGTGATTAAGAATACAATCGATAATTCGCCAAGCCTCTATCAGTCAGATATTTAATACGTCATTATTATGACACGTTAAGACGTAAACATTCGGTCGACTTAGTCTCCGATGAAAGGAATGATATCTGACATCGGTTCTCCATTCTACTCTGAACGTCTAACTGGCATACAGTTTAATGAGCGCTACTAAATAGGTTGTGAATAGGAGTCTGGGATTTTCACAGTGGGAAACTTCAATTACGCGTCGGAGTTAAAATGCTCCGGCGGGCTTCGGAAAAAGGAAATATGATCGACACCTGAAACACTTCACGGCGCCAGCGCTCTATTCGCCCTCGACGCGGCACAGCTTTTCATAGATAAAAGGCGGCCCGCAGCCTTTGATAAACTGGTCAGATAACTGATAAAGAAGTTGACTGCCAGAATCGCTAGTCTGTTTTGCGCAAACCGCCCATGCTTAGCCTAGTTTGCCCATGCTTAGCCTCACAAGCTATATATATGACGTGACGGTCATATCGGTCATGCTACCTGTTGTTCCAATGACGATTTTGCGGTCTCGATGAGCAGCAATGAACAAGAAGCCAATATATTTGATAGTCTGTCCATGATGCGGCCGTTGCTGCGCATGACGCCTACGGTGCTCTGCTGATGAACATGAAAATCCAAAGGATATCAGTGTGTCCAAATATCATATTAGTTACCACTTATTTTGGTAGAGTATTTATCGTGTTACGGTACTAGAATAAAAACAAACCTTTACGATGCAAAGTTCGCAACTATTCCGCTTGCAATCTAGCACGCGTCTAATACGGAAGTAAGACTTGGGTTTGGCTAAGAGGTGCAGCTGGGGCTAGCCCGATCAAGACTTACCTGCTCGGAAATACACGACCCAGAACCTTCTTATGCAGATGCCGCCAGAGCTGGTGCAAGGGACAGGGCAAATTCGAAATTATGCAAACGCCTTCATTAGTGTGGATCACAGTCCATGGACGCATTTGGATCGATGGATGACGGCGAGATTGACGACTCCTAGACAGCATGCTGCGTTAGTGGTAATATCACATAAGTCCTAATGTGTACTGAGAACTTCTCTGATACAGGAAGGTATTTTATTCCCGCAACTGTGCCAGAGACGATAGCGAATCGGTCGCGGACGATTACAGAATCCGGGGATTGAGTTGCACCGCTGACCCGTTAAAAACTCACAAGCACATGCTCTCCGGTCCTAGCCGCTGGACTGGGCCAGGGCGGCATTTCTCAACTCAACGATGTAGTTAGCCCGTTCTGTTGGGTTTCTCGCCACATCATCAAAAACTAGGGATTCGTTGGTGCCGTGGAGGATGCTTTGAACTTTGGCCGCAAGATTAATAACATCAAGTTTCCTATTACACCGTCACTTGGAATCGGCAATTTTAACCTTAACCTACCGCCGCTGGCGAAACATCCACTGCTGGCATCATAGTGCTGGTTAAGTTACTTCGGATAATAGTGTGCCAATAGGGCCAGTTGTAAAGTCGTTTGCTCTTTTAATGACGATTAGCTTTATGAAATGGTGAGTTACTTCGAAGATGTGCAGCAAATTTCCCGTAGATTCTCGTAAGCCTAAGCAAAATACTGCGTCAGCCGCCCATGACTTCACTCGCGGACTCGCTCAAAAGTCGGGTAGCCGTCTCCTAAACTAAAGCTGGCCCGCGCATCTGCGTCTCTGTCGAGTCGACAGTGGCTGGAAAAGTTAGTTTTGTGAACTGTCCTCACACCGCCGGAGGATTATTTTTGCGGCAGCCGATAATCAATTTTACATATGTCAGCGACGGGATTCGTGTTGTTTAATTTCCTCTAGACACATCCGTCATGTCCGAGATTGATCGCAAAGTCGCGCCAGAATACAACTAAAAAGAAAAATATCTGCGTAAATGGAAATTATAGTTATACGCGCTGGGATACACCGGAGCCGTGTACTCGCACAGGGTTCAAGTTGTAGTTAAGTGCTGGACTTTCTTCTATGTCAGAGACTAATTAACGATAGCTTTATAGAAAGGATAAGATATATTACGATATATAATGCGTGCTGGTGACGCCGGTAATGATAGCATGCAGCAAAACCGGCGAGTCGAGGCATTATTATGAAAATGCAAGAGACGCGGCGCCGGCGGACCCTGATAGTCGGCTATTACTCTGCAGAGCCAGAAAATCTCCGCACTGTTAAAGCAGGATACCGTACTCTTCGGATTCACGTCGAAGAGCGGTACTGCCCGTACTGGGCAGCGGAGGGTGAAGCTGTCGCGCTCATCCCTGTTTTGAGTCTTCAGCTCACAGATGGTAGGCCCACCTCCTGTGAGCCATGCATGGCTACGTTTATTTGGTCGACCCCTCGTCCCCCTTTCGTGCGACGGACCCATTCGACAAACCGTCATCCTCCTGGCATTTGTAAGACAAAACACTTAGACAAGCCCAATTGAGATGTTTAGAATCCCACTTGTCTCCATTGTTTCCATTTTCGGAAGTGTCATGGGCGCCATGGCTAACCCTGATCGACGCACGCACGCTGCTTTGTTACGGTTCGACAACCAGACAGCCAAGCTCAATAATAGCTGGCTTTGTACGCACAACGACTGATGGCGTGCCGCGGACTGGAATGACACGCGTTGACGTCGCGCTTTTGTGGAGAATGCGTGCAGTATGTAAACACTAGCGACTTAGGTTGACGCGTCGCGTCAGAGCGCGGCTGTCGGCACAACCTTAACAAGCCAGACTTACCCTGGCCTGTCGCGCTGTCATGTCAATTCCTGCCTGCATCTGTTCTAGTGTGCACGCTTGACATTTGACACAGAGGAAATTGCACGCAAATTGTTCAAATTGCAATTAGCTGTTGCATGTGGCATACCTTGCTAGTTCTTGGCTGGTCTGAACCTTAACCTTCGTTGTTCAGAGACGAATTAGACATCTCATTCCAACGCCAGACCGGCAACAGCGGCGCGATGGGTCCCATTGTTTACAAACTCGTTAGGCACACATATCGTGAGGCACTTGTGATTTATACATTGCCGATAGTCTTGACAGAGCAGACGGACAGGCGCAAGAGTCAGGCGGCACATTCCGAGTAAAATGAACTCTCGCTGGCGGTGTACATTACACAAAATATCCAAACATTTCTCCGCAGATAGATTTCAATGTTCTCGTAATTTTTACAATTTACATTATATTCCGATACGTCTGCGAGAAATGTCGTTTGTTCTCGAGCAGTTTCACACAACTCTCTGGCTGAGATGGGTTCACCTGATTGGTTGCGAATAGGGCTTGTAGGGAAAGTGGCAGGGGCAACAGTGTAATTTCGCGCCTGCGTGTGTTAGCCGAATTTATCAAAATTGCCGACGGATTGCCAGCAGCACGCCTCCTTGTTTCTTAACTTTCCGATTCGCGTTTTTGAACAGTTAGTTTCCACCAATTTAACCCCGGCGGCTGGGGTCACCGAAAAGCTCGCACGGCTGAAAGATTAATACTGGCAAAACTGTGGCGATTCAGAAATGGCAAGATTGGACCGGGACGACACTACTTATAAAATATTCATCACAGCAACAATTGCATTCGGTACTGTGCAGAAAATGCAAAAACAGAGAGAATAAATTCTTGGGATCTGCGGCTCTTTCCAAAGAAGGCTAGTTCATCTTCGCTTTCGCGTCGGAAACGAGACGAAAGCTAGCGACGCCACCGAAGTCACGTTAGACAGGAGTTGGGTGACATCTTTGCCCCGATGCTGAAATGCAGAAATATTGGTCAATAATAACGTGGGCAAGGCATAGTAATATATCAAATGGTCTAGCGATCTACAACACGCACTCTGATCTGCAGCGCAAACTAGTCAGAAAGATTGTGAATATGTGCAGGTGCATCGGTCCGGGAGCCTCAGACATGAGCGCTCTGATCGTCGCAGAGACGTGCTGCAGAGCACATCGTGTACCGGCGGCTCTCAAGGCTCTTCGATATTGTGATGACTAGAAAGATCGCCTTTAGGGTATTTAGCCAGGCACACGGGTCATAGTAACAACGACGGGCGATCGTGGAGATCGGATCGACGGCGCTGCGAGCGTGATCACGGATTCGCCTCTCGATAGGTTTGAGCTGACAACGTTTCGAACTCGGATCTTGAACATGTTGTTACATACCTCTATCTTGAACACGTTGTTACATACCTCTAATATGTACACTAGTTGCCGGATCTGTAGATGGCTCTGCTTATGTAGACTGTTACGGATGATCATTAATAACCTTGGGGTGTAGCTCCGGCTTTCTCTCAAATGCCCGACGAAGTGCCTAGTTTGCATGCGTATTGTCCGAATGATGGCCAGTTTAGCCCTCGAACAGTTTAAGTAATGCTACAGAGTTGTAGAACACCGTGACGGGCTTCACAGGTGACGACCAACTTAGTGATTGAGTTTTTTGGTGCCAGGTCCCGGGACACCCTGCCGAGAGTTTCTCGAGAGCGAGTCTTGTAATAATTTGCTCTTCTCTGAATGCTTGTCATCCGAGACGTATATTAATATTGTCGCTCTGCATCCTTCAGAGGTCGAACTAATAAACTTTCAAATCTGGAAAGCAACCACTCTGAAGAGAAAAAGCGCATAAAATAATCAGAAGAGGAGTTTTTTTGGCTCCGCGAGAGACCGTTAATTGGTTCGGATTTACAGTGGCGGAAGCGACAGCCGCAGCTACTCCTCCGTCGTGCGAGTACGATGACGTCAACGGTGACGAATGGTTAAACCGACTTGTTGGATCTCAGCTTTGCAAGTCGTTGCACATGGCGCAAGTAGCTTTTAATTTTGGTTCACAAGTGCAGAGGATAGAAGATCTTCGTGTTGGTAGCAAGCTAGACCTACCGGCCAGACATGGGTCGTCCGGCGAGAGGGTTGATAAATGTGGAGGTCGCCCCGCCCGCTGAGATTCGTAGGTACGGTAGTCCGCCAGCCGGCGATGTATGGGATACGGTACTATCTTTCGTAGCCGACTTGGTCCGTCATAGTCGCGTGTCGTCGATATTGAATTTTTAGAAAATTTTCGTTTGGTAGGCGAGTTCGAGTTAGCTTCGAGTTAGGGCGGCGACGGCTGTTATCGCATCTTGCACGAAGTGTTTTCTCCAGATAATTTGTGGATACGAGCATATGATCCGAGTTTTAGTGAGTAGCGACTATTAATAATCTGAGAGGCTACACATTGCAGTAGATCTGACGTCATATACGGTCGATGGAGTGGTGTTCGGCGCCGAGCCTTCATGCCCAAGAATAACTGAAAGAGTCGCCTTCCAAATATAATCTTTCGGATGCTATAGCAGAACCATGAAATGTCATCTACGCGGGACGAGAGTGACAGCATCTGGGTTGGCGGAATCATCGGCAGACAGATAGTGGCTAAATTTAAACAAGTCGTCTGTCATCAAACATCATCGTGCCGTGGCCATCGGCGACTGGCGGCGAGCTCTTGCTGTCCTTTGCTGGCGCTGCCCCAACCCCACCCCGCCAGCCATCGCATCGCCACATCCTTAGCCGTATCCGTCTGCGCCGTGCTATTGTCTTGACGTCACTATTTGACGTTGCGCGTCCGAACGTCGGATACTGACATAACGCGATGCGCTGTGAAGTCATCATTTTACTCTGGGACCGATTGCCCAGGTTTAGCTTCACGGGAAGCTCTGATTCTGCGGTTTGATCGCACTGCCCAAGTTGGTTTCTCTAACCGGCATAGTTAGGCACCCTCCTCTTGTACCGCTAGATATCCGACTTCGCTTTAGAAAGGACATCTCCGTTGGGGCGGCAGTTCCACGCCAGCCAGAGTTGATGTGACCATGTGCACCTGCAGTCTCAGACTTACATTGCTGCAGTGACTGCATCAATAGGCTAAGCTTATCGCAAGTAAGCGCCGCCCTCGTGACCATGCGGCTACTCCGCAAACACCGATCTAAATATAATCGCGCGAACATTTACCCGCTTGGTCAGTCAAAAATAGGACCCTGGCATACAGCTGCCTCTAAATTAGGGTACGATATCTTTTGCGAGCTGTTCACTGGTGTCTACCCGCGTCGGCTGGCCGGTAAACAACAGTTTGTGGCGCCAGTGTGTGCCGTGCGTACACGCCAAAGTACTAGTTTCCTCCGGCCGTCCATATCAAATTCTCAAATATCTGTAACAATATGTGTTGGGCCACCTCGCCTTCGATTTCACACGGGATTCCATCATGACATTCAATGACAAAATGCTACACTGCTACTTATCTAATATCTGCAGTTATCTACAGTTGGCTATGCAGTTGCATTGATTCGGAAAGGAAACGGTTGCTTCCTAAGCTGAAAACAATAGTAGATCGATACAAACAGAACGTCACGTCATCTCTAAACGTATCTATGTTGCTATAGGATCTCACTACTCTCTCACTTTGGCAAACCGCAAGTGCGCCACTTGACTTTATATCATTGAGCACCTGTCGCGTCTTTCTACGGATGGCCACCTGGGAAATCGAACCATCATGTTGTTAGGGTAGATATATATACAAGTCATATTCTAAAGTTAAGCTGCAGGCATCAGAATGTTCCCACTAACGAGCTATTTGTCAGTCTTTTGTATTCAAATTGCCGTAAAGCCCGTAAGTATCCGTTCCAGTCTGAGCTCACTCGAGGGTAGGCAAGACTTCGACCAGAAATTAGCTGTTCACGACCGTAGCCTCTGTAATAGTACGGAGAGTGGTGTCTAAAATTTCCTCAGCGTTCCCGCCTTACACATGGTGAATGTAATTATAAATGCAATGAACAATGGACATTTCAAAGAACTTCTGTAACAGATTAATGTTAATGTCATGTCGTATCAGCTCAGACATAGCGGCGGACTGCGAGGTCTACTTGTGTCACTAAGGTCATCAACTTAACGATCAAGCACATAATAATATGTGCCACAAGATATTTTACTCTATGATACTGCCACGTGACATGTGCGGCTCAATTTGGCTTCCAAAGTTTTCAACCTCCAATTCTACGGATCATAGCAATGGACATCGCGCCGAGCTCGATATGCTAGTATCCGGACGCAATACCTAGAGAAGTTTGTGGATAAAGTATCATGACGGGGAAACGTTCCCGCAGTGGCAGGAGCAATGCTGTCAATGATAACGACAAGATCCTCGATCCGGCCTTTGCTACTTTGGACACCATTTTGGGCCCTCCCGACGAATTTCCGCAGCATCCTGAAGATGAACTTCCTAATATGGGTCTGCTTTTGACGAATCTAGAAGGCGGCTTGTCGGATCAGCTTGTGGCAGCATGGGCCACTCTAGGACAGGTAACGTTATTTATCTGGGGCTTATGGAATTTTTATGTTTAATTCTCGAACAGACTTCAGTCACAAGTTCATCATTTATTGACGCGAGCGTTCGACTAAAGAAGCTACTTATTTTAATGTCGTGGGGACGAATATTTAAGGCTCAAGGATCGCATATAATTGGCCTGATTCTCGACGATCATCTCAAACTAATATATCGCGCTCTCTACACTCAGCGGCCATCTTCAGTCATTCCGACTCTTCAACTGTTACAAGAAATCGTTGGTTTTGAGAGAGGATTATTGGCAGATGACACATATTTTGCATTTGATTTCTCACTTGCAGTCCTACCGAAGCTGCTCGTTCCGCTAAAGCAACCTAGTCATTTATCCGCGCATTCCCCTGGTGCCGGGTACAGTGCCAAGAAAGGAAAGTCAACACAGAAGAGTACTCGTTATTACATGATTGAGCTCCTTATGACATTTTGGAAGAATTGCTCGTCCAACGCCCGTGCCGATTTCCTTGCTCATAGAAAGCTGATTGTGCCATGGCTTAAGAGCGTGGCGTCTGATGATCCTGAGCAATTAGCGGATTTGTTGCATACGCTTTATGTCCAGGCGATGGATACGACTCTTCCAAAGTCTACTAAGACCTCTTTTTTCACGGAGTGGGTACTTGGACGCATTTTGCATATTTGCAAAGTCATTCAATCTCTGCCACAATCTCTGCCAATAAGTCATGGGCCCAGACTAAGCGTCACATACGACATGATCATAAATATATGTACACGAACAGAATGTGGTGTGAGGTTTGAAGATAAAGGATGGTATTTACCTGGAGCACTTGACAACAACGAAAAGAGGAAGTCTCATAGAGTTCATAACCGGGTATTGCTTGAATTCTCTAAGATGCTAAACCCCAGTGACAGAAATCAAGAACAATTGCTCATGGAAATTTTCAGGTCTTGTCCGGAAATCGTCGCGGCATACACTTCTTCTAATAGTTTACGGATTGTGTCTAAACCGACGGCTGGATTTTTGAAGTGGTTCACACTATGTTCAAAAGTCATAGCGTTGCCCGTCCCAGAGATGCTGATTGACAGTAGTCAAGTATTTGAGTTCCCGCCTGCAGTGGACATTGTTGTTGAGAACATCCTGCCGTCTCCATTGACGCGATCGATACTCGAAAGCGGGATGCAAAGTCAGAGTCAACTTATCCGCAACTTCCTCTTGAATCTACAAGTGCAAGCGTTGTTGAAACTAGAGAAAGTCGTTACCGTGTACGATAGCCACGGCTGGATATCAGACAAGTCAGCACTTCTAGAAGAGATATATCGACGCCTTCCAGATATCACAACGGTGGCTTCCATGGCGACCTTGAACACGGCATATGATTTCACGTTACTTGTTTCAAAATGGTTGCGGTTGTACGTAGCAACGTTTCCAGATATTTCCGCGACAGCCAAGGTCGACTTATCTGCTCGGATGATGGACATCATTCTACATGTTGTACCAAGTGATATGTCCGTTGAGACTTCCATTTATCTCAACAACATGGCATTAGTATTGGAAATGAGGAATCTACTCTTCGTGCAGAGCATTGTACCCGTACCAGCAAAATTTTGGAACAAGCCAGGTTCGTTGCAACGTTGCCCGAAAAGAGTAGTCTTCCTAATTTTGCTCTTGACAGATTACCGGCAATACTCTTTACTAACATATCTTATGATGTTCGCCACTGCTGTGCGTGACCGTGAAATATTCGCGGAGATTACTGGAGTGCTTGAAAAGATTACGTCCTCGACATATTTATTTCAGAGAGACTTTCCAATATCGCCAATCCATATTCTTATTGAGTCGCTGAAGGCGATCATGTTTAAATCCAGTCAGCAGGACAGTCAGACGATATGGTATCTCATTAACGAAGCTGTCGCTCGATGCTTGCGTTCACCTTTTAAATATATTGATCAAGTGAAGCTGTTCTCTAGAGAATGTTCCCAGTACCCGTCATTCAGCCCGTTTTTAGCTGCGCTTATCGAACAGTGGGAGTATCTTGTGAAGTCCAATAATCAGCAAATTAATGGCACTGAATTCGTGCTGCGCGCGATCTTGAGGATTGTCGTAGATTTCTGTCTATCAGGTGAGGACTTCCAGATCTCAAAAGCTCTTTTGTTGAATCTCGTTATGAAAGAAAAGCCGGTAGAGGATACGGACTATGAAAATGAGATACAAACGTATTGCGGTCTACCTGACCTTGTCATGGCGGCTACAGTCGCCGATTATGGAGTACCGAGATCTGATGGGAGGATATTGGCTTTCGAGTCACTGTGTTTCATACTCCCAACTGTGGGCAGCCGACCTCAGAAAGATGCTAGCCAGATAGAGTCAATGATTTCCCAGCTCACTGACATCGGGTACTCAGAATTATTCAGGCTTTACCGTGCCGCAGAGTATAGCGTGTTGCAGAGGGACGATTTACCGCTGGTTTGCAGACTGGCACAGCTACTTGCAAACCGACTCAGTTGGGACTTAAGAAAGGCTGCTATGAAGTATATTCGAAGAAAAGATTGTTGGCAGCATTTGCTGTGGATGCCCAGCGACGACAGTCCTTCAAAACTTATGTTCACGAAGTCATTCTTTGCATTCGTGAATCTTGTGATGGATAAAAAGACGCCGACCGAGGAGGAATTGGGATTCGTGTATGACTATGTCCTTGAGATGATCCCAACGGCAAGAAAATCGAGTCAAGTAAGATACCCCAGCACTTTGAATGCACATTTACTGAATTTTCTAATGCAGCTGCAGATTATGGAGCATTTCATTCCAGGATTGGCATTACTGGACCGTGACGCTCTTCTCAGCATCCTATCAAATAATGTGAAATACAGGAAGCCAAAAATTGCAGCCCGAATCTGCAGTGAAGTTATCTCTGTACTTCAGACGCACTTTCCCTCCGTTCTAGGTGAGCTTCAGAATGTCGACGAGTTAGTGGAACTTGCATTTATCAGTTCTGATAAAAAACTTGCATTGGAAGTGCGAAAGCTATTACCATCTAAGGGTGAGATTACGTTCGCCTTCGATATTCAGCTGTTGGGTAAAGTTTTGATCTCCAAGCAAAAAGATCTGTACGATTTGGCAGCGCAGGTGATAACTGTCTCGAATGACGCCTTCTCTTATGTCATCGAGAACTATGCCGACACGGTCATAACATTAGATCGGGATAGTCTGTTTGTGTTTGCTTGGGCCATTGCAGAACATATGTTTGAAAATGATGATAAATCGGCAATCTATGTCCGGAGAACTGGCATTGTGCAAATTCCCTTGACAGCAGCGAAAATTTTGCTGGAGTGTGTTACCCACGCTGAAGTTTCTCGAGTCGAGCAGGATGTTGCGTTCTTCAAGAAAGTTGTACTGGTTCTTTCTACGGAGGAAGATTACGCACTATTCTATGACCACGTCGCCAAGAAGTCCAGCAGAACCATTTCGGAACTGAGAATCGCGTACACTCATGCCATGTATCGTCATAACGCACTAACAGAGCACATCAGGGCCGATGCTAATCAGTACATGAAGTCTGTAGTGGCTCGGATCACTCGATACTTATCCGAGTCCGAATTGCTTTCTGCAGCGCAGTTGGCAATAATGGTTTCTGCTGCAAACTTTCTTGCTGAATTTCCAAGTGCATTTTCATTCGGGAAGTACGTCAATCCACCGATTGAGGCAGCAATTGGTCGGTGGATAAGCAAGTATGAAGTGATGCAGTTTGCTTTCAGTTTGATGCTTACGGAGAGTGATGACTTGGAGTATGCCAAATTCCTTCAGATGATTGTTGAAAACGGTGAGACCTGTTTAAAAGACTATCCAAATACAGTATCAGGTCCAATCAATATCCAACATGCGTGTATGATCCACTACCTATACTTTTTGAATCCAACAGCGCATGTCGATTCCTTCGTGGCAACTCGATTGATGATGCTTTATTCTGGAACATGCGGCCCATCGGATCGGTTGCTGTTACAAGTCTTCCATAGGATGGATGCACACGTGAGTCTCAACTCCGCGGTTAAGATCGCGCTATATACGTTTGTCAATGAACCAAACTCGATGCGAGTGAGTTTATGCAAGAAGGCGGGGGAAGGTTTGGAGATTCTGCTATCAGGAAAGACTTTCGGCAGTAGTATTAAACATATGCCTGTTGATATTTTTGATTATGCGCCTGCAGTTGGGAGGTCGACATCTGCGTATATGGAATACTGCGAGACTAAGAGGTTTTCTAGTAATCCATATGCCGTGTATGATCCATTATTTATGCTACCAGCCATTATGGACATGATATCGCGGAAGCTGGTGGATATCAAGATCTTGACGGAGAGTCACTGCATTGGATACGTGATTATGTGCTTGGGATGTGGCGGATCTGTATATGCGATGGCCCGAAGAACACTGGTTCAGTTGATTGCGCTATATGAGGTATTATTGGACACTTATTGTCTTGGGGTAGTTGCTGACATAAATAGGATACTCGGTATAAGGAACGCGATATGATTCGTCTCCTCCTGTACAATTTGCATTATATTACTGAAGATTTCGGAGTGTCGCAATCATCCGAATTAGGCGATGATGTCACAGTGAAGCACATTCCGCGGATAGTTGCTATGGCGTTTGCGAACTTGATTCCGGTATTCGCCAATCCTGGTCACTTTCTTTATGAAGCAGCCATAAGATATATGACACAGACACCGGTGGTGAAAATCCATGAATCGATGCAGCGAGTGGACATTCCATTATACCGGCAGCTACTTCCATCAGGTAACGTGGACTTATATGCCAGAGAGACTAATTGGATACTAAATGTGCTGATAATGGCTCTGAAAGCAAAAGAGGTGTGTACATATTGGCTGTCGCCATGTCTTAGGCCTTAGATCTAACATGCAATAGGATGTTACTGTTTACGAGAGAAGCTTCGTGTTTGAGGTCGTTCAGACCGTGGAAAGTAATGCATATGTTGCTGACTCAACGAAGAAGTTAGTTAAAGAATTGCTAGATCAGGCTCGTGATATTCTGGCAGTATAATGTAGAGTGGAATTAACAATACTGTATTATGGGTCAAATGAGTACAAACCAATAGTTATTATCCAAGCGCAATATATTCACGCCATTACCATCAAGCCAGCCCCGGAGAACATGAAGAAAACCCAAATATGCATATCACCAAATTCCCTAAACCCCCAAAATCGGTATGAGCTCAATTCGTACAAGCAAAGACATTGCCCCTCTTCGTACAGATCGTCCAGATGGGGCTTAGTCATGACTCTTCCTTGTTCCCGCGGACGCACCATATTTCGTCTTACGCCGCGAAACGTAAATTAGAATCGATCTCAGATGGCTACTTAATTCTCTAGTTCACTTTCGCCGTAGCCATGTCCACCATTATCATTCCCCTGGTAAATATCACTCCTCGGTCTAACACTACTGTCATACATAGTAGGCTCTTTTCTCCGGTGTGTTATAGGTGTAGTCGATCGGGGAGACTGGAATGATCCTCCTTGTCCAGACGGTGGTGATGTGAACGACATCAATTGGGAATGGTACGGTGTTGCACAACTACCAGATGAACCGCTCACGCGTGAGTGCCAATCTCCATGGGATTGTGAAGAATGTGGCGTAAGCAAAGGATGAAAATATAAAGAGATGTCTGTCATACTAAGACTATGTACTGTTTGCTGTGCAGCGACTGGTCCATGATTTGACGTCACCGATTCGCCAACTAATGCGTTAAGCAATTGCGGTTCATGCTCCGAGTCCATAGAATGATCGTCAGGAATAGTGGACGGACTTAAAATTGCCGCCTCTGTGGATTCGCTGTCGGCTGATGAAGTTGTATGCGCAAGATCTGCGACTAATAGTTTAGAGCCCATACTAGTTGGCGGCAGACACTCTTCAATCTCGTCGCAGTTTTCTTCAAGAACAGTTGCATCAGAACTAGGATCATTATTTTGCGTGCTATGGAGTGGACAACTTGAGGATTGTCGCTTATGCGACACAGGCAAGAATGACTGAGAATTAGAGACACTGGGAGCAGAGATATAGCCTGGGGCCACGTGATCCTGATCAACCGGCGGTATTAGCGACTGCGGGACAAGTGCTGGCGGTGGCATAGTTGTTGGAACTCCGTCATTCCAGAAATACGTGGCTCCTCGTAATATAGTCGCTGGTCCCATCTCAAAATCGTAGAAATAGTAGCTCTCTGGCGATGCTTGCAAGCGAGATTCATAAAGCGTACGACGATGTGCGGTAGATGTAGCCCATCGAATCGCAGGTGGTTCTTGCTTTTCTGCCGATGGAATGGAGGACGAAGAGATTGGAGAAGCCCGTACGGGATTGACGACCACTGGAGGGAGCCATGTTATTCGCGTCTCTTCCGCGACACCCATAGATTTTGTTCGTGATAATGCTGCATTCGCTGACACTGAAGACTGAAATTTCTTAGTGACTGGCGGCTTTAACTGCGGTGACGACAAGGATTTGCCCGAGAGCAGACTATTTCGTTTGCGCGTGGTTGATCTATTAGGCGACAGAGGTTGCAGAGGAGATCGAGACGGAAGCTCATTAAGCAGGCTAATATAATTCATATTTCTCGCCCAAGATAAGAACACCTCGTGATACTGTGAGTCTCCAGACTGCTTTAGCTTTCGAGCGAGATCTCGGTGTCTCTTTGTTGCGAAGTGTTGCCCAGCGCGGGTGATCGATCGCAGTCTGCCTGAACTACAGTTCGGAATAGGACATTCGTCGGGGAAAAGGAGCCTTTCTCCAGTCCTTATTGGCGGCATAATTCTGGGCTATATTCGGCACAGATGAAAATGAGCGATATTTGTGAATTAAATTAAAAGAACGAAGAGGTGTGAGCTGCAGTTAGCGCAAGTGCAAGGGTGCGTATGCATGTTCGACGCAACTCAACGCGTCGTGTTTGTTGTGCTACCAACTTCCCCGGGTAACCACGACGGAACCGCAAGAAAACAGCGCGTACGGTTGAGAAATCTCTCGGATTGCTAAAACACAGTTTCAATCACTACATATATGAAGTTTCCGGTAGCTAGCAGACAAATTTTCATTACGAGGCTGCATTTAACGTTGAGGAAACGAATTCACGCGAATTCTATATCCAATGATGGAGGGAAATTTAGAGTTTACAGATTGTATGCACTTTTGCAAATTTACTTATGCCTCAATAATACCAACGTCATGATCGTATCAAATTGGCCTTTCGCATACTGAATTAGCATATGATGGTGGTACCAAGATGAAGAAACTGTCATGAGACAGGTCGGCAGTAGTGCTCTGCTAACGGTGTCATTACAAGCACATATATAAGCAGCAATCTATCATTCGGTTCTTGATAGTTTGTAAGTGTGAATTGATGTTTGCAGTACGGATCTCGTGGGCATATCGATTGCGAGCTTCTAAATATCAATAAGATATTACCACGCTGGGAATCTGCATAGCTTGCAATGCGCTAATAATTTATTGTTAGCTATTAACGTATTCAGTCTATTGTCACTATTTGTCTACAGCGACATCTTCCCACATCTCTATTGTAAGTGCTTTAAGGCAATCGGATAATCTTCCATAAGGGATCATCGATCATCAGGAAGTTTTGTTAACTAGTTGTGTGATCACTCTTGATCGAAAAGTTGCCATGGGCTGACATCGTCGATAGAAGTATATTCAATCCTTTCGATTGATATATTATCCTTTGTATGTGACTGTTGAAGTGGGATATGGAGTATAAGTACACACCGGAAGAGCTCAAAGATCTCGCGGAGTCGCCGCTAAGTGTGCGTCCAGAGCGCTTGAAGCCGAATGAAGAATGGATGGGGTAATATCTATTCGTGTGCAGAATTCATTCCTTGAACTGTGACTAAAACGTTTTAGTCCACCGATCCTGCAAACTAATCCGCCCAAGGCAAATTTATCGAAGCCAGATCGTGACCGCGGCGAGGATGACCCGCTTCGAAAATAGTAGGACACATAAGTTCTGTGTGGCAGTGAGAATTGTGAATAACAGGACCAACTTAGTAACAGCCATATTTCGAAAGACAAGAAGCCGATTAGTTCAAGATCAAGTAAGGCTACGGAAGTGGTTGATGTATTGTCTATAGCTGACAGACGTATCAGAGCAAGACGATATTGTGTTAGGGCCACCAAAAATTTCCTTTGGCTCATCCTCAGGATTACGAAAAGGTGCAGAAAGTGATAACGCTGACAAGAGCACTGAGTCGATCGACTTGGACTCTTCATTTGCGCGGCGGATTGAACGTTCACGCGATGCCAGTGGGTCGTCGTCATTGTCAACTGGCTCTCGGCTTTCAGCGTCTAGCAGACCCCAGCCCAGCCGGACGAGTAATACGTCATACGGACGCCGATCAACAAGGGAAGAAGATGGTGATGACTGGAAAGAAGTTAGTTCCCGCCATCCTCGCAAAAGCTTTGGGGCGGATGATTCAGAGAAATTTAGAAAAAGTAAAGACGATGAGAGGGGACTCAAGTCTGAATCATTGAATCGAGACAGACGATCAAGAGACGTATCGGGCGCAGTGAGGAGAGATGAAGTGTCATGGCGTGAACGGGATCCGGAGAAGGAAAGGGACCGTCGTGAGACATATCCTCGAGATACCAAGGGCGAACGACACAGTACTATATCGAATCGATACATGGAGAAATCCCCAGAGTGGATGGATGCTCCGGCGGAGAATGATGGACTCAACTTCAGCAATAGCGAATTTGCGCATGCTGTTGGGAACAGCAACTTGGCGAGCAGTGCTGCTCCACCGTCGACCACGGCTTCAAGCTTGAAGTCGCTGAGCGGAGGTCCTACAGCGCATTCAATTGAAGAATTCCAGGCTTGGAAAGCAAGAATGAAAGCAGCAGACGATGAACGAAAAGGAATCAAGGATACCAAGCCAGAGTCACTGAAGAACGATTTGTCAGTGGCAGAATCGGACTCAAAAGCTGGACTGTCGTCGTACAGTTCAGGAACGGGAGGAGTGGATCGGTTTTTTGGTTTTGTTAGTCAGGCTGTCACTACAGATGAAATTAAGGAATTGTCTGCTGGTATTGAAAGTACTAAGGTCAAATCGCCGACAGAAGGACCGCGGTCGTCCAGATTTTCATCCTTTTTTAAGCCAGAGCAAATTAGTACGCCATCTCGTGAGCATTCCCGTGAAGAACTCGTTCGGTCGCCAGAGAATTCGGCTCCTTCGATCATGTCGAAACTTGTTGCCCGTCATGAGGATTCTCCTTCCTCGGCAGAGGTCAAGCTGGACGTCGACAGTTTGGCACCGAAGGCAGACGATGATAAAGAAGGATTTAAGCGCATTATGGTAATGTTGGGTACGAAGTCAAATAAGTCGAGCCGGAACACCACACCAGCTCCTGTGGAGTCGGCAGACGGTAAGGTGCTTGCTGTCGCGGCGGCCACTAATTTTAATCAACCAGAAATTGAGACGGTGCCGAGTTCAGAAGGTCAGAATGCGGGTGACCCACCGATAGCTTCACGGTCGAATTCGTCCGCAGCTTCTGACAAGATGGAAGCCTCTAATCCAAATAAAGACTCCAGTAATGCACAGTTCTTAATGGGGTTGATGAGCCAATCTTCTAAAATGAGAATCCAACGGCAGCAGTCACCTCAAACTCTTCCTGGACCGGAAACGTCAGGGCCACTGGCACCACCACAATCGCAACAGCACCAGCACCAGCACCAGCTTCCTATGATGCATCAAAAGGCGACCGATGCTAACGGCCAGGGCCAGGATGTGTGTCTGCCACATCCTCCTCCCGGGATCGGGCGAAGTCCCGGATCATTCAATGACGTCGGCCGGCTGGGGCCCGGTGATCCTCGACTACAACCCCTCCAGCCATTGAGTCAACCGCTTCTACAGTGGGCAGTGCCACCGTTGGGATCGAATGGCTTGCGTATGCTTGGCCCGCATGGCAATCAGCGATTGCTAACGCCGATGGCGCCAAATGCCCAGACATCACCACCTGGCAGACTTGTTTCGCCGAATGCGAACAGCGGCATTCTATCACCACAGTTGAGTAGCGGTATGGATGCGAAATCGTCGCAAGACATATCGAAGCAGCAACTACGTTCAGACGGACTTGGAGGGCCCGGAAATGCTGTTGGCCAGCAGCAAGGATATCCTCCCTTCCCGACGGGTATGATTCCTCCAGGAGTCAACTTGCCACCATTCCCGCCAGGAGGTCTCCCGCCATACTTTGGCATGCATGGTCCGCCTCCACCTTTCCCTGCAGGATTCCCACCGCCTCATTTGCAGCATGATCCAAACTTGGGAATGCCACCACTCCCGAATATGCTTCCAGGAGGAGCACGAGCAGCGCCGCCGAACGGAATGCCGCCATTCGCGTTTGGGCCACCGCCACCGGGTCTTGGATTCAACCGCGTGTCTGGAAATATGGAAGGAGGTCTAACGCGTGGCGCGACAGATCCACAGGTGTCGGGAAAGTAGGGTGTCTTTCCCGGTATAATGTAGCTACATATATCAGGTGGCTGGCAATGTTTAGCCTATTTGAAGGAGCTCGTGTATTTGCTGTATTCTGTTACATATTTGTATAGCTCTGTTTCCTTGCCTTTGTATGTAGGTTAGTTATGCTAAGTATTAGTGTGATTCATATAAGAATATGTTGCTGCGTGCAGAGCCCATATTCATGCACAGAGAATCACAGATTGCACGTTGTTGAGGGTCTTGTGTACTCGTGGCAGTGCATAGATTGGGATGGCGCGAGTGTGACCCGAGCGAGCATCCGCGTGAGCAATGTGCGGTTAGTTTAGTTCACGGTCCCCGCGACCATTTAGGGATTAACAGACTCGTGCTGACTTTACCGCCAGCTCTCCTGTTTACATACCGTGTTATTCCTCTGCCGGCTCCTTCGTGGCCATTTGATTTCCTCATTTGCCTCTACAGATCCCACGCGCGCAAGTGCCCTTGAGTGTTAGTGTGCACAGTCGTGGGCCTCTCTTCTCCCTGATTTCTCTATTGAGCGAGACTACACTACGATGTCCGCTGCTCCTGCGGCCCCAGAAGCCGTACCGGTCGCCGACCCACTGTCGCTCTCGACGACGCTCTCCACTGCGACAGACTCTTCCAGTCTGCCTGCGGACGACAAAACTGCAGTCGCAGTAACCCCGGCCACACCTGCAGACCCTATCAAGACTACACTCGCTGGCGATGACATCAACGACGACGAAGACGACGACAAATCTATCACCGTCTCACCTCTGACCCTCACGCTCCTTCTCATATCCGGCTTGCGTGCTTCCATCACTATCGATCGCGAGTACATGAAGGGACATTCGCTTGGACTGCGGGAACCAGAGAGTCTGACGGTTCTGACACTGAAAGAGTGCCTCTGGAAGGACTGGAAGGATGGTATGGATGAATTCAGTTGATTTACCGAGTCAGGCGTTAATAAGACTAGAATGGGGCGAGCGCCCGTGTGGCACCGAGTACATCCGTCTCATCCACTTTGGCCGCCTTTTAGACGACAAAGATTCACTTGCCTGTGCGTATTATTGCTTTTGTGCCGTTACATTTACTAATACGGAGCACAGCAAGCCAGCTGTCGAGAACTAATATGTACAATGTCCTCCACATGTCCATCCGGCCTGCGTCAATCGCAGGCACCAATAACACTCCTCGAGGAAGCAAACATCGATCGAGCAGTACCAATAACGAGCGATCTAGCAGGCATCATCACCACCATCATCACCATAACAACAGCCATCATCATCGTCAGCGCGATACTTCCGTCAGTGCTAATGAGAACCATGATAGCTCAGCCGAGCGATCTCCTGGTTGTGGCTGTGTCATTCTATGACATAGGTGCATGCATGGATCGGTGTTTGATCATCTTTCTTTGATGCTGTAGCAATTTCTCCGTGTTTGGGTTTGGTTTAGGCTTGGTTGGGTTGCTTTATGACTGCATCATCTTGTTTTGCCCTCAGTAGAGTCGGTGTCATTTCTGTATGTCATTGTAAGGGCCCATGGGTTACTACCGTCATTCTTGTATATGATCATTACACGTAGTATATTGTTATTCTTATTTCGCTGTAACGGAATAGGTTCTTCGCAATGGAGTTGAATGGTGTGGGAATTATGCCTTCAAATTTCGCTTACGATTCTGTGCGAATGGACTGACTGCTATCTATGACGACGTCAGATTGAGACAGAGCTCTTTATATATATGCCTGCGTCTGTTTGGCGCAACCGATGGCTTGCTTCTGTATTTACAAATTTGCTCATTGTTTTTTGGGTTCTAATCATATAGTTGTCTCTAGTTCTTTTTGACCACGTCAGTCTGGCCCGTGGTGTATTAAAAATGAATAGAAATAACATCTAGTATAATATAGAGCTACAAATGTGCAGTGGCTTCGCTTATATCTTAATCCGTCGCTCAAAGTCAGTATGAAAATCAAGCGGACTTTCGTCCATACCTATGCATTCGTTAGTATATGCCTCTCGCGGTCCACATCGCAGAACATCGTCCACATCGCAAAACATCCTACCTCCATAAATATCTTCCCAATCAACAATTCCGTCTCGGCCCAAAAGGATCTCCCGGGCAGGATCTGTTCGTGCCCCTGGCGCGCCGTTTCCACTCACAACATCGGCCCGTCGCAGGACGTCCGGATACAGCGGTAAACTGGCATTGACAGCCTCGAGCTCCATCACTCGCTTCACCGGCTCATGTGTTCCAAACAGTCTCCGCAGACTCTCCATCTTGAAATCGAACTGGGTCTGTTCCCAGTCCTTGAGACGCGATTGCAGAGGATGGGATGAGGGCTCAGATGGCATGTTGAGTCCGTCCGTCATTGGCACAGGCGGTTTACTTGCGACGATGTGATTCGCGAGCTCCGGGACTTGCGTGCTCGAAATCTCAGGCTTAGGCACTGTCGAGGCGTACGGCGCCGGGGGAACAAAGCGTAATGACTGAAGAGTGAGCTAGATCAAGTAGGACTACTCATTGGACTTACCATTTTGACTATGCAGTTGGCGATATCTGTAGTTCAGATGCTGAAAGCACGATGGCGACGATTGATGTCGATTGAAAGTTGTGAATGCGTGGTCAGCAAGTGGTGAACGAGATTGTCACCATTCCATTACAGTCAACATCCTCCAGGGGTTTGTACCAGAGCAAAGGCAGGGTAACAGAAACTCCCAACTGCTTCGAGGTCGAAATTATTATTTCCTCGCTAGATCCCAGTTTCTGAATATTTTGTATGTCCATATTTGCCACGCGAACACGGCATGTTTGATTCCGCAGCTCAGGTCAGGCCCCGGTCTTTTGAGGCTCTAGGCTTGTCCAAGTCACTAGTCGAGGCCTTGAATTCAATGGCTATCCGCCGACCTTCGCAGATCCAGATTGCCTGCATTCCCCAGATCCTCAAGGGCCGCGACTGCATTGGTGGAGCGCGAACTGGTTCCGGCAAGACTATCGCATTTGCGGCTCCTATATTGGAAAAGCTCGCCGAAGACCCGTTCGGCGTGTTCGCGCTCGTGTTAACACCGACTCGCGAGCTGGCGCTGCAAATATCCGAACAGTTCGCTGCACTCGGCGCGTCGATGAATCTGAAGCAGGCTGTTATAGTTGGAGGCATGGACATGGTCACACAAGGGCTCGCGCTCCAAAAGAGGCCTCATGTGGTTGTTGCTACTCCCGGGCGACTGGCAGATCATATTAGTAGTAGTGGAGAGGAGGCCATTGCTGGCCTGCGACGAGTCCAGGTCCTTGTCTTGGACGAGGCAGATCGGTTGTTGACTCCTGGTTTCGCAGAAGATTTAGAAGTGTGTATGGGCGTTATGACGAAAGCCAAGAACAGGCAGACGCTACTGTTTTCGGCCACCGTTTCGCAGTCTGTCATGCAACTAAAAGAGTCGTCTAAGAACGACATATTTATTCACGAAGTCGGCTCAAATAGGTGAGTTTCGTGATTTTACTGATTATAGTTCTAGCTGACAGATATAGTATTTCCATTCCGGACACGCTCGGTCAGACGTATTTGTTTATTCCAAAGCATGTTCGCGAAGCGTACCTCGTGTCGCTTCTAACCCTCCCGCTCAACGAGAGAAAATCAGCAATAGTGTTTGTTAACCGTGCGACGACGGCTGAGGTGTTGAAGCGAGTCCTTCGCATCATGGACGTGCGAGTGACGTCGTTGCATGCACAGTTATCCCAGCGAGAGCGAATGGACTCTTTAGGGCGATTCCGCGCAGAGGCCGCGCGTGTGCTTGTCGCGACGGACGTGGCGAGCAGAGGCTTGGACATTCCAGTTGTGCAGATGGTCATTAACTTTGACATTCCGGCCGATCCAGATGACTACATCCATCGAGTTGGTCGTACGGCCCGTGCGGGACGGGCGGGCGAGAGCATTTCGTTTGTGACGGAGCACGATATCGTGAGAATCAAGGCGATTGAGGAGCGAGTAGGCAAGGTGATGATAAAGTACGAGCACGTGACAGAGAGTATGGTCATTCGAGATTCATTGCAACAGACGTCGAATGCCAAGCGGGAGGCGTTGATGGATTGGGAAAGAGAAAATTCCGGATCGTCTCGTAGGAAGCGGAAGTTCGAACAGAGGTGATGATTTAATAGTTTGTACGATATTTACTGGCTTGGCTCCAGGCTCCAGGCATATCCCGAGGCGTTTGGGTGGCATAGTTTTGTATATATTGCACGTGAATCGAGAGAGTATTATATTCTGTCGCAACATTTCTGAAAAGTCTCTCAGTCTTTGTTTAAAGAACCCTTACATACAGGGTAGTTACGCCCAGAGGTTGCGGCTGAACCACCCAACTCTGCCGCATTTAAATTGAGAATCTCCAATTCTTTGTTTCGCTTCACAAGGATAATTAACGCAGCACAAATCTTCTACAATTTTAACCGCAGTTTTAATTTAATAGTGTAACTGATCCATTTGATATTCATTGTCAGCGGCTTCGACGAAACTATCTAGATTGTGACCTCGAGATGGTGTTGTGGACATACGCAGATGCCATTCGCGGCGATAGCAGCGAAGATTCCGAGGCTACCAGCTATGAAGAAGATGATGATGCTGATGTTGCAGAGGACGGATCGCCTCGAATCGGTACATTACTCATATTTTTCTTTTTCTGTTGCAGAAACTAAAGGGCCCACTTAGATTTCATGAAACGGTTGCCAGCCGAACTGCGAACGCTGGTATTCTGTACGCTGGACTTTCGTTCGATTCTGACATGTAGAAGAGTGTGCAAAGGATGGAAAGAAGCGGCTGAGGTGACGGCTGTCTGGCGATATCAATTTCGACTGCGGCGGCGGTGGGCAGTAAAGCCGGAGACGCCGCCAAATATCGACTGGCGCATGATGTTCAAGACCCGGTATCTTTTGGATCGCCGGTGGGAGCGCGGAGCATGTGTGCACGCGTACAATTTGGATGGCCATGAGGAGAGTGTGTACTGCGTTCAATTTGACGAGTAAGCGCATTGGTGCTTGAATACCTGATCTCGGGCTAACAGGAGGCAGTGAGAAAATAATAACGGGATCTCGTGATCGGTCAGTCCGGGTGTGGGATACTACGACGGGCAAACAACTACGGGCGTTGAACGCGGCGTCGGCTGCATTGGAAAACAACCTGATCGCACATACAGGGTCAATCCTTTGTCTGCAGTACGACAACAAAATGATGCTCACCGGATCGAGCGATGGCACAGCTATAATATGGGAGCTACCAGCTTACCGGGCAGTGCGTCAGTTGCATGACCATAAAGGTGAGCATGGTTGTGTTTGTCTGCTGTGAGTCTACTAAGAAATTTTCTCAGAGGGAGTCCTTGATCTTTCGTTCAACGACCGGTACATCGCAACGTGCTCTAAAGACGGCACGCTTGTTATTCGGGACCGTCGCGAGGTTGGCTTTCCGCTTCGGCATAGTGTCGTTGCCTGCAGTGGCTCTGTGAACTCTGTGCACATCCAGCGGAGCTTCATTGCGACAGCGGGAGTGGACGGAATTGTGAAAGTGTGGAATGCAGACTCAGGGCGACTGCTGATGAGCCTGCATGGACACTCTCGGGGTCTTGCGTGCGTATCGCTCAGTCCCGATGCGCGAACAATCATCAGCGGCGGCAACGATAACACGATTCGGGTGTGGGTATGCGGAGACGATCCCAGGATAATTTCCACGCTGACGCAAACTAGGACACCAGGAACCAGCACTGCCTGTTTGAATTTGCAGGCCATGAGTCGCTTGTCCGGACACTGCATGTGTTTGGAAGGAAAGGTGTGTAAGCAATTTATGTGGTAGACGACTCCAAGTACTTATAGATGCAGTGCTCTCAGGCAGCTATGACCAGACGCTGAAAGTGTGGGACTTGGACTACCGAAAGAAGGTGCTCGATTTGCGCAAGTACCACGGCAACTGGATATTTTCTGCAAAAATGGACAGCAAACGAATAGTGTCGACATCGTTTGGCGCGAAACCGGTCGTGCTTGACTTTACGCGAGGCCTCGACGAGGACTACGTGCGGTACATTTCTAGGTAATGATAGTGAGCAGGTGCGAATACGCATGCATTGGGAGGAGTTCAGGCTGACTTCATGGACTTATGGCTTTATTTGTGTAATATAATACTGTCAATAATATAAGTCGATTGACGTAGAAATTGGGGGAATGGAGGTGGGGAGAGTCAATAGCATAAGAAATCGGGAAATTCCACTAGAGGAAGGTTTTGCTGAGAATTACGCTAGCTAGGAATAGACTAGTCCCTACCGAATGCGGAAATAGTTAGTATCTTTAGGTGCAGTACCTTGGCAAATCCGAGTACGGATACTTTCACTGGCCAGAACGCGTCTGGCTTGGGTAGTGGGTACGAAGGCCTTGCACATCGTTACCGCAGTCGGCACGCTAATTTGCCAGCGGCTGCAGGCTCATGCAAGGCGGCGTCATTGCTCACCCCGGATCACCAATGATCCGCATACAGAATATTATGGAGAGCAGAATTATTTAACACCCGAACCCCGCCTCCACTTCTAGCAATCCTCTTCCACATCAACACGCACACACTTCTTCCCAAAATCAGCATCCAACCATGTCCTTATCTCTACCCGCGACCATGAAGGCTCTTCGGTGAGTTCAATGCTACTGAATACAAATATCAGATGCTGATTCGAATTAATTAGCTACGAAAAGCCTCTTGTGCACGCTGTTGTCGACGTGCCACTTCCCACACTGCGCGATAACGACGTGTTGATCAAGGTTGCTTCCTGCGGGGTGTGCGGAACTGATTTGCACATCCACGAAGGCGAATTCATTGCCCGGTTCCCGCTTATTCCCGGCCATGAGGTGGTCGGCACCGTCGCTGCGATGGGCAAAGACGTCAAGGACTTCAACCTCGGCGACCGTGTCGTAGCCGACAACTCCGAACTCTGCGGTGAATGCTTTTACTGCCGTCACGGTAAGGCACTTCTGTGCGAGCATTTTAACGCCCATGGCGTTACTCTTGACGGCGCATTTGCCGAGTACTGTGCGTATCCTGCCGGCAAGGTCTTCAAGATCACCCATCTCTCGCCCGTTGATGCTACCCTGCTCGAGCCTGCGTCCTGTGCCGCGCACGGCCTTGAGAAAATCCGTCCTGACATCGGCTCCAGCGTGCTCATGTTTGGTGCCGGGCCTACCGGCCTCGTGCTGGCCCAGCTTCTCCGCAACAACGGCGGCTGTCACGTCGTGATCGCCGCAAACGCAGGGAAAAAAATGCAGCTTGCAAAGGAGCTCGATGCCGCTGACGTCTACATCGAGCTGGATCGCCAGCACCCACATGCCCAATTTGAGCAGCTAAAGAAAGACAACCCGTACGGTTTCGACATAGTCGTCGAGGCTACCGGCAGCTCCAAAATCCTCGAGGACTCAATCAACTACGTCCGACGCGGCGGCAAGCTCGTCGTCTACGGTGTTTACAGCAACGCGGCCCGTGTCACGTGGCCCCCTAGTAAGATCTGTACGTACATTGCGTCCTTGTTTACATTTAGCACATGTCCTTTTCTAACAGCTACAGTCGGTGACGAGATCACCATCCTTGGCTCCTTCTCTGAGACGTACATGTTCCCCACCGCTATCGCTTACCTCGACGGGGAAAACCCGAAGGTCAAGGTCGGCGGAATCGTCAACAAGACTTTCAAGCTCGACCAGTGGGAGGAGTGCCTAGAGTCGCTCAGGAATAAGTCCGCCATTAAGGCCGCCATTGTATTTGAGTGATTTGATCATCCTAAAATCTGTCTCCCAAGTCTATTTGCTTTGTCACGACATGTACAGTATACAATTTTTCAGTTTAGTGTGATTCACATATATTTGTAAGTAGATTGAAGATACATATATGCATGTAATCGATGGTTGTACTGGACTATGATATTGAAAATGGACATGCTGGTTAAAATCCAGTCATCGATCTCCTTAACCCCCTTTGCTGGTGATGGAATCAGCGCGGCTCCAGTGTCGCATGGCCATTGTCCAGCCAAAAAGTTATAGCACGCTATAACCAAGCCCATGCACTGCTCCGGCTCGTTCTCAATCAGTCAGCTGGGTCTTGGTAACTTTTGGCATTATGCAATCCGAACTGGCCCCGGCTATAAAATCGATCAATTGAATTGGTAGCTTAGCTGATCTTAGCAAAAACTGACAGACGAGATATTTCCTCACGTGACATTAACAAGTACACTCCCTAAGTCCCTCGAAAGATAGAACGCTAATCTTCATTTCAGAGTCCTTGGGCATCGACCACTATTCCCTTCCTTCTATACATTTCTTCTTAGGAGTGTCCACGAATAACGAAGTCGGCTTACTAATGCGAATAATTATTCGTAATATTCGTAATTTTTCACGACAACTACAATATGAAATCGCGCCTCCCGCCCTGACCCTACTATAAACTGCCCTCAACAACAACAGCTTTCTTCTCATCATCTCGGCACTCAACGAGTGCCTCCGCAAACCTAGAAGAGATCTCCCTGTGTTGAATTGCTGTCAGACATCTTGTAAGATATTTAATATTCGTTATTCGTATTCGACGCTCCCAATCTTATTCGTTGCGAATAAACGGAAATTCTGCGAATACGAATAAGGAAAACTTTTATCGTTTACACCCCTATTTCTTTTTCTGCCAGCTACCCGCCGGCAGGTCACATATTCGGTCCTTCTGCCTTACCTGTATACAATGTCAACACATTTCGGATTCTTAGACTCGTCGGATAGGTAAGGACAACTTCATGGTAACTGCATGCGATCGGCAGGGAACGCTATTGGATATATACAGGAGGGAATTGATCAAGAATACAGTGGGTAGACTGTAGCATATCTCCCGCTCGGTAACATTGCAATTGTTTCTCCGTGCTATCCATCAACATCAACATTCTCATCGTTATAAGTTGGGTTCGCTACCAGCGAGGCCATTTAGGAAATTCAAATATCATGTTAGTGAACTTCACAAAATTTTAAAGAAATTAGATAACTAACTAACGTAATGTATGGGGAACCGGGTCATATGGGGAACCATCGGCAGATAATTACGTAACGTCTTTTCAGGATCTATCATTAGGCCCAGTATGTGTCATAACAAATTAAATTTTGTAACTCAATTATCGTACATGTCTCCCATGAGCATCAACATTCTTATTGTGGCTGCCTTCATGGAGTGCCTCCGTACACCAAGCAAGTCCCTTCCCGCACTAAATAGCGTTTCCACTGCCACCTCAGAAGCTGGGATTGCAAAGTAATCCCTAGCCGCAGCGGCCATCTGCGGGTACTCATCTTGAAGAGTACGCCACCAATTGCAAAGCCAGTTTGCGTCTTTCGTGTCATTAACAGTGACCGCAGGACTATCGAAGTACATGTCAATATCAGAGACAGTGCTACAAGTCTGGCCTCGTGGCTGTAGCCTTTGCAGCATCCTAGACTCGACATCACTATCCTCGATCCTGTCCGCGGCAGGATCTTGTCCAAATTCGATCGGCAACCCCGGCCCCACAACAGCCAATGGGTATTGTCGATGGAGGTTCTGGCGTATAGTCTGTAGAATCAGCTTACCAGAATTGTTATCCTCTATTAATTCCTGCAAGATCAGATTGCCTTTTACTCGAGGATCAAGGACGAGAGCAGTATAGTACACATCAGATTCATCCATGAGGCTATAGTACTTGTTACACTTCTTTATTCCTTCCGTTACTGCAAGTCCAATGTCTCGGTTAAAACATGCAAACTCCTCCTTAAATTCGGACGCATCATGGAGAAAATCATGAAGCTCATAATATATGGCGATCGCAAGGCTGATCTGTGGCTTTCTTTTCGAAATAAACAAAGTCAATTCGTTGAACTTCGAGAGTACTTTATGGATCTGCGTGAGCCGTAGCTTGTGTCCTGAATTCTGGTAGTTCTTTCTGTAAGTCTAAAAAGTTGCTTATCTGTTGCCTTGCACGCAACCCATCGTCGAGCATTCGGTAAGTGGAATTCCAGCGCGTATCCACGTCATATTCAACATATTTGTCCGACAGATTGTTGATCTTACAGACTTCATTCCACTTCTGCCTTCGCTGAGGTGTTCGATCAATCCAAAGAGCTAATATTCGGAGTCTTGCCAAGGCTGTCTGAGTTCCAATAGACTTCCCATCTCGTAGGTTATCGCAAGCAGCGCTTGCTTCCTCGACATTGCCAGACTTCAATACGTGGAGTATATCTTTGACAATTAGATTCAAGATGTGAGCCAAGCAACGGATATAGCTATCCAGGCCACGATATAAGAGAACCGACCTCCTGTACATCAAGTCTTTTGGAAAGACAATCAAACAACTCAGAGGCTAGTGTCTCATTGTTACTAGCATTGTCTCCAGTAATCGTAATCAGCTTGCGTTCAAAACCTAGCTCTACAAGAGTTAGTCTCTACAGCAGCTGCTAAATTCTCTCCACTATGAGTCCCATGGATCTCTTTAAAGTCGAGTACTCTCTCCCAATATTCGAATTCGTCCGTGATCAAGTGGCCAATCATACCAACAATAGGGAGGTGATTCCTGCTTGTCCAAACATCGAGAGACAAAGCAATTGTTCTGCAAGTTCTGGCAAGCTCTTCCTTCAATTTGAGGCGTTGCATATCGAAATCGTCTTTAAGCCGCCTCCAAGTGTATGCCGAGAGGAGAGTGGGAGTGCAATTCCCGGTATATCATGGAATGTCACGGGCTATGCCCGACTGAGACTCGGCTGCGCCTTCGCGGCCTGCAGTCGTCCGGGCCACTGGCCGTTGGTTTCCTTTATCTTCTTGTGTTTCTCCTTTTCTCTTTCTTTCCTTTTTCTTTTTCCTTGACGAGTTCTTTTGTACATTTTCTTTGTTTATAGAAAATAAAAGCTTTGCGCCCTCGACATGGAAGATCTGTTGAAATGTAGCAGATTCGATAGTCGTAAATGCCTGATTTTCTGCGAATGAGGCTCTTTTCTGGTAATTGTTGGTGTGTTAGTTTCTCCTTCTTTTCCCATAGGCTAACGACGCTGATCTGCTGTTTCTCTCTATTCCGACCCTCAGTGTCTGGAGGATAAATAGAGTGCTTGGCAAGATGACTCTTCATATTGCTAGTTGAGTTTTGTCGTAATGAGTCCATAGTTATCCAACCTCATTGTGTGCCTGTCTTATCGTCTATGTATGCACAACGAATCTCCCTATCTGTCAATCTCCTCTTATTTGTCTTCTTTACGGTCCACTCCTTATCAACAGTCATAGTCTCAAAGTACGCCCATAGCCACTCAGTGACCGGTGCTGGTCGTGAGTGATCTTGGTGGAAGGTGTTGCTTGAATGGATTGAGGTTTCAGAAGTCGTGGAACGTGCTCTAAGCTATGCCAACTGTGATGCTGATTCTGAACGTAATACCTCGTCGTCAGGGATATTGATAAAACCGTTCATTGTTGATTGACTCGATAGTAAAGGGGCTGACATCGTGGAACTCGCGACTCGGTCTTCGGGCGCTGCTTCGTCATCACTGCCATCGTTGAGGGCTCTGTAGTCGAGGCGCTTACGGCGAGTGTTCATTCTCTCAAAGGCAGACATTGTTGTAAGGGATTGGGTCCTTGATCCTCGATAAATATATGGATATATAAAGCTTTAGGTTTTTGTCGTAGGGCTGTTGCGAATACGAATATCGGCGGTTTTTCCCAATATTCGTATTCGATATTCGACTCTTGAAAGGCATTCGAATAATATTCGATATTCGTATTCGACAAATAAGGTTTAGGTCGAATAATATAGGCTCGAATATTCTTATTCGATCGAATATCGGCCCTAAATCACGTGATATTACTTAAATAAGTTGAACAAATTCCTATTAAAGGCTAGTTCATCCACAACCGAGTCTAGAATAAGTTCCACCCCTCGGACGCGCAGTTTTCTATTAGCCCTCAATTCTGTGCAGATTCTTTGTACAGATTTGTATCGGAACCATCTAGCGCTTATTGACTCTCATCAGCCAAATGGAAACAAGAGGGAATCGCCAAAACTATCTCGCCCTAAACGACGGCTACGATAGTGAAGGTTTACCAGAAGATCAGCTGTCAAACCCGACCCCTGGGCCATCATCTAACCCCATATTCAGTCAAGGAGAACTCGACTCCTTCATTGAGATTAGTGACGTCGAGGTTTTACCTTCAGATTCCGTCTCAGAGTCGATTCCGCAACCTGGTGCTGATTCTTCAATTGTTTCAAGGTCCTCGCAGGATATCGCCCTGCCGTCAGTCCTTTCAAATACAGGTAAGAAGAAAGCATGGTTTTGGGCGTATTTCACCCAGAAGGAGATTCCACATGAGTGGTATGAGAAAAAGTATAAAAAGCGGAGACCACAGACACGCAAATCCAATGCTCCATTGTGGATGCTCGTACTGGCATAGTATGTAACTGGTATACAAGTGACTCTAAACGGCACTCGTCTACCAGCAATATGACGAACCATTTGCTACGAAAGCATTCAATCGGTTCCCTTGATGCCATAACCCCCGAGCCAGTGAAGTACAAACCAAGAGCCACCCTTCCTAGTCTCTGGGGCGGGAAGGATAGAGAGAATATGACGCACCGACAACTGCTGGAAAGAAATATCCTTCGTTGGGTAATTACTAATAAGCAAGCCTTCACAGTTATTGAGTCGCCGGCATTCCAGCGGATTTTTTTGGATATCCCAGGAGTATCACTTCCTTTCACTTCACGGCATACTCTTCGGCAGCGGCTTATGGATGACTTCGTTTTACAGCGTATTCAACTGAAAGAAGAGTTGGCTGCAACTTGTAAGACAATTGCTCTATCTCTCGACGTCTGGACAAGCAAGAACAACCTTCCTATACTAGGGGTAATTGGCCACTGGCTCACAGACGAATTCGAGTACAGAGAAAGGCCGTTGGAGTTCACCGAGCTGCATGGTCCTCATAGCGGCGAGAACTTAGCGGCGGCAGTTAAAATATGCTTAGAGAGCTGGATCTAGAGCGTAAGCTACTTACAACTACGGGTGACAACGCCAGTAACAACGAACGCATGGCGTTGCACCTATATCATGACTTACAACAAAATCTCAACGATGAACCTCTCTTCCGTGGCCCAGATAGCTATATCCGTTGCCTCGCTCATATTCTCAATCTCATTGTCAAGGATATCCTTCGCGCGTTGAGGTCCGGCACTGTGGAGGACGCCAATAATGTATGCGACAGGTTTAAGGACGGAGAGCCTTGGGCTGTTGTAACACAAGAGCCGCTGGCTAAGCTTCGTATCCTAGCTTTGTGGATACATCGCAGCCCTCAAAGGAAACAAAAATGGAACGATGTCTGTAAGATCAACAACCTCGCGGACAAATTCATCGAGTACGAGGTTGAAACTCGGTGGAATTCAACTTACCGGATGCTAGATGATGCTTTGCAAGCCAGAGAACAGGTCAATAAATTTCTTGAACTCCAGAAGGATTTCCCTCCCTTTACGACAAGAGACTGGGTGCGACTTGCTCAGATTCACACAATCCTTTCCAAATTCCACGAATTCACCCTATTTGTATCGGAAAAGAGACCACAGATTAGTCTAACCGTCCCAGTCTATTATGAACTGCATGATATGCTCAAGGACGTTTTGAACGTAAAGAAAGTTTTCGAAGTTTGGATGAGAATCTCGTATTGGCCGTCAAGGAGGGTATGAAGAAGTTTCAGAAATATTATACTTTTATGGACTATTCGGACACCTATTACACGGCCCTCATTTTAGATCCTCGGGTCAAAGGTGATTTGCTTTTAGCCGAATTGGAAGATGAAGCCGCTGGACAAGAGATCCTTGAAGCTCTTCGTGACAATATTCATCGTGATTACCCAGTTGGCGCAATAGAACCTAGTCTACTACCGACAATGCGACCTCCAGACTGCAGGACCGAGTTTAGAGATATGGAATCCCGGATGTTGCACAGGCTACAGCCTCTGAATCAACCTCTACGCTCTGATATTGACCATTATTTTGATAGCCCCCGAGTCGGCGTGAATGACACTAAGGATCCGAACTGGTTATGCAATTGGTGGCGGGCTCATAAAGATGAGTTTCCGCGGATGGCAGCCGCTGCACGGGATTATTTAGCAGTCCCGGCCTCAGAGGTATCAGTCGAAAGAATGTTTAATGCAGGAAGAGATATATTGGCGGTGCGGAGGCATTCAATGAAGGCTGAAACCATGAGGATGCTGATGTTGATGGATGACAAGTACAGTTAATTTTTTTGAGATGAGCGGCGAAATAATCTAGTAGGGCTTTGGAATAATTCGAATTTAGAAAATATAGAGGAAAACCTTGCGAGTTTTATAGAAGTAGGCATAGGGCATGTGACAGCTTGCGCCGCTAAGTTGTGTAAATTATACAAGAGGTAAGGCGCCTACAGCTGGAGTCACTTCTACTGTGTCAAATCGTGCAGCGCTAATCTCAGCCTGACTTGAAACTGATATTGACAACGCCGGAGAAGATGGGACAACTACAGCTACAACTGGCAAAAGCCCGCATACGAGGGCTTAGCACTTCCTGGCAGCTTGAAAATTAATTCACTTCTCTATGGCTGATTATGTAATACTATGTCGAATATCGAATATCGGCACGATATCTCGAATATTCGATTCGACGTTCAAAAAGTGCTTCGAATAATATTCGCTATTCGTATTCGACGCGGGCGGATTGCCCGATATCGTATCCTACGCCGATAATCGGTCGAATAATATTCGTCTATTCGAATATCGTCAACAACCCTAACGGTAGATCACTGTAGTGATGTCTACGTCACGATACTTGTCACTAGTGATGGTTAGTCGACGGGCTGGATCTCACTACGTGAGTGCGGGCACAGGATGCAGTCTGTGATTAGAGCCGCAACTATTAGAGTTTTGTGTACCCCTGACTCAGGTACACATTTACCGCACCATCGTTCCTCAGGCAACGGCCAAACACGATGATCAAGATGACTTGCTAGAGACCACCTGCACAGTGATGCCGTGCGGGGCCATGAGGACGGAATATGATCCATATCATATTCTGCAATAGAGCCGTAGCTAGTAATCCTTACTCTAAAGAGTGTGTAGTCAATAACTGTATTTTCATACGTACTTGTCACAACCAACATACATTGCGGGTTAGGGCAACTGACCCCGGCGTGAACTTCTACCGATCGTGTTTCAGCGCTCCACTCGTCTGTCTTAGTTCGTTACCAAAAGGAGCTGCTCGTTCATCCGAGAGGGCTACAATTTACCGCCGGCAGTGTCGGTTCCTCCGCAGGAACGCTCATTCTCAGTCTTTCGTGTTCCCGCCGATTGTCCAGTTCCTCCGCCTCCGTAGCATGTGCGCGTGGTTTTCTTGACGGGTTGAACATATATGACTTCACGATAGATTGTACGTAAAGAGACTCCAGACAATCGGATCCTGTTTTGTAGCGCATCTAGTTCAAAGCCCCCAGAACAGTATACTATTATATTCACTAGTACATGCAAATCTTTACTTCATAAAGATTAGCTACAGAGAAGATACTGAGGTCTGGTAGGCATTGAGCATGTACATAGTCCTCGTCAATCCCTCTTAGAGACGCAACGAAGGTTGAATAACCCTCTTGCGGAGCTCCAACAACCCCTTCTAGTTTCATCATTCCCATTTAGAGCTTCCACTTTTCTCAGGAGAGAACGTGAAGCGTCATTTGAGCTAGCCGGGGATAAAGATTTCGTTTCTCGTGCCAATATGCTAACGGATCAACAACATCCTGGTCCGACCGAGTCCAGGTGTAAACGCTGCCACTCCTCGTATTCATCTATTGTAGTGTACGCCTATTGGGAAAGCAGGGATGCCTGGCGACTATCTTCACGATTTTGTTGAATTTCGTATGAAAGACCTTCCGCCGTTTGACATCTAACGGCACACGGCGTACAGAAGGGACGCCGTGTGCCTGTATTCTGAGTCTCATGGTTCCATACCCGTGCTGAAGCGCGTAGCCGAAGCCCAGGGGTAGCCACTGCCTTTAAAGCCCGAACCCCTAAAATTCTGTCCATCCATACATTCCAAGCCTATTTCAAATGGATGGATGGATCACGTAACCTGCACGCCAGGTGGAGTCAAAGGACCTCCGGGTGCGGAGGTCTGTGCATCCATTTCCACCCATTCCGTCCATTTGAACAAATGAGTGGAGTGGATCGCCACCCTGAAATTTACACCGTTTCACCATTTTCACGTAAAACCTTAATACCAAATTTACGCCACTTTTATGGTTCGCTTTAGCTTTAAATCACAGAATCTAAACCTTCCTCCTGATTCGAGCTGACCGGAATTTCCTGGCTTTATAAAGTGCGTCTTCACTTCTTCTACTGAGCCGTCCTGTTCCCACTGACTTTCCGCGGAACCTAAAATATAGTTGATTCGATCTAGACATGGATTCTTGGTCTCGACGTGTCATACCTGCTGCCAACTCTAAAATTGAGAGAGTGTTGACTTGACAAATTGTGACCACTTTCAGGTCTTGTAGGCATTGAGCATGTACATAAAGTCCTTGTCAATACCTCTTGGAATGCAACGAAAGTCTAACGACCATCTTGCACTTGCAGGTTCCAGCGACCCCTATTCTTGTTCATCTCGCTTCCGCATCGTTTCTCATTGATGAATCGTTGGTGGGTAGAGATGGTAAACTTAACTCAACTTAACTTAACAGTGCGAGTTCAGTTAAGTTCAAGTCGGGACCGCGAGAAAACTTGAGTTGACTTTATTCAACCTCACAAGTCGAGTTAAGCCGACTTTATCCATATTTGAGTTAAGTCGAGTTAAGTCCACTTGAGTTCACATTTTCTTAGAAACTCAATCAAGAAAATGCAATATTAATTCATAAAGCACAAGATTTATTATTAACGACAGTAACTAACTATTCTGGCCGATCGCATGCTGAAGTTTTCCCTACATATCCGATGCCTAGGAATCCGAAATGCGCGTGGTGCATGAGACAGCATAATGGCAAGCTGCACACGGAATCTAGCGGTGCACGTCGTGCAATAGAATGTTGATCGGATTCGCGACGATTACTCTCAACACAAAATGACATCAGTCAACCGTCACTTTCAGTACCATCTAGTGATTTACTGCTGTAATTATGTTGATGTTCTAGTTGCGGCGTTTACGACATCAAGATGGAAGAAGAACGAACGTTACAATGTTGCTCCAGGAATAAGAAGAGATATTGAATATCTTGTATGGATTAATTGCCAAGGGCGTGCGATTACCTAGAGTCATGGCGTATGAGGTTAAAAAAAATCGCGTCTTTGTAGAAACTTACTTCTTAAAATGGAAAGAGATACAGTTCCTAATGCTTTATAGGGCCTTACGTGAAGCAGGTATTTTGATAGTTTGGAAGCCAAGGAATTGTAAGCTAAAAGGCGATGATACGCAGTAGCATTCTGATTATTGGTATTGTACAAGTTCGTCTGGTGTCCGGACATAACCCATCATATATACACAGCGTCCATACTAATGTATAGTACATGCTCACCTACGTCGCACCATTCTCATCCGCTTCCCATCTCTCCATGTAGTTATCCGATTTGTTAAAATGACAACTGTATCCTCTCCTTAGATAATAAAGTGTACGCTCTATAGTTTGCACCAAGGCAACGCCAGTCACTCTAGATGATTTCTACGTCGTCGTGATAATTGACACATAGTGATGGTGAGCCGAGCTAGACCTCACCCAGTGAGTGCGCAGTACAGTGAGAGTCGTATGATTTGAGCCATCGACTATTCTGGCTAGAGTTTAGTGTACCCTGACCCAGGTACCTACTTTTTCATACGTACTGTTATATCCTACATGCAAATCTTTACTTCCTTTAAGATTAGCTACAGAGAAAATACCGCCATTCAGAAGAGAGGGGTATCGCGTCTTGTAGGCATTGAGCATGTACATAAATCCTCCTTGTCAAGCTCTCTTCAAGACGCAACGAAGGTCTCAACCATCTTGCGGAGCACCACAACCCCTTCCACTTTGACCATAAGCTTCCACATTTCTTAAAGAGTCCTATTACTAGAGAGGTATCTCACTGTAGGGCTGCTCCGAATACGAATATTCGCATATTCGCAAGTCCCAACCGCTGCGAATAATATTCGCTATTTTATTCGCAAATCCTGAGCAGTGCGAATAATCGCATCTAATAACGTGCTCAGGGGAAGCCCCCTAATAAATTTAATTCACAGTTTCAAGAGCCAAGCTGGCCCCTTACAGCCTTCCAGCTCAATGTGATGTAAGGAGTAAATTGATAGCGAGCTGCGCACTTTTCTTGCTCTGTGACCTAGTGAGAGGTTGCTTTTACCAGGGCGTCAGTCTTGCGTTTTGTGGTTTGCGTCTTTCGTTATGCGGTTTATGCCTCCGCCTTTCATTTGCTTGTCGTTTGTGCCTTAATGCCTTTGCTTCTTCGTTTGTTGGAACTGTAATAGACTATGAGCACTGCTTGTGAGATTCAGGGTTTCAGGGGTTCAGGGGTTGCGAATAAAATATGCGAATAAGGAATATTCGGCGAATAATATTCAGCAATTTTATTCGTTGTGCGGACATCCTGCGAATAATATTCGCTACAATGCGAGTATTCGGAGTAGCCCTAGGTGTCTGTGACGAGAGTTGGCGTATCAAAGCCGGAGGACTTGGGTCCCGAGCCGTCCCATGCGAACGTATGGCGTAAGTAGTGTTGGCGTTCTTCTCAGGATCGCATCCCTGACTGTGATACGCCTTGCCCGTGCGGCACGCCTGCTCCTCCTGAGCCGCATGGAGCGGAAAGCCGGTTGAGGTTATTCTTCCAAAGGTCCCTTAACTGCGCTTCGTCTGATTGACGAAGATTATTGGGTCCAATGAGACCGCAGTCCTCAACTTTGGGTACAAAAAGAGCGTGACGAGATGAGGCTCAGGCCTCTCCTGCAGGAATTCTAGGACACTGCGAGAGCACCTCTACCGCATTTTGCAGATTTTCAGCAACTCATAGGGGCCTCCTCATCGTCCTCGACCGTCAGTCTTCCTTCGTGTTCTTTGTGTTTCTCTCCGCTCTCGGGTCCGTTCCGTTCTCCGCTCCGTCTTACGTAGCATTTGTCATACGGCTCCTCCGTTTCCGAGCTTGCTTCTGTGCGTTCGTCATCAGGGTTCCGAGTACAAGGAGGATTTCGGTACTGGATTCGCGTCTTTCGTTCTTTTTTTTTGTTTCGGGTCGCCTTCGGCCTATATGATGACATGTATACATAGTAATGTTGGTATTGATTGTTGTACATGAACGCCGATGGCAAGAGCTGGAAGAGACGGGTATAAAATGACAGTGATGTCATCTGTTGGACGCTTACGTCATAGCCGCTGTATGTCATGGCGGGATCATGTACCTGTTTTTGCCTCTGTAGCCTAGTCAGAGGTTGTTTTTCATGTACATATATAGAAATGCAGTTTCCCCGAGACCTGTACAACCATGGTCGACCAGATTCTCAGCCTCTTAGCCTGTTCTCTCAATATTCCATCTCCATATACTTCCACAAAGTAGGAATAGTTTTATCTGATTGCGATTGTTGGCAGCCGAAACGAAAGTATTTATGTGCATATTGTTTTTGAGCTGTACAACACTAGGAATGGCCGTTGACTTTTCTATTTTCGAGTCAACAACATCTGTAAAATCACCTTCGCCCTCAGTAATCTCTGCTGTTGACGTGGAAGATAAATTGCAAGAAAGAAGATTTCCTTTTCGACACCGGTCAGAGCTGTATACATCAGACACATTTTCTGCTGAGTATAGGAAGAATGTTGGCTCCAGCTAGTCATCCTAAAATAAAGGACAGGGTATAATGGGCACAACTATGTTTTCCTTGAAGGAAATGGTGTTGTAATTGTCTGCCCAGAAAAATGCCGTGACCCTCTCTGATATTAAAAACTGGAGGTGGAAACTGCTCTCAAAGAGAAAGAAATCCAGCTGAAGGAGAGTGAGTGATTTAAAGTTAGCAGAAAACAGACTGAAATTCTCCGTCTAGAGTTGGTGTCGTTGGTAGCAAAGCAGTTATTGTAACATTGAGAAGTTTAAAGACATACTTCCTGTGCATGTAGGATGGTAAAATTAAGACTCTGTCGCTTTGCCTTGCCTTGTTCAAGCTATATCGCTCGCTCTTGGTGGTAGTGAATACCCACATCTTCATCTCTTACTTCCTGCTGAGGCTCTTCAGGGTCCATATCTTGTTAGGCTGTCCATGCCATAAGAAAGTCTTCCTAGTCGAGCCCGAGAGATTCCTCATATACAAGAATAAAATTGTGGAGAATCCAGAAGGCGGCATATCTCAAGGACTTCGCAACTGTAATATGCGTAATTCGTTTACGCTTCGAAACCTTCCCTTAAGATTGCAGTTCTCAAAGCATATGCGGATCTGAGACAAGACTAGGTTGTAGCACGTATTGTCAACCCTTTCCTCATCTGGCATTTGAAGGCGTAGGAAGTCACTTGTACAACGGCTAGCCTGAGTCTGCCTCCAACGGATCTCATTTTCTGCAAGAGAGTATCTCGCATATTAAATAGTCTTGTCATCTTGACAACTGTCAGGTCTTGATCCAGGAACTCCGACCACGTAGTCAATTATCTTGCCATGGGGAGTGCAGATAAGCTTAATTGTTTGTCAGTGTGGTCAAGGCAAAAGGAGGTTGACATACCTGTACATTAGCAGAATAATTCGATTCGCGATCAAAAATATATTACCGTAGTCGTGAGGTTTGGCAAAGATCGGTACCAACGTACGACCGTGCCTGTTCTAACACCTGCCTAAGAAGCCACCTCCTCCATTGAAGCGCCATTGCCATAATGACTCAACCGATACAGCAGAATGGCATAGAAGGCACACTTTTCCACGTAACATTCCGTATATTTGTCGTTGTATGCTATGCAATACGCATCCCAATTGGGCACAAAATAATTATTTTCGTCTATGCGAGAACATTCAAAATATGTTCACCCTTCCATAGCAAGTCATTGAGTACACTCTCGAGGCTTTAGTGGCGAAATAGTATTGGTTCGTGACTGTGGATAAACTCTCAATCGGACATCGCCAAAAATTCTTAGTTAGGAAGTATTTCTTACAGGAACAAGATTACACTAAATAGTGATCCTTGACATGCTTTGGTAGCAGAAATAAGGAAATCAACTTAGTTCACAGTGACCGCAGAGTTAGTGATTTGATCCCTCAATCGAAATCTTATAGACGCTAGTGAAGAAGTAAAAGTGGAAGGGTGCTGAGGGTATCTGATGTCGTGTTTATGCTCTCGGGTTATTCCTAGAGAGTGATTCCAGCAGTACAGCGATTTAGTTAGTTAGCCTGTCTAAGCCTTCTCCCTACATACATTTTCATAGTGGGCCGCAATGGACATAAACATTATTTAGATATGGACATTTTTTGGAGAGTGTCCCTTCGATTCTGCCCTATGCTCTATTATTCATTTGCAGGCTACAGTAACTGCTAAATTAATGTGATTTGAGGATGTGAGTTTGTGGTCAGGCAGCGGACGAAGGGCTGGCGAGAATCTGTAGGAGTGTCAGGAACCGCCCCCCATAGACGGCATCTAATACGGAGATTGATAATTTGACTGATAATTATGAAATTTGGAAGTTAAAGGAACCTAATATATTTACGAATAGAATCGAAGAGCGTTAACGTGAGGGTATTGCAACAATGTAGTAATTATTGACTTTGTGCAAGATTTACCTAGGGGCGGGGACAAGGACCCAATTTATATATTTCAGTGTCGGCTGTCTCCGCTTACCCTTCCCTGCATATCCTACATCTTACAATTCTCATATCTGCATCCATCTTATGATCGGTTCCGAACGCATTACACAACCAACCTACCAATCGGCCTCGGGTCATTCAAGGACGCACTTTGTCTCTCGGAATATTTCCTCGCTGTTCAATCGAGATCCGGTGACGCACATGCATGGCATGATCCGTAAGCCTTTTTCGCGTCGAACTGCTGGCTATAATATTGTCAATCACGTTTGCCACGGATGGTCTCGCTGTCACATGTGCTTGAGCTAATGATGAGGCGGTTAGCTAGTGAGAGATCGGTTATGTTTCTGTTGGACTCTTTAATCATTGAGCAATCCACTTTATAGCGAATAACGTGCCATTTGCGCATATGAACAAGTACACGGGGTTTGCGCAATTGCCATTTGACTGCACCGAAGTCCCCTCCCTAATTATCCGAGTCTAGGAAGAATTACTGTATGGTGCCTAGCCCCATTGACAGAGCGGAATCGCATATCGAGCAACTGGACGGCGACTGGATTCACAGCGCATATTTTCAACAGATAATAGAGATTGATAATATGACTAATAATATGGATTCATATTGCGGATTTGTAATATTTGCGAATTGCTTGTATCCGAACGTTGTTGGTAATCCATGAGACACCGATAGAAGAGATTATTCTAAAGCCCAAACAGTTTTTTGTCCCCTGATAATTTGTTCGCAGTGACTCCAGCTACTCCGGTATGTCCGCAGTAAGTCCCAAAGTACAGGACTGACTGTGAAAATACTGTGTTGACCGTAAAGCATACAGTAATCAATACGTGTCCACCAGACGCTTTCTTCACAAGTATTACAGATGACGTTTTCTCTCAGTGAGTAATCGCCAATCCAAGATAGAGAGTTAGTTAGGTAAATTAGGATTCGGAGATATGTCTGAGCAATGGTGCCGTCACGAAGCCGTCACTTTATCGAGGGCCACGCCGCCCATGCGAGATTATCATCTGAATTTATACGGCAACCACCGATGCGAAACATTCGACTCGTGGGTGCTATCAGTTCAGTGCCTTGCTGGAGCACGGTTTCTTGGAGCCAAACGCGTAGCCTTCATGATCGTTGGATTGCCACAACTGTCACGTGCCAGTTGTTCATTTTAACAGGTAATCACTATTCGGAACACCACTGAACTAACACTCAGTGCCAGTGAAGACGAGAACTGGCGCGCTTGCTTCAGTGAAGCGCTACGCGATCATCTGCGGGAAGCATATCAGTAGAGCGATGTGACACTTCCTTAAGGTTTGCACTCCTGCGGGTGCAACGGTAATGCTGACTCATTGCCACTCATGAGCAGCACCATCTTACCTGGGAGATGACGGCTTCACATGATGGGCAGAGTTGACTTGGTTATAGTTTACGCTTATCTGGATATGTACGGTTGCTAGATGGGGAATAAATTAGGCAACTAATTAAGCTAGCGATACTAATTTTCCGAAGAAAGGATTGGCTGTTATTGCGCGAACCTAGTCGCCGACCCCCCAGCAATTGTATGCAGACAGTATTCATTTTACCAGGAATCATGCTGCTGACAGCGATGGCGGAATGATCGGATCATCAGTAATAGGCTGACAAGATGATGTGGGTAATTTGTATAAAAGAAACCGCGTAATCCTCTTGGAAATGTTTAAGATTAAGTTGATCAAGGCAAGGAGGCCCACGGAGTTCCACCCTTCTCTTGTGCCAATCTCTCTTGAGTTCGAGTGCATCTGTATGTAAATATAGCGTGTCCTGCGGCTCTAGCGCATTCGCGGGGCGTCTTTATTTCCTCCATAATGGGGGGCGCTGCGAGTTGGAAGAGTGAAGAACGAAAGGGCAAAGCACTCATTGACTCGGCAGTTAAGTATGGCGGTTCGCATTTGTCTACACCAGTGTGGACCGATCTGGCAACCGTTGGGATGAGAATCCTACCAATATACCTTATTTCATATCGAAGCACCACATAGAGCAGTACCTCAAGGAAAGGGCCTCCGAGAGTAACATGTCTTGGACTATCCTTCCGCCGTCGCATTCTTCGAAAACTTTCGCGAGCAGGCTCTTTGCCACGTTACAGGGCGCGTAGTGTCCAAAAAAACTCAAGATGAATGCTTGATTAAATGGATTGTTGACGATCAGGTTAGTTACAGCTTTCATTACTATATGGCAGTTCTAGTTCTTATATGTAGCAATCACTATCTGTCGTCGAAAATCGTTCCTTCAAGTCCTTTGTCAAAGGTATCAATCCGAATTATACGATCCCCACGAGGAAGACGATCACAAGACATCTCATCAATACTTATGCAAGTCATTTGGATGTTCTCAAAAGTCAACTAGATTCATTAGATGCGAAAGTGAGCCTTACCTATGATGTTTGGACGTCGAAAGCAAATCTTCCATATGCTAGTATCACGGCACATTTTATAACCAATGATTGGAATATGCACAGCTGTATCCTAAGCTTCAAGAACTTTAGTTATCCACATACAGCGCAACGCGATCAGGAGCTTATTATGGAGACCATTCTATTCTGGTTTGCAGACAAAGGTCATTGGCTAGGAAGCAACTGTCCAAGGTATGAGAGCCATGAAGGCTCAACTTGAAAGGGATTACAAAGATTCATCATTCAACGCTCTCAGATGCGCAGTGTATTCGCTGCAACTGTCACTGAAGCCAGTTTTTAAAGCCTGCTGTGATCAACTTACTTTAACAAGAGACCTGGTAATCCTTGCAAAAAAGTCTCCGAAATTTGCGCAAAGAATTGCCGAAATATCCAAAGCCATTGCCGAAGATGTGGAAGACAATGGAGTCAATTCCTTTCATCGTCATGTCACTTTGAAGTTGGACACAGAAACCAGATGGAATTCCACTTATGCTATGTTTATATCTCTCTTGCGCATGAGGAAGCCGTTGGAAGAAACTCTTCAGTGAGCTTTCGACCGATAGATCGACTCCAAAGGCCTGGAAAAGGTGCATCATTTCTGATGATGACTGGGCGGATATAACTGTTGCAAATGTAAATGCGCAAGTGGAAGTGTGAACGTAGGGGTTGGTGAGTCTCTGGATGATTGAATGTACAATCTACGTCCAGTCTCAAGGGATTGACTATCTACTTATATAGTTGAGACTGTGCCTGATTACTAAGGCATGTACAGTAAAATATTGTAGAATGATACTACGTAATCAGGATGGCGTGATTGAACACGTCATCTCAACCCCCGCATCTGGAATATTCTAGTGTGCACTATGCACCTATAGAATTTTCTATCGTAGATGCTACTGACAAATCATTTGTCAGCTGTAGACGGGTGACTTTTCGAGCTGTCTACTGTAGCTGGAGGGTTGATTCTCAACATATAACCTGGCTTGTGTACATGCTAAAGCCATTTAGTGATGTGTCAGACCATCATGGAGGCGAGAAATATCCATCCCTTGGATCGATACTTATTGTCTATCAAAAGATCAGAAGCTTGAAAATGGCTTGATGCGATTTTTGAAAATGCTCGATCATGATGGGAAGGCTAACTTGGAGAATGACTTTGAAGACTTGCCTATAGAGCGGGTTCATGCAGTTGGTCCAAAGCTCACGGGCGACTTACATCAGAGGCATGTTAGCTTGAAACAAACGAATAAGTTGGCAGAATTGGCAACGGCTGTGGATCCTAGATTTAGACTCCGGTTTGTCGCGGATGCCCATGAGAAGCACCGAATTAAGGTGGAATTTAGGAAATATCTTGACGAATATTACCCATCCGAGATGGTTTCTTGCACAATACCACTTAAGAGGAATGTTTTTATGGTTACTATTGATTTGGAGAAGCCTGATCATGAAGACTCTGCGGAAGATGAAGTATTTGATGAGGTGACGAGGTGGTTCCAACGGTCCACAGAGAGATCTGACAGCGATCCACTTGCATATTTTAAGAGGAAGCATAACGATTTTCCAAGAATCTCGCATATGGCACGAGATCTTTTGGCTGTCCCTGGGTCGTCCGTGCCCTCGGAAAGAACTTTTTCTGAAGTGGCAATCTTATTACAGTTCGCAGGACCCGCTTGGGTAATAAAACCATTGAGGCATGCACGTGGCTAAAGAGTTGGGATTGGTCAAGAGAAGCGAATGGTGGTATGTCAGAGGAGGTTGAGGAGTCAGATGCAGAAGAAACGGCAGCAATGATATTGAGTGGCTGAATTGTTGGTATTTGTTGGTATTTTAAATAAGAAAGCTTAATCTAAATTATTATTTACTTCATTTGTTTTGAATATTTTAAAGTATTATATCGCTATAATTTCGTGTCCGTGGGCAACGATTGGCAATTGGGTAGCGGACGCGACAAACCTAGAGCGGTCGGCATGTGTCATGCCATGAAGTAGCGCGTTGTGTCTATGAATATCGACTGGACAGGGAAGGAAATGCTGAAGTGGTATCGTAGTAGGCACGGATAAGTGCTCGAAAAGCATATTCATTAAGTAACTAAAAATGATTCAACCATCCAATAGTTTAAGTAGACCGGCTTTCACATGCTAACTGTCTTATCTATAGTCGAGCACCGGCAAGAACCCACTATCCGGATTGGTGTGACATGCAGTCAGGACACAAGCGCACATGATTATATAGTAACGAAAGCTCGTCATTGAGGTATGTGCGGCTTTATGACATGCGATGAGGCTCTCGTGCGTGTCCATTGGACACAACATGGGAGAGGCCCAGACGAAGTCAGGCATTGAGAAACGCACGAGACGCATGGGTTGGTAATACGTAACGGCGGCATACATGCGGAGTTTAGATCTGTTTCGCGGAACGCAATTGCAGTGTACATGGATACATGATTGTTAAGTACAAGTGTGAGCAGACGGGCATGTTATGCGTGCGAGGACTCAATGATTTCTATGATGGGGATCTGTCCCATACCCACCAACAAATGTGGATAGTTGATAGCAAAATTATCAGGTATCACTCATATCTTGTACGGATAATTGCAAGCTCCATATGAACTGTTGCCCCGGAGTCTAGGACAAATTCCCGTCCTACTAAAATGTAGCTAATGCCAGGGTTTGCTTTGCGAGGCAGACTAATCATGAAAGATCGTTTGGGTCGGAACGCTTTCCGGCCTCAGTAATGCCTGCCTGGTGTGCTTGGTCATAAGCACCCGGGAGCTAATTTTTACAGGGCCTCATAGAGCCGCGAAAAGCTGCATGCACCGCATGATGGTTGGTTTTTTAAACCACCTCTATGTGCGTTTTTAAATTAAGTGTATTGCGGGAAGAAGCTCGAATGAGTAGACTGTTCAGAGTGGTAATCAAAGTCAATGTTCCCCTCGCATAGCGAACATACTATTTCTATAATATATACGTCTTACTTTCATACTTTGGCCAAGCTCGACCGCCCTTGTCTTTCGTTATCATCTTGTCCTTCCATCTTCCCTAATCATGGACATCCTGATACTAACCTAATCTAGTAGAAGCTACTCTTAATTACGAAATTTTGTCGGTTTACCGATATAGTATAGGCAAAGCCCAGAGACCACCAATCTTGATCGGGGATAGATAGTATCGGCAGACTGAAGAGGTTGACTATATAGTATAATTGCCGATGTAGTATAGGCAAAACCGGGAAATCGTCAAATCGGGAACAGCCCTACTCCTGATCCCTTTTAGCTAAGAGAAATGTGTCTTCGAGATGGTTTGAGGTGTCCCTGATGTTCGTGAATAAGTTGCGTGCGTAATGATCCATAAGTCGTTGAGCTACTTTTGAAGCGAGCTCTCCAAGGACAGTCATAGAGCACCTTGCGTCTTTATGACGGGTGAGACAGACTGTTTGTTTGTCATTGGAAAATTTCTGCAGTTGAACGGTGACGAGATATTCGGACGGCAACTAATTCCATTTTTTGTAGCGGCGAAGAGGTCGAGCTACAACTGACGACTCGTGCGTATGAAGATCTACTTTACGCAAGTCCCAAAGAGGAATGGCGTTGGTGGTTGCCATGAGTCGGTTCCTAAACAAGTACGGATTTCGCTACAGCCAATTTTTGTCTATAGACACAAAACTAACGAGACAACTAAACCAATCGATGACCATTAGAGTCAGCTAGAATATAAGTAGTCGAATTGTGTTCCTTAAATTCCTTTGCCCGCGGACGCTAGGAGTAATTCCATTTCGAGCGCATTCCGCCAACACACAAGATATAATATACGTTCGAGACAGCGACTTGAGATATCTGGAAACTTTTGCATGATATATGTCTTACAACCTAGCGCTGGACACAATATCGACTATCGGGCGATATCGGTATAACGTGATACGATATACATGTAGATGATTAATATCGTATCGCACCAAAAGAAACGGTCCTAAGATAGAAGCACTAGATAATTAGCCAACTAAGTGCGCGCCAAAAAGCCCCCATAGATATTTGAGTTATAGGGATCATATTTAAGATATCCCATTTTACACTTGGTGGCCAACCCTAAACCCTAATTTTAAATAGTGTTTAAACTAATCCCGGCATTTTATAATTCAATAGCGTAGGGCGACGTACGTTACGATATCGCCAAACTTTTCTAGCCGGCGATACGGTTTCCGATATGGAAAAAACCCGCGATATTAAATCGTGTCAGCCCTATAACAAAACCGAACGACGCCATGTAAACTGGGATTTGTTTTTCAGTATAGAGCATTCTCCGCTGTAGTATTCTAGTTCTTTGCTTACAAGACTGTCAGTTCTCCTCCATATAATTAAACCCAGAATTGAATCTCTATCTTTCCATCTCATTCTTATAATAAACATAAATACGTTATCTAAGGTCTATGCAATCTAACCAAAAATAAGCTCAAGGTAAATTGCTCCACCCTTGTTGCTGTGACTGGGCTGGAATCTCTCGAATGCCCTCTACCGACAATACACTTGCGTCATCTGCATCAGAGACTTCTAGGTCACTGACATTCATATCGCCAGTTTTGTTTGCCTTGTCGAGCTCTAGAATCAGATCAGTTTCAGCCTGTAAAGATCGGGGAACGAAGCCGGCGGAGTGCCATGCAAATGGGACGGTGTTGTAAAGTTCGTCAATCTGCTCAAGCGTGAGGCCCTTTGTCTCATACACCCAGATGTAGACGAAAATAGCACCGAACAAACTGCAAGATCCCTAGAGCATTACAGCCATCAGCATTACAGGCTCAAAACAGAATGCGGAGGACCTACCCAGATGAAAAATACATTACTTCCTAAGTTTGCATTTCCAGGGCCAGAATCCACCAAGTACGGGGTGGAAAGGGCGATTATAAAGTTCCAGATGTAATCGCATCCCAGAGATATCGCGATAGACTTTGCCCGCGTTCGAAGTGGAAAGGTCTCCCCCACAATGACACTAAAAGGTGTTAATCCGAGACAATTCTTATAACCTCTGACCGACTTACAGAGATGGAGGACCGACACCGGCTGACTCAATAGCTATGTAGAGGATACTGAAGCTGACCAAAATCTTTCTTGACAGATCCGTATCTGCGGCAACCAAACCAACTATGGCAATAATATACTGCGTGACCCACGAGCCGATGTAACCAATTATCAAAAACGTCCGCCTTCCCAGACGCTCAATCAAGTAGAGTGCCGGAAGTGTCATACTAAAACTGACGAGATTTGTGGCCATAGATATGACAAATGAGTTTGTAATCCCAGCTTGTTGGAAGAAGTCTGTGCCAAAGTACTTAATAAAGTTAACACCGACCAGTTGACTGAACGCCATTACGGTCATGCCAAGAATGAGACGGTACAACTGTTTGTTTTCGCGCCTGAAACAATCTTTGACTGAGATATCCCCAGCTGATTGTTCTATTTCCAGACTAGCTTCAATCTCGTCCAATTCGGAAGTAATCAGACTGTCATCCTCGTCACGATGGCGGATACGAGCAAGCGCTTGTCGTGCCTTGTCGCGCTTGCCGTATTTCATAAAGTACCGAGGTGACTCCGGCAGGAACGCAAATCCAGAGATGAGAATAATAGCCCAGATAAACTGGATATAGATTGGGATTAGGTAGGCCGACTTGCCGCCTCGATCCTTCGTAGAGTTGTTCACGATGGCCGCAAGCAGGACTCCAAAAGTTTTCGCAGTATGATAGCCCGCAGTGATCGTGCCTCTGATATGCTTTGGGGCGATTTCGGCCTGGTATAAAGGACCAATTGATGAGATGGCTCCCGTTCCAAAGCCTACGACAAAGCGCCCTAAGAGTAGCGTTAACAAAACTGAGACTCTCCTGAATACGGGCTGAAAGTACCTCCTCCAAAAAGCACGGCATTGGTCCTGGCGACCTGCATTGCGACGCCAATCATAAAGATGATAGATCCAAAGATTAGGCCCCTGAATTTCGTGTGAGGTTGTGCGTGCATAACCGACTCTCTACATAGCACTTACATTCGACGGCCGCGCACATCGGCCAAATAACCAGTAGAGAACGCACCGCAAAATAAGCCGGCGGATAATATCGACACAAAGAGTGACTTCTTGCTGGATGGCAAATACCAGCTGCCGTCTGGGAGCTGAGCGCCGTACTGCTGCTTGAAGGGCTCCATGGCCAAAATGCCAGCTATAAGTCCAGTATCATAGCCATACAGGATACCTCCAATCGTTGTGAATGCACCGATAACTATGGATGGCACCAAGGATCCCTTTTCGAAGGAGCGCGCCATAGTCAAGTTGAACCGAACTGGGTCGGACTGGGTGAGATTTTGATGGCGTGGTCTGCGCCTCCCACCAACCACTAACTTTTGCCGAATCTAACTAGTAAAAATGTCGGTGCGCGTAATAGGTAGATACTTTAATATTTATGAAATGGAAAGGGCTAAATCAAAAATCAAAACATAGGAACAACAGCCGACTGGTGCGGAGTGTAATAAAATCAACTAGACTGGCAATGTCGATAAATGTTAAACGCTATCTATCGAGCGGCGGGAAGTTTAGTGCGCGGGAACGGGCGGCGCCAAGGGCGATTATCGTTGAATACCCGACCGCGTTTGCTGCTCGGACATTTGAACAAACACACTCATCCGCTTCAGCAATGCTTGCCCAAGTCGTTATCTCAGCAAAATTTCAGTATAAACCAGAACGCGGTAAGTTTAGTTGCCTCTCAAGATACCGCATCGGAATGCCCGAGGTACCAACGATAACGTTGGAGTTAGACAGGGGTGTTCCTGGAACAGGGTTAGGGTAAGAAATTGATGAGATTCGTCACCCTAACCCGCTATCGAACCATCGAACCTAACTGCAGTACCCTGACCCTGACCCTGAGAGAAAACTGTAGTTACATTATTATGGCGCTGCTGGTACAAGCCCCTTGAGTTCCCCGCATGGGTCACGTACGCGAACTCTTGCCTAGGCGCAGTCAGCGGTATTATTATTACTCACGATCAATCTTCTCCTACCCGACTGCTGAATATACTGAGCTTTTATCTTACTGTGCGTTATCTGAGCTTTAATATGCGGTCTGCCTCATCGTCCAGTGAGTCTGCAATACCTCCCCATGCGCTACCGACGACAGAGATCACGTCCAGTGCTGCTGCCGTGGAACCGGGCCCACAGATCTCCTCGGGCAGAATATCAAAATCGAGGAGCAGGCGCATTACGCCACTCACACTTTGGGCAGTAGGTAATTTCGGCGCATTACTCTGAGTGCGCATATCTCAAAGCTGACCTGCGATCTAGTGCAACGAATGCAAGGTAATATAACTCAAGCCACAGTTTGAGCAGCCTATGTTAACTAAGCTTTACCGGCAGAGACGAAAGAGCAAGGTATTTGTACGCCATTCTGTACTTAATTAGTCTAACGCGGCGCAGTGTTCTGGTGAAGTTGTCTGTAGCTACTGTCTCCGCACGAATCGGAAGTGTGTATATGACGAACGCACACACCGTATTCCGCTGACACGACTGTGAGCATAATCGCATTGGGATAAATACATGTGTTAATGCAGGTGGATAGTAATCTTGACAACCTTGAACACCGATGCAAAAAACTTGAGCACATCATACGAACGATATCTCCTCAAACTGACATCGATCAGCTTGTTGGCAACTGCCCAGATTCACCTTCGCTGTGGAATTCCGGCTTGTTCTCGTCAATTCCACGATCGCTACCAGATCACTTGAACCATAATCCGACTGATGATGATACATATGCATCAGCTGAAACTTTGCAAGATGAAGAGCCGATCGATCCGGACGAATTTGAGTGGGATGAGGGACCATTCACCAGTGATCCAACTCAAGGCCGTCCGACCCAAGACGGAATGGGAACGCTAGAACTTGATAGACGAGAGTCCGGATATCTCGGACGGTCCGCTGGCGCATCGCTTATGCGTGTAGTCAACAAGCTACTGGGTTATGGTAGCTGCACTTCGGACGCCGGTGCATCACAACACGATATCGGGAGAAGAAATTCAACCGAAGTACAAAGCGTCTATGTGTCTCAACAATATCCTAACGCTGCACTACTTGCTGAGCAGCAATTGGCGTCAGTCGCTGTGCGTGATGTCCTGGTCGATTCATATTTCAGAACTTTCCATCCCATGTACCCAATTCTCCACGAAGGTACCTTTAGGGATCAATACTTGCGGATGGATCCGATCCGAAAGAATTGCCATTGGTACATGCTGCTACGAATGGTCCTTGCTCTTGGCACGCTTGCTGCAAGCACACGAGCAAATAATGATGACTACTCGTTCTATTTATCTGCTCGCGAAAGATTCTCGGCTGAAATTTACGAATCCGGAACAATTGAGCTCCTACAGATATTATTGCTGATGGTGAACTATCTGCAAAAGAGAGATAAGCCAAACAGTAGCTATACGCTCCTTGGATTGGCCATGCGCATGGCTGTCGGGTTAGGACTGCATCGAGAATTTTCCAATGGTTCTACTTCGCTAAGTAGCCACACCGCGGGGAAGCCACGCACTGCTCAGCCGAATACGTTGAAAATGGAGATACGACGACGTGTGTGGTGGACATTGTATTTGTTTGACTCGGGTTCTTCCATCACTTTTGGGCGACCACCACTGATGGCAGTGCCGCAACAGACTGTCGACGTTACTGAATGTGGGAACGTTGAAGATTCGGTAAGTAGCAAGGGCGTGAGTATGCAATCACATCTAATGAAGCTAGAAATTGAAATTAACCGATGACATCGGGCCATCCGTACCGTACGCCACTCCGTACTCAGCTTTCATAGCGCACTCGCGACTTTCAATTATTTCGAACAAGGTGTATTACCAATTCTACACTTTGTCCAGACATCAGAGACCGCTGTCAGAGCCAACATTGAAAGACATCCTGACGTGCTTTGAACGAGAGATGGAAGATTGGAGACAGAATCTCATTGCCGATTTTTTTGGCTCCAACTGTTCGGAGTGGTTCACAGGACCCCGCGCCGTGGTGCTATGGAAGGCGAAGAATTTGCAATTGCTATTGTATAAGAGCTTCTTAGAATCTGCTGCCGTCGCATCGTATCAAAAGCACACCGCCAACCTATATTCGAGCGGCGCTTACAGTCTGATGGCTAACCCGTACCTACGACGTTGCATAGAACTATCGGAGGAGTCAATTGCCTTGATATCACAATTTTGTGCAGAAATAGACAGAATTTGGTGGGCAGTCAGCTGGTATGCGACATACTTCCTCTTTCAGGCAGACCTATTTTTAATTGTCGTTATTCTTGGCTTTCCGGAAGACCATCAGACAGCAATTGAATGCCAGCAGCAGGTTGCATTATCAAAGACTTTGTTTAAGCAACTGCAAGTCTCCAATACTGTGGCAGGAAAGTGTTTGAATGCGTTGGAGAGGATCGAGCGCTTGCTAGTGGTCAGAAGACAGAATGTGCTTGATGACCCTGGATTCGCCATGTTTGGCACTGGCGCTGTAAACAACTCAATCCATGATGGCGAGGAGCCTCCAACATATTCGATTATAAGCAGCTTGTCAGCCACTGCGGTGTCGCAATCATCATTGCATTTGCTAAGCTCCACTGGCGGACTGCCAACGGCGACGCCGCCCGACGTGGCTGCACCTCTGGCCACGACCGACATTACATACCTTCAGAACATGAGCGCTCTGCCAAACATACTCATGAACAATATCGGCAGGAATTTTGACTCGGGACTCGACATGACCATATTTTTCGATGAGCTGAACCTGGCGTCATTCGACGACCACACGGCTATTTTCAGTAGCGTTAGTGCTCCAAGTGAGTAGGGTATGAATGAATAACGCAGCAAGACGAATTCAGATACGTGGTACTGCGATAGACGAGTCGGCATATTGGACTTATCTGTCGAGCTAGCATCATCCAATTCTGATGAGGACGACTGGACACCGATAGAACAACACCGCCGTCTTCTGCATGTGATGGTTGAATGATTGATTGTTATTGCATTCGATAAACTTGAGCAATTTAGAGATGCCACAATGTACAGTGTAGCCATAATGCGATGTATTAACAGAGTCGAAATATCTCTGCCCAAAATTAAAACGCTATCTAATGTTACAACAAGCCGGATGTGTTTGTCAACTTCTGTCTTCCCAGTTTGCAACCTGTAACTAAAACAAAACAGCGTTTAGTATTGGTCTTGCAGTTCGATATCGAGGTCGTCGGAATAAGATCCAGTCTTGCGGTAGATGGGAACATTGCGGGACTCGCATTTGAGCTCTTGCTGAATACGGGCCATGCGATCCGCGGTCTCCTTGCCTTCGTTTCCACCCCACAGTCTGTCCATTTCTTCCATGGGGACACCTTTGGTTTCAGGCAGGAAGAGTAAAACCCAACAAAACAGGATCATGGTGAAGGCGAAGAAGAAATAGAAGGTACCGAACTTGAATTGACTTAACATAATCGGGGTTATAAGACCGATGACAAAGTTGGAGATCCAGTTAACAGATATCGCGATTCCCATTGCTTGCGCACGAACACCAAGCGGGAAGATTTCAGTAGGGTAAATCCAGGCAATACAGCCAACCGAGTAAGCAAAATTGAAGACGAAGAACCAGACGAACGCGGCTGCCGCCCAGCCGGCAGACAAATGATCGGCCCATGAGTGCTCATATATGGCGTACAACGTGGCAATAATGAAGTGCGAGAGCGACATGAAAAGTGCACCGACCATCAACACTACGCGGCGGCCAAAGTTGTCGACGATTCCGATGGCAGGAACGGTTGCCACAACATTAATGATTCCAACAACACCGGTCGCGAGCAAGGACACCGAATTTCCGCTGAGACCGATGGACTTGAACATTTTGGGCGCGTAGTAGATGATCGCGTTGACACCAGTAAACTGCTGAAGAAATTGCATGAAGCAAGCAACGAAAAGGCGTCTGGAAAGATGCTTCTGAGTGAAAAGCTCCTTATACTGTTGAAATGCGATTTGAGCAGGCGTCTTAGCGTTTGGAAACTTTTCTTTGATTGTCAGTGCATCAAACCGAGCGCCCGCCTTGATCTGCATAATTTCTGCCTGGACGATGGGATGATTTTCGGGCATCTTTCGCAGACGAGATAGGACGGTCAGAGCTTCGTGCTCACGACCGACTTTGACGAGCCATCGAGGAGAAAATGGAAGAACGAAGAAACACCCAGTGAGAAGCGTTAGTGCCGGAACAACACGTAGGGCAAAGGGCAGTCTCCAAGCAGCCTGACTTTGTCCTTCGCCGATTCCGCCGATGTACTGAGTGCCGTAATCTATTACTATTAGTAAAGGCCATCCATAAATTCCAGAGCACACACCAAGCCAGAACGAAATCATAATGCCGCAAGCAATAGCAAACTGCTGGAGAGTCACCGCCGAGCCTCGGAGATTTGGCGGCGCAACCTCACCGATCCAAAGCGGGACGCCCATAGAAATCTGACCGAGGCCAATGCCACCGATGAAACGACCAATAAAGAGCATACCTGAGATTGTCAGCTATACACAAATTCCAAAGAGCTCAGATTTCATACTATTGTCGACAGCGGCAGCTTGGAGGACAGAGCCGATGAGAAATGCGACGCAAGCCACAGCAACACTATAGCGCCGGGACAATCTGTCGGCGAGAGGGCTATTGATAAGCGCGCCCACGAATGCGCCGAGCTGCATAATGGACACAACCCATCCTTGCAAATCGCCATTGCCGCCAACACGAGGGAAGCGAGCTTCAAAGTCGTGCATGACTAGCACGCCCGAGATGACACCTTGATCATAGCCAAAGAGGAAGCCACCCAGACTGGCGAAGAGAGAGTAGAATAATATATTGGACGACTTCAAGAGTCCGCGGAAACCACTTGGCCCATAGGCGGAGTCGAGGTCGACAGACGATGATATGTCGTCTACTGACGAGCTTCTTATCATTCGAACAATCTTCTCGTCGGACATTCTGCGACAAAAGCTGCTAAGACGAGTAGAGTAAACACAGAGCAATAGTCAACAGAACAGGTTGGGAGGGCGGGGCACAGACGGGGAACAGAAAGATATGGAGACGCGGAAGCTCTCCGGCTGGAAGAGGTCTCAATTTTATGGCAGCCGGTTTGCAAACGGCAGCCAAAACAAGCGCGCCGCACGCTCGCCGTCGCACTAAGCGAGCACAGGATCGCAGAAACCTCATTGGTGCCTCGCCAGACGTCTGCTAGGTGAATTTGCGGGGTGCCTTCTGTCTCAGGCCCAGTTATTTGTGAGCAGAGTGGAACAATGTTCGGAGCGCTTGCTTCGACATCGGAGAAGGTGCTGCGACTTTGAACCCTTGCCCAGCATGCTGGTCCGCGTTGTTACGGAAACCGTGGTCCGCCTAATGCGTGCGGCTCGTTAAGCGACGCCTCCATAACTCCGCAAGGGCTGAGTAGAACTCCTTTAGCCGATATAATGTTTACAGCCTCTGCATATCGGCTTAGCGAGGTTATCGGGTTACTGAATAGAGTTTGATTATATTTATATAATCATCGACTAAACCAACTATCTAGACTTTGTACATACAGAGACTCTAGCTCGGTAAAGTGAATTATCGTTTTAAGGCATTGCTATGCCTCAGGAAGACTCGGCATTGGGCGAACGATGCCGGGAAAATCATCGTTCTCATCTATATCTGCATGATCCTGAGTATGTTCTCTATGACCGTCCATAATTTGCTGCAGTTGCTCTTTATTTGAAGCTTCTGGTATAGGACTTTCCTCTCTAGACTCGTAGGCTGGGTGTAAGAAATTTGCGAGACTCCTGGCATTTTGGATCCGTCCAGCATGCTGACCATGGTCAAAGAGAGAAGCAAGGTCTGGGGTCACATTGGGAGCTGAAGAGGTTCTGCGACCAATGTATTCTTTCGAAAACAGCTATTGATTGTCGTAGATGAGACATCATGGTTGCATGCTCAAAGAAGCCAGCGAATTGCATGCAAGATCGTCAATGTCACAAGAGGATCTCCATCATTCCCAAAGTCTTCAAGCATATAGCTTAGCCATTGCGTCCGGTGATAGACCTTAAAGAATCTGAATGATTCTTTGATCTAAGGGCTTGTAGAATTGGGTGGCAGCCACAAGATGCGAATATTTGGAAGCGGAGGTGCAGTGCAAGGCCTGTACTATGCTCCCCAAAGTTATCTATCGTAAGTAGAACAGTACCAGCAGCAGCTTGAGTCTGCCTAAATAACTGCCTTAGCACTGCGCACTGCTGGGACTCCATGAAACTTGCTCAAGGTTTAATGCAAGTTCGAGGAAAACTCTCGCAGAATCATCTAATAGCCCGCTCAGCTGCGTAATCGCGGAGTAAAGGGCCGAACCGTTAGATTTTAGAGTTTAATTGAAAACGCCATGATAATTGACTAAAGACATATTGCCGGCCCTTGGAAATCATTTGGCTGATTCATGACATGGCCAGCTATAGTGAGGACATCTTTGCAATGAGGAATGAATGGACAGCCAGATGTTCAATTTAGAAATCGAAAATATCGCTAGGTCTGGACCGAGTACGCGAACTAAACGCGCTAACTGAGTCCACGGATATATATATCTAGTTATCCATATACCAGGCCAAACACCTGTGGTCCTGAGGTAGGAACAGTTGGCAGAAGCCCATTAGTGTCGGTTTAGGGTACATGGCCAATGCAGGCGATATTCAGGGCCAGGAATCAATGGCGGCAGAAGTTATTATTTCCTATTTATTTTCGTGCACTAGCTAATGTGCTGTTTGGCTCCTGGCATATTTTGCTTGGTGCATATTTTCGTTGTATTCGAAATCAGGCTACCTAGTATAAAAGGTTTCAGTCCGGCGGATTGTGTATGAATCAGATTCATTGCAATTGATAATATCTCGTGCACATTAAAATTTACAGTTTTGCACCTTATCTAAATCACCGGACCAGTGCTCCCTGTGCAGCGCACCTCATCTCGAATATACGTGATTCGTTTAACAAAATAATCACGCCCGGATCAGCGAAACAGAAATTTGCGATGCCTCGCGGCACTAAAATCTTGCCAATCAAAGTTCCGCATGGGTTCCACACATGAACGCCGTCGCCGCAGCCCGAGTACACGTTTCCCGCAAGATCAACTTTGATACCGTCCGGTGCACCGCAGTCCGCAAAAGCAAACACCCGCTTGTTTGCTAAGTAAAATGATAGCTCGCCGCTCGGTGATATCTGCTCGACTACATCTAACACGTATATCGTTGCTGCTGCCTCTGCTAGATTGCTGCCGCGTCCGTCGTATGCTTCCGTGTCTGTAACATAGCATTTGCTACAGTCCGGCGAGAATGCAATGCCATTTGGTCGCGTAAGCCCGTCCGCAACCATTCTAACGCTTCCGGTTTTGGGCTGAAAGCAGTACACTTGATTCGGCAGTCTTTGGAACCGGCGGAGAGTCTGCAACTGCGCATAGTCCGGATCAGTGAACCATAGACTGCCATCCATCGGTAAAACAACAACGTCGTTCGGTGCATTGAACGGTCGACCATAAAAGTTGTTCAAAATCGTTCTCGTTGTGTACGGTGGCTTGGGATTCATGTACACCAGTGCGCCGGGAACCAAGCCGCTGCCTTGCTGACAAAGGAGCAAGCCGTCTTCATAATTGGTACCACCGTTTCCAGATAGAATTGGAGGATGGGGTGCTATATTTTCCCATTCGTACAGGACGTCGTCCGCATCGTCAGCTGTATCGGAATACTCCGGTAGCTTGATTTTGGAGATGACGATCTGACGGTGCTGGTGCTTAGAGTCGCCATAGAACTGGTTCGAAGTGAAGAACACCTCTCGCGTGCTCGGGATCCACACTCCCGCTTCATGAGCAAAGGGATATGTCTCATTCTTGGCGATGAGCTTCAGCTTTGGATTGGGACCGAGAACTTTTAAAAAATCGTCGTGATACACTACAAAAGGCTGTACCGGAACCCGCGAGTCGCTCAAAGCCAGATTAACCACTTCAGGGCTATGCTTTGCTGAAACTGCAGACGACGATTCGTACCAGGCTGGCTCTTCTGCGCCCCGGTCGTAGGAAGTTGTGAGAACAGCATTGGCTTGCGGATCGATGACCTGGACGTTCGGAGGCAGTGAACTTGGCGTCATATTTCTACAATTAATGCAAATCGTTAATTAAACCTAACCAGGCTCGATAAATTAATAGAAGCCTAACTGCGTGACCAGTGTAATATTTCTCGTGCGCCTAAGTAGATCTAGATATGAGACTGCTTGTGTGCCTCGAACTGTGCCCTTTGTTCAAGTTCCCCGGGGGCTCGACGCCCCGAGGCCGGTCACATCGGCGTTTAAAGTTTGGCTACAAATCACCTTGATCTTCGCTGATCCCAGCCAATATCGAGTGCTGACGACAATTATTACCAAACCTAGAGATAACAAGATTTAGTTTCACTTAAATTGGCGTACTAAAGACACGGTTATTATCTACAGCCAGACTTCTTTGCCGACGTGGTGCCTTAGACTAGGCAATGCTACGTTTCGAACTGCTGGTAATCGAAAAACGAAGTTCGAAGTTGCGAGGATTGGCGCCCCAGACCCAGCTGTCGCTCGAAGGCGAAAGATGACATTATTCTTCGACAATAGGAAGTCTTTCGGTACGAATCTCGCCATTGGACGCTACATGTAGGCATATTGTGTCTCGGGTATTCAAATATCGGTACGCACCAGGACACTGAAACCTGCAAATATTGTAACTGTCATTTTACAAACAGCATCTAATAGGGTGTACTAGTTAACATTTTGCAAAGAAAAAATCAGTTGTTCAACTAACCTGACGATTATCCTCGGACTTTCTGTGCCGAACCAGCCGAACCAGTTCAACCGTCACTTAATTTCACTGGTTGCAAGCTCCGCTACACGGTTCAAAAATTAAGCGAGTATGTACAGCGGATCTTGCAACCAGTGAAATTAAGTGACAGTTGAACTGGTTCGGCTGGTTCGGCACAGAAAGTCCGAAGATTAATTATCGTCAGGTTACTTGGCCGACTTCCACTTCAGACTGAATGAAATTAAGATATTCTGTATATTTATTATGGCTCTGTTCTGCCTCGTCGTGCAAGCTGTTGTCGCCATATTCCTCTAGTACTTGCAATTACAACATGATTCAGAAGATCTCCAAAATTGGCAATGCGACGGTGCCATCGATTGGCTTGGGGTGCATGGTAATAAGTACAAGCATGATACTGCAGCAGCCACGTCTAACAATGATTGTTCACAGGGAATCTCTGCCTTCTACAGCACCAGACTCAGCAATTCCGACGCCCACGCTCTGCTCTCGAAGGCCGCAGACATCGGCTGCACCTTTTGGGATACGTCTGACGCGTATCTCGACAATGAACTTGTGATAGGCGAGTGGTTCCAGAAAACTGGCCGCCGATCTGAGATCTTCCTCGCGTCCAAGTTCGGAATTACGACCGCTCCTCAGGGCCGCGTAATCCGCGGCGAACCCGAGTACGTCAAGGAGGCCTGCGACAGATCACTCAAGCGTCTCGGGGTCGACTGAGAACGGCATTGGCTTGCGGATCAATGAACTGGATGTTCAGAGGAAGTGAAACTTGGCGTCATATTTCTCTACAGTTAATGGAAATCGTTAATTAAATCTAACCAGGCTCAACAAATTAATAGGAGCTTACTGGTAACTGCGTGATCCAGCGCAATATTTCTCGTGCGACTAAGTAGATCTACATTTGAGACTGCTTGTGTGCCTCGAACTGGGAGAAAGCTGACTGTTTCATCCGGCAAAGTTGCCCTAACCTACAACGGAAGCTGAGTTGCCATCAGTATGCGGTTATCGGCCTGCTACTTCTACTTAATATCGATTGCGCGGCCAACTGGCCCCCCTCGCATGCAGCCTATCATACATAATTATTGTGATGAACAAATGCCTTGTTGGAGAACCTGTAGCGCAAGATTGTATGAAAATAAGTTGCTGTCTTTTTTCACTACTCTAGTAGAAGTCGGCTTGGCGATTCACTTGTTAAACGGGTGTCATATATATAATTTTCAGCTTTGCACACTCTTCGTGGATAGCAGCCAGATGGCCAAGGGTGGTTGGCGAATATCTTTAACCTGAGAACTAACGGTTGTAACGAGCGCAAAGCTATGATTTCCCCTTACCCAACTATAGGTTCGATCCAGGTTTCTTCACGCGCTCTGCACTCAATCGATTGCAATGGATGGCCCGGACAGTCATTTCGTCGATAGTGCGTCGTCCAATGAGTACCCTGGGACTTCTGCCGAATGATCCTGTGTGGCAGTACCGACGGAGCAGCTGTTCAGCTGGCAGTCACAAACGACAAGGCGGTTGGCGAGTTGGAATTGGCCTCCCCTGACTTGGATTGCTCTATATTCGCCAGCTGGTGCGTCGGAGACTGTGAAAGGGCGGGCATCATGGCATTTATAGGTGTGTTCCAGATTCATCTTCTTGCGAGGTAGGAGCAGATGCTTCTGGAATTTTTCTGAACCCTTACCAAGATAGACGGTGTAAGTAGGCGTAGGTCGACCGTTTGTAAGTGCAGTTGTTATTATAGCTTCATGAACATCGCTGACCGAGATGCCACAGCCTTTCGCCAACTTCTGTAGATCATATACAATCTTTTTGTGGTCCTCGGTGTTCTGCTGGAATCGGTATTGGTTATGTGACTTGTCATAACTACCGTCACTGACGATCAGGCCAGCAACAACGGCCAGACGCGTGTCTTCATCAGCATCCATATATGCATCAGGAATACCGGCCGTTTTGTTGCCGAGGAGGCCGAGTTTCCGAAGACCATCCAGAACTGGGTTCCAGGCGTACCATCCTCCTTGCGGGCACGCGATCCTGTAGTAGAAGGCATCACTGTTGCATACAATCCCGTTTCCACGCTCCGTGCCAGCCGCATGGACCCGAGTTATTGCCAAGTGGAGCTGAGGAGTATCTTGTGGCCTACAGCTGTTGAGTCGGTCAACGTAAGATTGTAACCAGACACGAGTCTCGGGGTCCGAGGCAGAGGACGTAATTCGCGTGGAATCAGCAGAGCCATCACCGATCCACAACCCCAAAAAGAAAGGATCGAGCGGTAGCGGACATGAGGACACGGTGGATGGATCAAAGCCTAGCGGAGCTCGATGGAGCTTCAAGTGTATGTGTTTGACGACCTCGCAGCAGAGTCGCTCATTCTCCTCGACTGTCATGGAAAATTCTTCGTCATCGCGGACCATTAGAGGATCAATCAGATGATAATGATCGCTTTGCAAGATTTTGAGCGCCCGCTGTGCCAGGTCTTCGGTCTTGAAACGGCGATGCACCTTCCGAAGACCACCGCAATCACAGTTACTGCTCTCAAGAGACTTTCGGATGGCCGCAAAACGATCCGCAGCCGCATTATCCAGAGACATTGACGAGGAGTCAGACAACGGTGAACTCGAACGAGGTGCGTCGTCAGGCTGAGGGTCATCGTCAGGCTGAGGCAGCTGCGATGATGAGATATATGAATGAGTAGACTGTGAGCTCGGCATGTCCCACTCCACAAAAGGCGTCTCTGGGAAGCAGTACTCGGGTCCGGGCGCAATAGGATCCCCTACGCAAGAGTTAGCAGGACGAGGCAGCGTCAAGGCTCGAATGACGGAGCACATACCGTTCAATTTTGTCGGCTCATCGATGTCAAGCACCTCATCTGCAGAGTCAACGTCCTCTGCTTCCGCTCTGCGTGTCGAAAGTTGCTCCAAGTAGATATCCATAGAGGCCATCCACTCCAAATAGCTATCCATACCGGCATGAATTGCGTCTATGGCCTCTCTGTCCAGGACAGAAGCATGCGCGACCTTTAGATACTCGTCGATACGTTCAGAATATTCGTCCTTGTGGCCGGGATAATATTTCTGTTTGAGGACCGTGTCGATGTGCGCGTGAACAGCAGCCGGCTCTGGATGGTTATCACCATCCACAAGATCTTGATAGAAGTAGTCACACAAAATGTCCAGATTGAGATCGCAGGCTTCCTTTACCGCGAGCTTTCGGTCACAGCGAGTAAACCAGGGGATAGACTTTCCTGAGATGCAAGGACTTATACCGGTCGTGGTCAGGGTAAGTCGATGATCCGGAGTGCAGGTGAAAGACGACCTTTTACGGGAATTGAATTGCGTATAGGTGATCTTCTTCAACTTACCTGTAGCAGGTGGTGCAACACCAATGCACTCTGTTTGACGATTTTGTGCATCGTAGAGAATATCGCCAATTTGGACATCTCCGACACGTTTGTCACCTTCAGTCGTGCGTACTTCTGTGTCTGACGCCAGGCCCATGTCGAGAACGTTGTCCTGAGGAGGAGTTGTAAAAACAGAAGACAGATGTAAGCGGGAGTCTACTCTATATATGGTCTGCGCTCACACGCGCTTGAACATTAGCGCTGAGTCTGAATTGCTTCATAGCCGCGGTTATTTAGCAGCAGTCGATCGGAAGCGGGTCGTTTGGTTTGTGCTACCATCATTCACGTTGGACGCGTCTTATGATGTCTTATTTACATTTTAAGCACGTGATCACGCGGAGTAGTAAGTTCGCGGTTCGTGTTGACCTCCAAATCGTACACCAGGTCGCAACGCAAACTCAAATTCCCATCCTATCCATGTGAAATGCAAAAATCCAACCAGGCTTATTCTAAACCAGGCTTATTCTAATGATACTTCCTCCACTCAACTTCTGTGAAAAACCAAGGTAGTTTATGAGTCTACTCTATATGGTCTGCGCTATGACAACAGCGACCTTACCCGGCATAGCAAACTCGTCGAAATTGTGTGAGCGGACCTCAAATGTTGGGTGACCCAAATCATAGAGATCCAGACGACCTTTCTTCTGTCGAGCGCGTCTTCAATAACGAAGTTCAGGCAGCCGTCAGAGAAGCGGCCGAGCGTGTAGATGCTAACGATGATGCCTACATAGCTGTCGCCGAGATTGCCCTGGTCCAGAAAGTCTTGATTGGTGACGATATTGCCTAACACACCCTAGTCGTAGCCTGCCGAACGAGTCATTAGATTAGCCACTTGTTCGCCCGGAGAAATACACAGCGAAAAGGACGAATGCAATTGCGCAAGTAGCAGTAATTGCCAGTCGCGGCGTGCGCCCAAAGGTCTCGTAGTCGACCATGAGTTTAATTGCCCATTTGGATACTCAATATCTGACTGCACAAGTATATATTAGCAAATTTCGAAGGCAAGAAATGAAACATTAGACATTCGAGTCGAAGCTTAATATATACGGATTGTTCAGTATCCATGGACGTCGAGAAAGCCGTGAAGTTTTCGCGCGGAATGAATGTGGGGCCCGCATGCTTGTCGTGACTGGTCTGGGACCACCGAGAGCGGAGAGACGTATACGACCGATATTTGCATGACAGCGCGAAGAGGAGGACCGGGGAGGACGAATGTGGAGGGCCGACAGGGCCTGGCAGCTTTTGACCGCGGGAAAGGCAAGGTTGGAGTAAGTAACCGGTGCCGCTAGTACTAATCCGATTTCCTGGGTCTGGTCACATCGTTGTATAGTTCTGCATTACATGAAATCATGATCAATTTCGGCAGAGGTTTTGTCTTTTCCATTTCCGCTTCTGTCGTCTATTTGTCCCTATCAGGTCTTATATGAATGCTGATACTGAAAATGGGTAGACAGAGTAGTGATGTTAGACTCGTTTAATCACACGCAATACAACGATCTGAATTCGACGGTCCCGGCGGGAGGCCCGTTACTTTCTGCTGGCCTGCAGCAGGCATGGCTATGGTCACTTTCACAGCACGAAATCAGTTATCAGTACATATGAGTTTCCTTTTTAGTACAATGTAGTCTATTGCTCGTGAATTACCTGCAGCTAAGCTCGAGGTCAGTTCTCCCTTACAACTCCCAGACCATCACTCGAAGTTAGCCGTTAAGCAGTCCACCTGCAAGTAAGCACACAACCATATGTAGCACAATTCCAAACAATTAGAACAACAATCAAAGCCACACAAATACGAACAAGACGCACGCGTTCAGTGGTTTCAGCTAGATGGCATTATCCCGGCCCGAAACCCCAGCGCGGCAATTGTCGATACTTGCAAATACAACCGAAAGCCTCAGAATATTGCCGACCCGGCATCCTGCTCTAGGCGACAGTTTTGTCAAGAAATGCAAGCACTGCCGTGTTGAATTGGTCCGGTCGCTGCAGCGATACGAAATCACTCACACCAGGAGATTGACGAATTCCACAGCTGGAATTGTCCGCGCGAGATATTCGGCATGCTCTGGCTTAATGAACTCGTCATGCTCACTTTGTACGATCCCGCCACAGGCACGCGAATAGCTGCCAGTTGCGCCGCAGAACTATATTGATCTTTACTACCAGCATCGTGTTGACAAGAAAACGCCGATCGAATATACAGTCGGTGCCATGGCTGAGCTCGTCAAAGAAATCAAGGTCAAGTATCTTGGTCTGTCCGAGTGCTCTGCTTCGACACTCCGACGTGCCTGCAAGGTCCACCCGATTGCGGCCGTGCAGATCGAGTACTCGCCCTTCGCTCTCGACGCAGAAACAAATGGACTTATTGACGCGTGCGAAGAACTAGGCGGTGCAGTCGTCGCTTACTCACCCCTCGGCCGCGGGTTCCTGACCGGCGTGTACAAGTCTATAGAGGACTTTCCAGAAGGTGACTGGAGACGCACGCAGCCACGATTCGTTGGCGACAACTTTGACAACAACATCAAGCTTGTCAATACTCTCACCGCCGTGGCTGCTATTAAGGGCGTCACAGCTGGCCAGCTCGCTCTGGCCTGGATCGTCTCCCAGGGCGGCATACCGATCCCTGGAACAACAAATATGGAGAGACTCGAGGAGAACTTCAAGGCCCTCGACGTCGAAATCACACCTGACGAAGCGAGGGACATTCGACAAGCCGTCATCGCCGCCAACGTGACTGGTGACAGGTATGAAGGCCCGTTTATGTCATTCTGCTACGCAGACAGTCCCGAACTGCCTGAGAGTAATTAATAGGGCTATCAGCCCCCTCAATACCGCTGTTGTGCATTATGTAGTCGCCAATAAAAGCGGGTGTCCTGCGTCCAGGGAATGCTCACCTCAAATATAAAACGCAAATTGAAGTGTGCAGTACGTACATGTACGCGCAATCTTCATCATCCAGACTGGTTAGGAATGTCATCTCCTGTAGTGGAACATATCATATCATTGCCTATATAATTTGCGGTTGGCACGCAGAGAAACTCTTATTGAGTGGGATTTCCCATCTGTAAACCTTGTACTTGATCACTGATACTAATACTGATCACAATCCAGTCACAAGTCACAGTTTCCTTCCGATGATATTTCTACTTCAGATCAGGCTAGAATTGGTTTGACCCTCTTGACCCTCTTGCCCACAAGATGATGGACGTCGTGGCCACGACAGTCGACAGTCACAAACTGGCAACTGCGATCGCGGAACTGGTGTTTTCTGTATACAAGTCGTGTCCTTCCAAATGCAAGCCAACAGTGCGGCCAGACGGAACGCGAGAATGGACGAACCTGGCGTCGGTTGTCGTTCAAACAAGTGAGCGTCTATTAATTGATTACCTAATTGATAATCAGCTAATATAGAAAAGGAGACGGAGAACTGATTTGCACATCTATGGCAACGGGCGTCAAAGCTATCTCGGACAGCACCGTTGCCACGGCAGCAGGCCGAATTCTGCACGACAGTCATGCAGAAATCCTGGCAATCAGGGCATTCAACCGCTATCTGATCAACGAATGCCAGAATTTGGACGACGACCAGTTATATTTCTCCCCATGCGTTGTGCGGAGCGACAAAGCTGAATCGCAGAGATTCAAACGGTTTCGCCTGGACGAGAAATGCAGAATATACCTACTTGCAACAGAGGTGCCCTGCGGAGACGCGAGTATGGAGCATGTTGGCGCTGGAACAAAAGAGTCATGGGACGCAAGCCAGCTCGAACGCGGGCGGCCGCTCAAAGGACGAGAATATTTCTCTGAAATCGGACAGGTCCGGACAAAGCCAGGTATGTGTAATGGTTGACGGGCTCATGCAGCTATTGACTCATCCCAGGTCGCTCCGATGCACCGGAGTCACTGAGTAAGTCTTGTACGGATAAATTATGCCTGCGGCAGTTTACATCATTGCTACTTACTCCGACGACTAAGGTGATGGAGACGGATGGCGCGTATCTCGATGCTTTGATCGTCCCCAAGAGTAAGATCAACCCGCACTCGTTCACTAGGGCGTTTGGTCGACAAGGGCGTCTAGCGAGGATGTCGGACTTGAACGGCGATCGGTCCTTTCTGTTTCGACCGTTTGAATATTGGACGTACGGGCTTCCGCAGTTTGAGCACTCAAAGGAAAGCATTGAGGACGAAAACAGCAAGCCGAGCAATATTTCGCTGATCTACGTTGCGAACATTTTGGATGCGGAGGCTATTGTCAAGGGGAGGAAGATGGGCGCGAAGGCGTCGTCGGTCCATGCTTCCAGTTTTACATCCCGTATTCGGCTTACACAGGACGTGATCCGCTTGGCTAGAATGGATGCGGGCTCAGGCCGGACGATGTACTTGGACCTAAAGCGCGATTCGGTCAGACAGAGACAGAAGGACATTGGCCGAAGAGCGCTTGGAAATTGGTGGCAGACGGCCGAAGACAATTTTGTTGTTTGCGATAGGAATAACAATAAGCAGGGAGTTATTGGTGGCTAGAGTCGGATAAGGGCGGGGCGTTGGGAGTTATCGAATGCCGAAGCGGCCGCCAGTAGCCGTCTCCCGCCGAGCATCGCACAACACACGAGCAACGCGTCTAACCATCATATTTCATCCACTCCGCCTGTACCGCGAGTCACTTCACGAAGTCATACCCCCCGGCTGCCGCTGTCTCTGCCTTTCTTCCGTTTGTTTCGTCCGCTGCTCTTCGCTGTCTCTCTGGTGAGCATGTTCCGGTACGCTGCACACCCCAGCACGCCAGCCCTAACTCGCCAGCCCTATGACCCCACCGATGTCGGCCCGATGAGTTCCGGGCCGCGTGGTTATATCTCCGTGTGACTGTTCCTTTCTCGAGCGCATACAAAATTATGTGTGATTGCTGTCGTCGGACTCGGACATCGGGGTCGGCTGCACGCCGATAGCGCTCACGTTTAATTACTCAATAAAGTCCTGACCCACTCAACAATTACTCTTACTGCTTCTTTAAATTTTTCGCCCCTCCGCAGATTATCCGCTCTCTCTAGTACTGCCATCGCCACCATCGCCCCTGTCACCATGGCCGTCGTCATTGACAACTCGGCCGACGTCGAAAAAGCTGGTTATCCGGCGTCGGACACTACTGTAGATCAGCAGAAGACATCCAGCGCAAAGGCCGTCGACCTCGACGCGCTCGCAAAAGAGCTTGGGGTGGACCCCCGCAGGCTCTTGTGGAAAATTGACGTCCGGCTTGTGCCGATGCTCTGCATTCTCTATCTCATGGCATTCCTCGACAGAGTCAACATCTCCAACGCAGCGCTGTTCAGCATGAAGACCGACCTTGGGATCGAGACGGGAACCCGCTACAATGTCGCCCTCACCATCTTCTTTGTACCCTATATTCTCTGCGAGATTCCCTCCAACGTCCTCATGAAGAAGTTCCGGCCGCACGTTTGGCTCCCCATTTGCATGTTCTCGTTCGGTCTCGTCACCTGCCTTCAGGGATTGGTGCAAAACTATAGTGGCCTCCTCGCCACTCGTTTCTTCCTCGGCATGTCCGAGGCTGGCATGTTTCCCGGCTGCTTCTATCTCATTGCCATGTGGTACGTCCGCTCTGAGGCCCAGAAGCGTTACTCCTTCTTTTTCAGCTCGACGACGCTTGCAGGAGGCTTTGGTGGCTTGCTGGCCTCCGCCATCGGTCTTCTCGACGGCAAACGCGGTTACCACGGCTGGCGCTGGATCTTTATCATAGAGGGTGCTGTCACATGCGTTATTGCGCTGACATTTTTCTTCCTCATTGTTGACTTTCCCGAGGAAGCCAGGTTTTTGACCGCAAACGAACGTGCCTACGTCAAGGCCAAACTCGCCGTCGATGTCGGTGACTCCCAGCGAACTCAAAAGACAACTGTCAAGGACGTCCTCGAGGTCTTCAAGGACTACAAAATCTACTTGGCGGGTTTTATGTACTTTGGTCTCATTGTCCCGTCGTACGGATACGCTTACTTCGCGCCTGCTATCATCAAGCAATTAGGCTATTCCACTATCCAGGCCCAGCTGCATTCGGTTCCACCATGGGCTGCAGCCTGTGGGGCGTCCATGATTTCCTCCGTCTTCTCCGACTACTTCCGCCACCGCTACCTCTTCACCATGAGTCTCACTACGATTGCAATTGTAGGCTTTGGGATCTTGCTCGGCGAGCACCACAATGTCAACACCCAGTATGCTGCTCTCTTCCTCTGCGCGCTCGGTCTCTACTCGTCCATGCCAATCATCGTGTGCTGGACGACCACAAACTTTGGGGGTCACACGAGACGAGGCGTTGGCGCTGGCTGGCAAGTTGGCTTCGGCAACATCGGCGGTATCATAGCCACTTTCTCTTTTCTTGCTACCGATGCGCCGCGATACACGAAAGGCTATTCTATTGGCATTGGCTTTGCGGTTCTGTCCATGATTTCCTGCACAATTTATCTTATCTGCACGCAGTGGGAGAATCGACAGCGAGACAAAGGAATTGGCATCGAGCAGTGGGAGCAATTGACAACCGACGAGAAGTCAAAGGCAGGCGACCAGTCTCCCTACTTCCGCTACGGTTCATAATAACTTAACTGATTTCTTATAGAGACTTGGTTTTTTGGTTTTTTGGTTGTTTGCATTCTGCTTTTTGCATTGGGAACAGGTGGAGTTTGAAAAGTAGATGTTGTACATATATAGTAGGAGCTAAGTAATTGTTGTTTATAGGAGTAATTAATAAAAGTCGTGATAGCTATGCATGCCCTCGGGATCAGACGATGCCTGGCTTGACGTCGATTGCCTCTCCATGGGCTGATGAGTTAACATTGGACATGACTTGATGACTACCTCGTTACAAGCTCCGAGTCTTAATTCCTCGCTACCATGCCAGTAACTCACGTGAAAGCCTCCGCAAGATCCTCTCCGGAAGCGTTTGGGAAGTGCGAAGCGGAGACCGGGTTCCACAGGTAGTCGAACGGCCGTCCCGGCACAGTAGTAAACTTAATCTCGCGCAGTCGGTCGGAGAGGATGATAAATCATATATCCTGTTTTAGCGTATGCTCTTCACAAAGCAAGTTAATGAGCATTGCGCAGCCGGGCGGATTTATAATACCTCCGTGAATTGACACATCTGCTGATTGATAGGATTCAATTGGCAGCAGGTCTTGTCAATATCACTGATCGTCTGGGCAAAACTAAAGTTGCGCAGACGATCTGATTACGAATGTCAAGCAGGGCTATCCATTTGTACTGGCTTATACCGGCGTTCGGATGCCAGTGTAGTAGCGTATGTTAGCGTTGAAATATGCCTAGAGGAAGTGACGGCTGGGGACTCAGGAAAAATCCACTGTCTAGGTCCCATTCACTTTCCCTATATTGACGCCAAGTGGCCATTGAGCAATGGCTACATACATGCTGATGTCTCTCTCCCAGAGCGGCTATGGCGGAAATAAATGAATCCTTCATCAATCTCAGAGGTGTGAAAGAATGTCAAGTAGTGTTCTGTATTAGTCTAAACACGGTGAAAACGATGACCATGGACCATAGAACCGTATGATTATTCACGATGGTCTGATTAATGTCAAACTAACACAATAGACCTATACAGCCAGTCGTCTTTAAGATTGCGGCGCAGGGGGGCTTTTGTGGCGGCGGTGCAGGCATGTCATCCTCGTCCCATCCCTCACGCTGATCCTTAGGGATTCGGATGAAAGCTAGCGCCATAACCACTGCACATCCGGCCATGCCGAAACATAGAGTGCATGTCGAATCCGCCTAACAGGGTCTTTACCATCATTGTTGGTATATACTTCGACCGTGCCTGAAAATCCCAACCCGGTGCTCAGGCCATAGGATAAGATGGTGCCAATCAATGACGCGGCAACGCCTTGCTGACGTCTCTTACGCTATTGCTGGCTATAATCTGTGCAGCCGTAAAGAGTAGTCAGGACCGAACGCTGTAAAGATCAATGCTGGGAATATCTGCACCCAGTAGGTCTGCTGTTCTGGCATCGTAGCAGTCAAGGTGAGCGCCACGCACGATGCGACAGATCCAATGGCCATGATGTACTGAGCGGGCAGGTAACGAATGACCTTGGCACTTGCGATCGCAGCAACAGTTCCACACACAGCCAGAGTGGCATATCCAGCGCCATTCAGGAAAAGGGTGTAGTGCCGGATGGTCAGATTCCTGATACTGATGTACCAGATGACAATTCCAACACTCATGAATGAGAAGAAGGCAAAGGCAACGACGATCATTATACTGAAAGACGGCGCAGGCCAGATATCGAGAGGAAGAATCGGTTCATTCGCAACCCTCCATTCCCATACCACAAAGGCGGCGAAGTGCAATATTGACACAATAAGAAGGACGTACACGTAGGGCTCGTCCGAGCCGACGATCGGTTCCTGACTAGTATGATGTTAGCCCCGACAGAAGATACGACACAGGATATCCCTTCCAAGCAAAATTGAAGAGAATGAGGCCTGCAACGCCAAGGTATACTCCGAGATAATCTATTCGCCCCCCACCTTTATCACGGGGCTTTTCATACAGTGCTGGAGAGTTCTAAAGAAGAACAGCCATTTTCATGGAAGTAGTCACACGAAGATTCCCGGAAAAACACTACCGCCAGCCGCTCCTATTGGAGCCATTGCGCCGAAAAGCCCGACTGTAATATTCCTCTGACGTCCAGGCGGGAAGGCAATCGTGAGTAAGGCAATGGCATTTGGAACCATAAAGGCGCCACCTATTCCCGTCAGGGCCCGGATAACACAGAGCGCAATGAAGTTCCTGACAAAGCCAGAGACTGGCTGGAATATGACCCACCATATTCCGGCCGCCAAAACCACGTTCTTATGACCGTACAAGCGCCCACGCGACCACCCATGAGGACAAACGCCCCCAGCGTCAAACTGACCTGCGTAAGTGACGATACTCCCATAGGAAAACTATCATAATTATCGAAACGTACGGATATGCTGCAACAGTCCAGGTTGCCTTGTTGGGAGGAACGCCCAAGTCCTCGCCAATCGCCAACGCACCGTTGACACCGGCACCAAATGGGATCATGTAGATAAAGTCAGCACGCAAACCGTGATTCAAGGTTGATGGCTCTTCAAGTGGAGCAGGAACGAACCTGGACAAACTGGGTCAGAACTATCACCGCGGATATAGCAATCGCCTTGAAAGTTCCAAGTTCTCCTGTGACTTGTCTCTTCTCTGAGGGAGGCAGATATTCATCCCCTCTAGCAACAGGCTCATGTGCGGGCATTTTTTGCAAGTGGCGATGTTTGGCCGTGAAGTGACGAAGGGAACTAAGGGACGAGAGATATGAAAAACAAGCAGTCGTGTTGTCCGAAGGACGGTGGAAGAATGACAGCACAGAAGGAACGAACAAGAATGTATCATTCAGAGAGGGAGTATAGAGAATTTGAGGATAACACACGGCTTGCAGGTATACTCGCAGGCACAGGCAAAGTCCGCACCGCCAGGTACCCAATAGCCTGTGAAAGTCTGAGCATGCGTAACCGAATCAGAGCAAAGTCGGCAGAATAATAAACACTCCCCGTCTGCTTTATGATTATGTCAGCCGAACTTTTCCTGGTCAGATTTTAGACCTCTGTGCCAGTCGTCCAGGAAGCAAGCCCGACGTCACTCCACGCATGGGACTATCCAAGGAAGACTTTGCACGAGACGAATGCAAGAACACCATCAGTTTGAACTTTTGATCAGCTTCTATGACCATAGACTCTGTGGATACGGCGTGTTTGTAATTCGGCCGTCGTGTATTCTATAAGCTAGCCCTAACTGACATGCTCGTGCCACATCTTCCGCTGACTCCGCATATACTCGATCCCTCTTCTCGTCTCTACTAGACTTTGGACGCTTGTCCCACGCATGGCACGCCGGGAACCATTTCTCCTCCGACTTCCTTTCCCAACACTCGCAATCGCTTCTGGAACATCTCAGCCTCAACCAGTAACTGGTCCCATTCGCAGTTGTGTGTCATCAGTCTATCTGGAAACGCTGCTGCTAGCAACTCCTCTTCAGCCAAACCGGGCGATAGATACGGAGACGCCAGATTCGATGGTTGAGGAAAGAGGCAAGACGCGTGAAGGAACTCGTATATGCTGTCTGGAACAGAATCTTTGTGTCCCAAGACATGGTTGCTGGCTTTCCGCTCAGCCCTGGTCTGGGTAATGTCGACAGCAGGATAATTCCGGCGAGGCGGATTCGACCTGTGGGCATGCGATTCTGCACTACCTCGTCTAGACGGAATGCAACAGTAAACGACAAAGTTCCGCCAGCGCTGAATCCGCTGAATGCGATTCGAGACCTGTCCAAGTTGAACTCGTCGGCGTGGTTCCAGATCCAAAGCACAGCATCGACGCCATTATCGATAGCGACTGGGCCAGGATATTCTGGGGCAAGCCTGTAGCCCACGCTCACAACCACTGCGTTTTGAGCTTCAACGATTGTTGTGGCCCATCGCGCATCATCTCGATGACGGCCGATGCAAAACCCTCCACCGTGGAAATTGACGAGCACCGAGTACTACTTTCTTTTCCACTGCTGTACATGTGAATTTAACAAAGTTTTGTGCCGGCGCTGAACCACAGAATAAATTATTGAAAAATTCATCGGTCAAAAACAATCTTTCCCTGCCATCGGCCCATCGCTAATAAACACGACATATTATTAATTTATTTTTCGTGGTACTTCGAATGTGAAACTGGCTTCAACCATTGTGGACATACAATGCATTCTCCTACAGAACTTGTAGCGACAAGCCCTAACCTCAGGATCTCGGGATAGTCGCGCGCGCTCTGAAGTGCGGCAACCGCTTATCGCTGCTACTCTCTCCGAACGAACAGCTATTCAAAGAACAGGAAAATGCGTGTTCCTTCACAGTACGTCCGTAGCCCTCAGAGTTGTCAACGTGATGTGGGCGTGCAGAATACATCAGATGCCATGACTCGGCAGGCAGCTCTTGACAGAGGTGTAATGTCAGTTCCGTCTCCATTCACACCATCCGAGCGGATAGCATGTGTAGGGCCCAATGCTAGTGCCGCGGGCATTACTGGAGAATTCATCGATTTTATTTATGAGAATCCGACTGTGTTTCACGCGACTGAATACTTCGCGGAGCTGTACACTAAAAAGGGATTCGAGTTCCTCACAGAACGCGATGACTGGACGTCAAAGTTGAAGAAGGGTGGGAAGTACTTTGCTACGAGAAACGGGTCAAGTATTGTGGCTTTCGTGGTTGGTGGAAATTACAGGAGGGGAAATGGAGCTGGCATAATTGCTGCCCATATCGATGCCCTCACTGCCAGGATCAAGCCAATTTCGAAGAAGCCGGTTGTCGAGGGATACACACAGATTGGAGTCGCGCCATACTCTGGTACCATGACAAAGTAAGTGCATTTTGTGATCTAACTTTATTTGGAGATCGAAGTAGTTAACGTATACAAGCACATGGTGGGACCGCGATCTTGGACTCGGTGGACGAGTGGTCGTGAGAAATGCAGACGGCACATTCGAAACAAAATTACTTTGCGTTCCTTATCCGGTCGCACGGATCCCAACGCTTGCTCCTCATTTTGGTGCCCCATCTCGTGGGCCGTTTAATCTGGAGACCAACACGACGCCGATAATCGCGCTTGAGCCATCGGATCCATCGGAGAACAATCTTAAGCCCGACGAAGTAGGTGCGCCCTTAGCTGAAAAGCACAATATCAGGCTGTTGCGAGTAATTGCATCTGAACTTAATGTTCAAGTCAAGGACCTGCTTAACTTCGACCTGGAGCTGTTCGACACACAGAAGGGAACCATTGGCGGTCTTGATCAGGAATTTGTCTTCTGCCCACGACTGGATGACAAGATGTGCTGCTTTGCTGCAGCGAACGCGTTGCTGAACACAGCAGAGGAATTTGCTGCTACAGGAAGCAATATCAACGTCGCTGCTTTCTTTGACAATGAAGAGATTGGAAGTTTGTTGAAACAAGGTGCTCGCGGTGGTCTGCTGGAGAGCTGTATTACGAGAGTTGTCAATGCGCTTGGTGATGGTGCTACGGTACAACAGACATATGCCAATTCGTTTCTGGTCTCAGCAGATGTGAAGCATGCTGTAAATCCCAATTTCGAATACGCGTATCTCCCTTATCACACACCAAAGTTGAACGTGGGTATTACCGTGCCGTGGGATCCTAATGGACACATGACGACAGATAGCGAGTCAGCAGCGTTCTTGGAAGAGATTGGGAGACGAACAGATAACAAGATTCAGTACTTCCAGATCAGAAATGACTCGAGATCGGGAGGTACAATCGGTCCGATGTTGTCGTCGTCTCTGGGCTGCCGCTCTATCGACGTTGGCATTCCGCAACTGTCGATGCATTCCATCCGAGCGTGTACTGGGTCACGCGACATTCCGTTGGGAGTAAAGATGTTCCAAGCATTTTACAAAGAGTGGGAGGATGTTGATCAGGCGTTCAAGCGAGGCGAGAAGAAGTCGTTGACGGCGGTCAGTTGAATAGGGATTTTATTGTATGCCGGCGAGCTGTAAGCAGTCGTAAGACTGCGGGAACATACTTTGTTCTAAAGACAGTGACGGCGGTTTGAACGTCGAATTACCCACCCGTCCTATTTAAACGTAGCCTTCTATCAGACCTTGCAAAAATGTGTCTCGATCTCATTAATTATTTTACATACGTTGTCAGCCTGAGGTCAAGTCTATTCAATCCCGGCCATTATGAGATCCTTGGGCGATAGAACTGTAAAGCACTGATAAAGTTCTGCATCCTTACAAGCAGTCGTATTGCTTGGAATCTTAGGCCATGCTTCACAATCAATCTGAAATGGGAACACAATGAGAACGATTATCTTCAACATCGTAGCGAACAACCGATTCAATCAAACGGCGCCCAATCTCCTTCGCGCCGTCTTGGGGCCTGGTCGCAAGCTTTCGAATGCTTGACTATATTCAATTCGGCCGCTCTGAATAGAAAGGTGCGTATCCAACGGGACGACCTCGCGGTGGGGCCCTGCATAGTTAAGGAGACGGAAATCCTTGGGCGAGGTCGGCGACAAGAGGGCCTTCGTCAGATCGTCCAAATGTGCGCTCGACAACGAGTGCCACCTGCAGCTCTTCCGTCCGCCGACTTCTATAAATAATCATTTACTTTTGATTTGCTAAAAACAGGTCAAATAATACACATGGATGTTTTATCTTAAGCAAATGCCAACATATGGTAAGAACAACCGCCAACAACCGCCATCAATTCACCGTGACCATGCCCTGCTTACACAGGATGTCCAGAGTTATAAAAACCATAGCCCATCATTGTCCAATTGCCAAAGCAAGCATATTGATAGTCTGCTTTACCCAGACGGTTTTCCTTCTGCACATTCATAAACGTCGGCAGCTCACACCATCCGTCATCGCGATACTCGCAGGCCTCAAAGCTAACATGCAGCGGAATACTGCGCTGGTTCAGAACGAAATGTACATAATGCATCTCTCCCGTGTCGCAGATATAGGCATCATGCTTCGCACCAGTCTTGGAAGACCGCCTGGCAGAAACCTTATGTGGCGCCTTGATGATCTCAATATTCAGTCTTCCGGCGAACGGCGCGATATTGCTTGCTACAAGTTGCCGATGAGCAGGTCGGGCAGTCGAGGCAGGAATTCCGCGAACTGCCTCAGTCCAAACGCCAAACGCCCTCATGGCGGCGATGATATTCGCATCGTGACCGAAGTCCAGATACAAACTCTGATTGACAGGGAAGGTAACAGGGTTCGTATCCAACGTCATATTAGCCCCTGTTGTATTGGCAGGAACGTTGAGCAGATGACCCTCTACACGGCCAAAAGGCAGAATTGATGTCAAAAGAAATATCCGAAGTCTTCCCATTCTTCATAGGTAAATAGTTAACAGAAATCGCTGTAGCCAAGAGCAACGGTCTCGTACGAGCAGAGAGTCTGAGCGTAGAAACTATCGGCCACTGTCCAGTTGTAGTGGCCCGTGAATTTTCTTAGCTTCGCGGTCCTCTCCTTCAAATAGATGCTTTTCCAAGTATCCCCTACCTCCGCAGCCAAAACAATACTCTCGAAGAACCTGGGACAATCGAACACACCAAGAACAGGAAGATTAGCATGCTCAGCCCAGTCGAGCCCGAAAAACTTGCTAGAAAGTTCTCGGCGCTCTCGAACACACGGACGGCCTGGGATAAAGTCCGGACGACGAGCTTGAATGACTTGTCATACAGATGGCCGTAGTTGTAGTAGTTCAGGATGCCACTCTCGAACAGTTCCTTGCGGCCTTGGGGGACGAGCATCTCTTGGCTCAGCTTTATGACCGAAGGGAGCTGGATTTGTCTGGGCCAGGAACGGGGCAGCTCCAGTAGCAGTCGGACCTCGTCATATCAGCTTGGTCTCTTAGGGGCAGATATATTCGACATCAGGACGAAACGGACCTGCGTAGCTAATAGGGGTTGTTTGAAACCAATTGGGTGTCGTGGTCGACCGTGTTCTTTGATTCTTGACAGCAGCCTCGACAGTGAAAGCAATTGCCAGCAATGACAACAGCATCGATGGAGTAAGCATCTTAAGGCCGATGATGAACTATGCAGAGAAGTCACTGCAATTTAGCCACTTCTATGCGCCATTTGACCGCGAGAGGATTGTCTGTCTTTACATGCTTATCGGCAATAGAAATGCTGATAACATACGGCATAGCTTTCAGCCATGTCACTATACTGATGACCAGATGAAGAATCAGTCTGATTTCTGTCGCTTCAAGCTTCATAGATTGGCCAAAGTATGAGGATCACTTAAATGGCGGCGTCAATGACCATCGCAACGTTTCCCACGTGGCCTGAGTCAACACAACGCCAGGACTGATTTAGCGAACACTGGCCCATCAAGCTTTGCAGAGACCCGAATAGCTTTGTCTGCAGCAGTTGCAAACTCTTGACATCCTTCGACCGCATTTTTACAGGATTGAGCGATAACCGCCGGGCATCGCGCCTGGCGCTTGGCGCTTGCGCTCGCAAAGGAGCTCGGTCCCGGCAAAACGGTCGTCACCGTCGCTAGCTCGCTAGCGAATTGGGCCTTAAATACATGAATGGGACCTACTGGCCGATATCTGAGATCAGTGTACTGATAACGGGATCTGTCGCCCAGAATTTGTCCCGCCAGTCCAATCACTGGAGCAACTGGATTGGAGCAGAGACACCCTATTTTTCTCCTTGCTGGTGCTGAAGACAGTTTTTATTGAACAAAGTAGTGCTAGATAATTCCGTGTGATCAATGATCTGACCTAACACAAAGTGTGTACTAGTAGCCTGAATGTCGCCAGTATGAGAGTTCCCTCCCAATAATCCCTGTATCAAAGTCGCCTTAAGTTTCATTATAATGCCATCCGTATCATGTCGGCCTCTTGAGATTTCATGTGAACGAGCTCTAACTGCTCGATGAGCGAGGAATCGGACTACCAGGTATTTTGCTGCGTGAGTTGCTTGCATACTATGAGTGTCACTGTGCATGTAGCAGTGCTAATCTGGATGCTCAGGCAAGCACCCATAGCCAGATAAGGTTTGATTAGTGCCTCCCAAACATATCGTGACACCCTTTAGCATCCTCAGAGATATGGTTTTAGATCTCCCCGGTTGAGGCTGAGCCTCGGCTATCGTCTGACGCGTCATTATAGGCTGCACGCCGTGTCGGCGGAGAGGTTGTGCTGGCAGGTCAATCAAGTCCTGAGCTCGGGCTTCAGCAAGGTTTCGAAGGTGGAGACCCTTGCCTTTGGGCTTGAGCCTGTCAGTGCCGTCTACCCCGGATTCTGGCTGGCTCGGAGCCAGCTGGAAGATGATGGGAGGAACATTCTCAACGCGAAAGTAGAACTATCACGGACGACTGTTCAGGAAGTCGTAGCTTCGGCGAAAGCATATGCGGAAATAAAGGCCGACCAAGTCGCTGCCGGGTGACTGCCGGTACATGAGGATTGTGCGGCCCTAAGTCCGGCCGCAGTGACTGTCTCTGATTTCAAGTCCTGGTCCTGCAAGGCGTTGAAGCCCTGCGCCCGCTTGAGGGTTAGGAAAGGGTAGTGTCTCGTCCAGCAGCTGTCAATGGTTCGGTTGCAGTGCAGCTTTGTCCAATGTTGTATCTCGATGGAAGTTGGTCAGAACAGGTCTGGATGGAGATGATAGATCGTATAGTGGAGTACGTTACGAGAGTACGTTACTGTAGCGTATACGCCTGCGGTATCCACCGTGATTGCCTATAAGGTAGCGCGTTGTTACGTCGTGCCGCGGATAATGGCGAAAACGCTCCCGCCATCTGTGTCATGAACGTCGAGACAATGTGCGGCGTGCGGCTCGCACTGACGTGGCGTGTCCTTCGAGTTGCGGATTTATGTTCCGGCTTGTGTTTTGGTCTTCACTTCATATGCTTTGTTTTCGCTTGCGTATTCGTTTGTGTCCTTCGTTGTTGCTTGCGTATTGACTCCACAAACTGCCGAAATCTCGGACAGAGACTGCCAAACGACACATTCCGGAGTACGAGGAAAAAAAATAGCACCGTCCTCGCCTACCATTCTCAACGACCGTACTTTTCCAAGCTTGGTATTTCGGATCAGCCGTAACTGCTGAGATGCTCTGTAGACTGCCAGGTCAACAATGCCGACTTCTAATGCGCGGCTGACCATGAGATGTGGTTCAGCGGTAGCGTTGATAATCTGGGCCAGAAACGCTTTCAAATACACCTGTAGCCCAAACACAAAGCGAACGCACTACAAACCGCATTGTCGAAGAGCAGCTTCTTATGCACGTAGTGCACGCTGTACTTGGACGCGTCGCATGCCTGTAACACGCAAGTCATTCGCAATTACCTTGGCGACATGATGCCGGTATGTAGGACAGCTGTAAGGTTGACCCATCCTCGATAAAGGTCCCGTTTCCTCAGCGATATAGAGCCTACACTTCTCTCTGGTCGAAACGACATCGTACACGCTGCCCAAAATGGGCCAATCGTACAACATTCCCTTAACTGTTGGCGCACAGAAAGTTTTTCCGATAATTTTCGCCGCGCAATGCGAAACCTTCCTCCACCGGCCTCACGTCCACCTCGATCACCTCACCCTCTCTTATCTATGCCCAATGATGATCCGCGGCAGCCTTTCCGCGCAGAGTCGTTGTTGCTCATTTGAATTGGCACGACAGCAGTCACAGCATAGGTAGATCAGATACTGATATATATCAAGTCATGCCACTGAGTAATTAATGACGACCAGTTATTATTGCCGTTCGTAACAAAATAATTAAACAAATTGGGCGATTCCGTACGACAGTGAGACCGTAGTGAGTGCTTACCCTAACCTGTGCTGCCATCCGCCGCTACCGATTGTCGGGCCGAGATAAAAGACCCGCTGAAACATTCCTGCAACATCAGTGTCGCTCGCACAAGCAGACTTTCCTAATCCCAGAGTTTTGGGCAAAATATGACAATTGTTTAGAGGTGGATACGATTACGGTACCGTCAATATTTTATACTATTCGTAAAGTTAATCGCGAAAATGAGAACCTAATCGTAAAGTAATCGTATTGTAATCGTATTCCTATTTAGGTATGGCGTGAAAAATTAAGATGGTATCGAAGTGCGTATTCATCAAACTGGTTTCCAACTTTAGTCGCAGATCACTACTCAAGAGCTGAATGGTAATTTTGTGCTATTTTATCTCTCTTTATTTGTTTGTCCTCTACGTGTGCATTTCAGAGCAGAAAATGAAAGTCACGTGCCTGACCATACGATTTTTTGCGAGTAACCAAGCTCAGCGCTCGTATAGTTAATCGTGAAATATTAGATGGACCTCGTAAAGTAATCGTATTGGACTTTACGAATACGAAATTATTACGAATAACGATTAATCGCAAATCGTATCCACCTCTACAATTGATTATGATCGAGAATGAGTTGCGTCGATGTGAGTACTGATATGGCCCAGAGTCAGGCAGTACTGTTGACTATCGACATCAGCATAGCGGACGAGGACCTTCTTCAGCATGACCGTGATGGCGAAGTGCTCCACATTATAGACTCCGATCCTGACCCTATCCGTCGATCGATGCCTTCAATATACACGCAGAAGCTGGCTACGTCCGCAGTGGTTACGCAGCACGCAACCCCCCGCCGGATCGTCGCGTTGGAGTGTTGGCGGGATTGCAGCGGACTCGTTAGATTCTCCGCACGAAGACCCGAGCTATTGATCTGTATTTGAGTTTAGGTCGGACGCCGTTTCAGAGACATCCGCCTCGACTATCTTGGTCACATTATTCGTTCGTACTTAACCGCCGGGTGGACCTTGACCCGGTGCGGCTTGACGGGCGACTTGGTTTGATTCCCCGCAATGGTTTTTGACTACACGTCAGGACCAGCCGAGTTCTACGAACACACGTGCTTTCCTCTGCAGTCATTGCAATAATAATACGACAACGTGGCATATCAGGCATGACCAAATTAGCTCTAAATTATTGTAGCCCTCCTCAGATGGACAACCCTGCCCGCAAATACGCAAAGAAATGCAGACATTGTAATGGCAAGCCTACAAAATTAGAGGATATTGCAATACTCAATATGTGCGGACCATGCAAATTTTAGGGCGTGGATTCAGGATTGGAGCGGGGTCCCGGGGCTACTTCGCCACCCCGGCACTACAGCGGCGCTACTGTACTTTCCCCCGCGTCTCCACCGAGTCGACCATCAAGATCATCGTATCTCCACATCGGCATAGGCACACGACGCAACAACCACTAACTAGGACTAGTCCGGCCGCCGGTGCAAACACAGAGTCGTGACATCGACCACGCAAGTACGTCCTGTCTGCCCCCCTGCGCCGCATGACTTTGAGTGGACCCGGTGGCCACAATGCGGGGTCGTGAATCAATCCCCAGGTTTCGCCTAACTATATGCGACTCCATGCATATATAACTTGTGTACATATATATATCGACCGTCAACGGCCGCCACCAAAATGTTGTGCTGATTCCATACTCCTACTATCACACAATGCAGACTAAGGAAGTCGACATCAAGATGGCTGAGGCTGGCGCCGAGCCAATGGTCCTATTACCAACAGTCACTCAGAACCTCAGTGGGGACCTAGTTGCAGAAGCAAAGGATGCAACATCTTTCGAACACCAGATGACCCCGGGCCAGGCGCTCAAGCTCTATCCAAAGGCTGTCGGATGGTCTATCCTACTTTCTCTTGCAATCATTATGGAGGGCTACGATATTGTCCTGCTGAACTCCTTCTACGCGTTTCCCGCTTTCGTCAAGAAATTTGGCGAACTTCAGCCTGATGGTTCCTACCAGGTTTCTGCACCCTGGCAAGCGGGATTGTCGAACGGAGCTCTCGTCGGCGAGATTTTTGGATTACTCATTGCCGGCATCGCGTCTGAACGATACGGATATCGCAAAACCATGATCAGTGCCCTCATCGCAATCTGCGGCTTCGTTTTCATTCAGTTCTTCGCTCCGAACATCCAGACCTTGCAGGTGGCCTACATTCTTTGCGGATTCCCGTAAGTCCGTAAATCAGCAAAATTATTATAGCTACTAATTTTATACACTCAGGTGGGGCGTGTTTCAGACCGTCACTACGACCTATGCGGCCGAAGTTTGTCCCATTGCTCTTCGGGCATACCTCACGACCTATGTCAATCTCTGCTGGGTCATTGGCCAGGTAATCGCGTCCGGTGTGCTGCGAGGCATGCTGTCTGTCGAAAACGAGTGGGCATACAAGGCTCCCTACGCGATTCAATGGTTCTGGCCCGTTCCTATCATGATCGGTGTCTTTTTCGCTCCCGAGTCGCCCTGGTGGCTTGTTCGTCGAGGCAGAACGGACGCTGCCGCGGCAGCTATTGATCGGCTCGTCAGTAAGACCAATCACAACTTCAGCACGGAGCAGAAAGTCGCCATGATGATCCACACTAACGAGATGGAGCGGAAAATCTCTGAGGGAACGTCATACTTTGACTGCTTTAAGGGCACGGAGCTGAGAAGGACCGAGATAGTCAGTGTTGTTTGGTCGATGCAGGCACTCTGCGGCTCGGCCCTGATGGGATACTCGACATATTTCTATCAACAAGCTGGCTTGGCCACCAACCAGTCATTCAACTTTTCTCTCATTCAATATGCCCTTGGCGCATTCGGCACCGTCTTCTCGTGGCTTCTCATGACGTATTGTGGCCGTCGCACACTATATATGTACGGCATGGCGGTCATGTTCGTTCTGCTCCTCATTATCGGCTTTGTTTCGCTTGCGCCAGAGTCCAACGCTGGTGCCAGCTGGGCCATTGGTTCGATGCTTCTCGTGTTCACTCTTGTATACGACTGCACGGTCGGGCCAGTCTGCTACTCGCTTGTTGCTGAAATTCCATCCACCAGACTGCGCTCGAAATCGATCGTGCTAGCCCGCAACGTGTACAATATCGGCTGCATCTTTAATGCAATTATTACACCATACATGCTCAACCCTACCGCATGGAACTGGAAGGGCAAAACTGCGTTCTTCTGGGCTGGCATCAACGCAATTCTAATCGTATGGACGTTCTTCAGACTGCCCGAACCAAAGGGACTGGCATATAGCGAGCTTAATGTTCTGTTCGAGCGCAAAGTTGGCGCGAGAAAGTTTAGAACCATCGCTGTCGATCCGTTCAATGGCGTTAAGTCGGATTTGGATGCGCCTAAAGCGGAGGTCGAAATGGTTGAATATGTCAAGTAATTTGTTACTACCGGACTTGCCTTTTGGAGTTAGAGCAGATATCATGTGCATTATGTTTAGGGTACATATATTATTGATAGTAAATTGAGACTTTCGCACTGTCAGGTATGGCTATAACTATTTGCCGATACTCCAATTTTGCCTGTACTATATCGGCGACAATACTATACTGTCGATATTATTGGCAGGAATGTTTGCTTGCCTATAAATAGTATAGGTAAATAGTCGATAACATCGCCATAGCGGCAGTATTACTAAATTAGGAATAACTACTGTCAGGAATCATGTGACTTCGGAAATTAATAAAACGGCTATTCCGACCGCCGCCGGCAAGGTCTGTATAGCTTCAGCTTGGTAACGAGGTCGGTCATAATCGCTCAATATTGGGCTGTGGGTGATATCTGGCCATACACCGGCTTGGCCAACCGTTATTTGGATATGGGGTAATTTGAAGAAAAGGCAAAGACTCTGCAGCTATTATCAATTCTGGTATCCCATCTTCAGGGTAGTTATTCGCTCGTTGAGGTCCATAACTGCAGTCGTTGTTGAAGAATGAAGAAGCAGCCTTGGTAAGGGGGAACGAGGATTCACGTGATTTGGAATTGGAATATAGGCGCCAATACGGGCAAAACTACGAATAACTAGGAATTGAAGACCTCGGTAACCAATACTCATTACTCAATAGTCAAATACTAACCAGTAATCCTTATTCGTGTGCAAGCAGTCCTACGAGTTGCACAACCTTGATACAGAATTTATTGTAGTCCGCAGAATCGAATGAATCTACATTGGGACGTCCCAGCGTCTGTCAAGTGGACGCTTGTCGCTTAACCCTTCTACAAGACCCTCGTTTCTTCCTGCCGCCTTCCCCGCATCGTCGCACATCTCTCTGTTAGAGAACAGATGCCCCCGCCCTCACCGCATTGTCGCAGACACGAGAGATGGTCTCTTTACCAGAATCACTGCACGATCGAGCTTGCGATCAGTGTTGGATTCGAAAGATCAAGGTGAGTAGTCTGCATTGCCACAAGCGCACGTTGGGCCGAATTGACGAGACATAGTGCAATCGTTCGTTGCGGTGTCGGACATGCAGCAGACTTTGCCTGGATTGCTCTTATGTCCGGCCACGCAAAAAGAAGGGTCCGTCTGGAAAGTCAGTACTGTTTTTTTTTCTTTAGTGCTGAAAGCCACAGTTTGCTGACTTTCATATGTAGCAGGATCGGTCTCATCCGGCAGCTGCCCGAAAACGTTGTCAATTTTGCGAGGTTGCCGAGGGCGGAAAGCGTCAAATCTCCATCATCACTGATGCTTTCGCCTTCGCCGTTATTATCTTGCTTGTCGCCTAGCAACGTTGATATGTCATTGGTCGGCGCGGAAATTACGACGCCGGCAAGTGAAATCGTGTTTCCGTCAGAGCTGTTCGATTCGCTTTGCACGGATTTCACAGCGTCATCGTTGCTAGTCGGCTATGACGACGACCTGGCACAGTATGTTCCCACGTCCATCAACGTCGACATTCAGACTATGAATTCTTTGATCGAGTCCTATATCTGTCACATGTCGAAATACTATCCACTGGTCGACACTGCGTCCCTATCAGTGCGCCTTCGCGCTGGTGTGCACACACACAATTTTGAGTTCGGCGCGCTTGTTCTCTCAATCTGCGCATACGTGCTGTTGCAGCCGGTTTTCAAGCGCGACGATGCTCTGCAGGATAAACCAGCAGTGCGCGAACGCACAAAACTCGCCGAAACACTAATGGACAAAGCCATAGCGATGCGAAATATGAATCCTGCTTTCACCGAGCGGCCCAGCGTCGATAATATCCTCACATCATTTTTTCTCTGTGCGTGTTTTATCAATCGGCAGTTGCCACATGCCGCGTGGTCGCGGTTGTGCGAGGCCGTGACGTTGGCGGAAATTATGGAAGTGCAGTCGCTTGAGGACAACATTGTAACAGTTAATGAGCGCGAGCAGAGGGCAACGTTGTATCGGATACTAGCTGTAACGGAACCGTGAGTATTTTTCTTTCGGTGTCAAATCCAATGCTGCTAACAGCTCTAGTGCGTTTGCTGTTCAATATCGGTACGCGTTATCCGGAAACCTACTGTCGCGAATCGATAAATCTAAGTTTTATGGACTTGATCCAGGCCCTTTGGGTGCAATGTGTGGCTTGACGACTCTTGTCAGCCTATACAGCGTTGTTAGTACTGACATGTTAGACTGTTGGAACAACCAATGTGGGGCAAATTCTGCTGCCGGTTGTCCAATGATTACTACAGAACGCGTGCTTGACATGCACCAGTTCATGTCAGATGTCTACGACGGCGCGTCCACGCCCACTGGAGACAATTTATTTACCGACGCTCAGAGAGCTGACATCATGATTTCACGGCTCTGGCTGCACAATCGATTGTGGAACGTTTGTCACGCCCACGGCCTTGTGAATGAGAGAAATGACATAGAGGGTTGCCGCGAAAGTCGTCTTTCGTACCCATTCGATATTGCGCGACAAACCATCGAGATCAGCAAGAGCTTCACTATCGAATGCATAGAGGTTCATGGGTTCTCGATTGTTGGAAAGCTGTACGATATTGCGAGCAGTGTCGTCATGGTCTTATCGTGTTACCCGTCCTGGGGCAAGACTAGAATTGAGGAGTCTCAGCTAGTGCCATCGGATACGGAGGTCTTGAATCAGTACATATCACTCTTGGCGACGTTTGGTGGAGGGCAACATCCGTACTTGGCGCCGTTCATGACGGCTATAACGGGGTTGCCGCCGATGTTTTTTTGAATTGGTATCGCGGGGTTTGGGTGTCTTGGATAAATCACATATTTAGTAGATGAGTTTCTTTAGTATGTTGCATAGTGTGAATGAACAATATTATGTTTGTGCGGGAGTTTGGAGCGGTGTAACTTCGGGAATGAACATCGTGAGCCTGCAGGACCAAATCAATTTGCGGGGTTCAGCGACCAACTGGATGACTTAGTAGACGTCAAATGGACAGAACTGGCCCCCCGGATAGAATACGGAGTGTGGGGAAGTTCTGCGGGGTACATCAGCTGACGGAGAATTTTGAGCAACGTTTTGCCGAAGTAGTTCCGGGTCTGCTTTCTGCGCCGCACGGTCCCGGCCCCTCGATTCGCCGGCCGGCCGACCATGTTCAGTCGAGCAAGGACTATACAAAAAGACCAACGCCAGCTTGTCACGATGAGTGTAACAGACGCCCATATTCTCCATCATAGTTGCCAACAATGGTTGTCGACAATTCCTTATCCGCTAAGCGTCCCTGGTGGAAAGAGGCCAATGTCTACCAGATCTATCCAGCATCGTTCAAGGACTCCAACGGCGATGGTGTCGGCGATATTCCGGGAATAATTTCAAAGCTTGACTACATCAAGGACCTCGGCGTTGATATTGTCTGGCTCTGTCCATGCTACAAGTCGCCCCAGGTTGACATGGGCTACGACATATCGGACTACAGAGATATATATGAGAAATACGGTACGCTGGATGACATTGACGACCTGATCCGAGGGCTGCATGAGCGCGGTCTCAAGCTTGTCATGGATTTGGTCGTGAACCACACTTCTGACCAGGTAAGATCAATAGATTTAAAGATTGTCTTCAATTAGATTCCTGATGGTCGACAGCATGAGTGGTTCAAGTCTGCTATTTCATCGAAGGACAGTCCATACCGTGACTACTACGTGTGGAAGAAACCCAAGATCGGTCCCAACGGAGAACGTCTTCCGCCCAACAATTGGTTGTCGTATTTTCGTGGTATGTCACTTCCTCGGCTGTTCATGAATGGCCAATTATAACTTTTCTAATAGGAAGCGTTTGGGAGTACGACGAGGCGAGTGACGAATACTACCTTCACCTCTTTGCCAAAGAACAACCTGATCTCAACTGGGAAAATCCAAAAGTGCAGGCCGAGGTTCACGATGTGATCCGGTTCTGGCTCGATCGCGGAGTCGATGGGTTCCGGCTTGACGCGATCAATCTTATCAGCAAAGACCTCGACTTTCCTGACGCGGCCGTGGCAAATCCGTCTGCCAAGTATCAGGATGGGGCTATTTACTATACCAACGGTCCCCGCCTGCACGAACATCTCCGTGGTATGGGGAAAATTTTTAGGGAGTACGACGCATTTAGTGTCGGTGAGATGGGAGGATTCACAGATCCCAACGAGGTCATTAAGGTTGTCGCTGAGGAGCGGGAGGAATTAAATATGATCTTCCAGTTCGAAATGTGAGTGGCTAATAACGTGTCGTCTTCTTCGATATTACCGACTAATGATATACAGAGTGGACATGGACATATCGCCCGTCGGCAGGTATTTCCCGCGCAAGTGGAAGCTTAGCGAACTCAAGCGAATTGTCAACAAGTGGGAGACATATATGTACGAGCACCACGGCTGGAATGCGCTATATCTCGAGAACCACGACCAAGGACGATCCGTCTCGCGGTTTGCGTCCGACAAGCCGGAATTTCGCGCCCACGCCGCGAAAATGTTGGCTACTTTCCTAGGATTGCAGAGCGGATCTGTGTTTGTTTATGAAGGGCAGGAGCTTGGCATGGCTAATATGCCAAAGTCATGGGGAATTGACAAGTTGAAGGACTTGGAGTCAATCAATTTCTACACCGAGTAGGTCGCCCCTGGATCTTATTATTGAACTTATTGCTTACGTTATTAGACTAGTGGAATCCGGGGCATCTGAAGAAGTGCTCCAAGTCGTCCTGGCCGATCTCCAAAAGAAATGTCGTGACAACGCACGTACCCCAATGCAGTGGGACAGCACTGCTTTTGCAGGTTTCAGCACAGTCCAACCGTGGATGGATGTCATGGACGACTACAAAGAGTGGAATGCCGTATCTCAAGTTGACGATCCGTCGAGCGTGTACTCGTACTGGCGATCGATTTTTGACTTGCGACGCGCCCATAAGGATATATTTGTCTATGGATCTTTTAATTTGGTGGATGCTGTAGACGAGCAGGTCCTATCATATGAACGGCGATATGAAGGTAAACGTGTGCTTGTGATTACGTCATTTAGCGAGCTGGAGGCCCTGTGGACCGTACCAGAGGAATATGTGAGGTCCGGAAAGGTTTTGTTGTCAAATTATGGTGATGTTGAGAATTTGAAAAAGGACATCGCGCTGCGTCCGTTTGAGGCCATCGTGTATCTTCTTGATTAGATTGTGCATTTTCGTCCGGCTAGATAGGTAAATACAATACAGGTTTTGACTTAGTTTGAAATATAACGCGTGCGACTAGGTTGGCCGCTCTCGGGCTTCTTTAGTAACTGAGTTCTGTGGTCAAATCTATGCAATTGGCAGTCAATCCCTGTTGCCACAACGGAGGCTGCTAATGACCGTGCGTTCGAAATTCTTTGCTCACTGTGTATTAGTATATGCGAAAGAACCTTCACTCGAATCCTACAGGTCCCTTTAAGAACATCGGAGACGTTGAGGCAGAAATGAAAAAGGATGAACGTGCATGAGGATGCGACAGCCTTGGGCGGGTTATAGTCCCCTCAGATTATTTCTTAGAATGACAGAAGCCTTCATTGTAGCCTGCCGACCAGACGGTCATGAGAAATTAGTAAGTAGTATCTTCATTGGTGGAAGTCTAGTTGCTTACATGACAAACTAATGTCACATCTGCAGCTTGACTGCGTGAATACCAATGCCAGTGAATCGCAGACTGGTAGAGAAACAGCACAGTGATGGCCAAAATGTTGTTGAAATTAGCCGGTGGATTTGTCACGGTTGACGGACCGTACTTGTGATAGGATAAAGGTTGTATGGTTGGCATTCTTGTCCTTTTGTCGCTGCTTCCTTTGAAAGTCAATTAACCCTAGCCCTATCTGTCACTTGGCACCCAACTTCATTCGTGCAACTGTAAACTGGCGCGAAATCGGCTTGTATTGAGCTTTGAGTTGTCTCTTACATAGCGCCTAATCTCCTGCATCATTGTGAGCACTGCTCCACTGATTTCTACACGGCATTACATCCTGACAATCCTCTCGGTAGGCTAATATTGAATCCGTCGGCGACAAAGAACGCTTTCCTCTTGATGCTTAAGATTCTCATTGTTGCGTATGATCCTTATACCGTTTTGTTGCAAGTGAATCCTGACGAAATCTGACGAGGCACTTTAACCTGGTCGCTATGTTATTCGGTCCGGTTCTCCAGGAAGTGATATTTCCTAATTGTATCGTCAGTGTTTGGCAGCTGCTGCCTTTAGATACAGATGAAGATGAGCTGTTTCGGAATCAAGTGCTACGGAGTGACGGAAAGTGTGTAATATCTGGCATTGTCAACACTAATGCCGTCCACGATTTTTCTCTCTTTAACTCATAGCAAAGCGGATTATTTATGCTGGACCGCGGCCATCAGCAGTTTGCTAGTTTTGACTTGTCGGTCAATCACACGACAGTAAGTCTGGTGAGTTTCCTGAACGACCGCTTAGAGATCGATGTCAGGATTCTTAACCCTATCGGTTGAGCCCCGGACGACGGGCGGATAGTACGAGATGACCATATACTACGGCATTTCCGCTTTAGCACTACTGTAAGCTGGAGGGTCACAATGATCAAGTCACTGGAAAGTGAAGCTTTGATTCGACATATTTACTTCGAAATTCTGAATATAAATCGATTATCATCATGAATGGAGACTTCTATTACTAAACAATCACCTACAACACAGCTCAACTGTAATTCATACAGGCGGAACTCCACCAGTACCGAAAAGTTCAACGTGGATTCTACTTGAATCAACTCCGAGCTCTAGAAGTACCCTTTCGGCATCTGTCATGAATGTCGTCGGTCCGCAGATGAAGTACTCTGTACTTTTGTTATTGAGGTATAAGTCGGAAGTTCTGTCCAGCTTGCTCAGGTCGAGGCGACCGGCATAGTGATAATCACTGCCTAGGACGTCGTCGTCACAAGGGAGCTTGTTGAAGACAGTCGCTCTGACATTCTCATGCGAGTTAGCGACCATCTGAATGTCAGCTCGGAAAGCCTGCGTGAACCGAGAATGCGTCGCGTGAATCCAGTGGATGGGACGGTCAGAATGCGTGCTCGTAAGAGTATTAATCATCGACATGAGGGGCGTCAGACCGACACCAGCGGAAATGAGGACAACTGGCGATTTAGACTTTGTTTCTTCGAGATAGAAATCGCCTTGTGGACACGAGACTTGAATAATGTCGCCCACTTGAACGCTGTTGTGCAAATGATTCGAGATGAGCCCAGGATGAGACACCGTCTGTGCCGTCGCAGAGTCCAGACCACGATCTTTCTTGACGCTAATTCGGTAGTATTCGTTTCGAGGTGAGTCGCTCAAAGAATATTGTCTGCATTGATAGTGCTCTAGGCCGGGCACCTTTATTCGAACCGAGATATACTGACCGGGCTTATACAATGGTAGCGGCTTTCCATCCTCCGGAGTGAGATAGAAAGATGTTATCTCCTCTGACTCTGGCGTTTTCTTGTACACTCTGAAGTTGCGCCAATCCGTCCAGCCGTCGCCTTCACGATACAGGTTCTCCTCGGCATCAATCATGATCTTGGCCAATTGCCAGTACGCGGCTGCCCAAGCGTCTCGTACTTCGGGTGTGAAAGCATTTCCCAGAACCTCCTGAAAGGCGCCTAATAAATATTTCCCGACGATTTCATATTGCCCCGGACGGATGTATAGTGATGCATGTTTGTGACAGATGCGCTTGACGGCAGGTGACAAGGCGCCAAGTTCGTCAATGTGAGCAGCGTAAGCGTAAACCGCGCCAGCAAGTGCCCTAGATTGGTGGCCGTTCGTCTGGTTTGTGGTGTTGAAGATGTTCTTCAATTCCTTATTGTCGCGCAACAAATTACTGTAGAAATGGGCCGTCACGGTAGCCCCGTGTGTCGCCAGGACAGGAACCGTCGCCTTGACGATTTTGACTTGATCTGAGGTCAACGGCATCTGGGATAGGTCGGGCTAGTCGGTAAGTTGTTGCAGTTGCGATCAAGTACAGGACAGACCGAGTCAAGTAATTGGTTCCAAATATAGTGATCTCCATTCCCTCATCTGGGTCACTCTGTTGCAAGTATTCCAACGATGGCATGATTTTTTTTCCCGAGAATTCCCGCAATAATTTTCTTTTCTTTAGTTCAGGAAGGTTTACAGCGAGAACGTGAGTCGGGGATGGCGCCATCGGTGCGGCGCGGGAAATTGCGGAATATCTTGATCATTCCCGTCAAGCGAGTACAACGACGAGAGGAAGCGCTCGGAGGAGCACCGGCTAGTTATTCAGCTGGGTGGGTTAAATCGGCCTATTAAACAGGCTGCCGGTCTAGAATCTTGTGTTGTCACCAATAATTTGCACGCGAGATTGACGTGCCTGGAGGCGTCCAGAAAACGGCGTGTAGTTCGAACGCCATGTAACAAAGCAACGTGCTTGCAATTTTCAATTAGCGATGCTGGCCCGCCGCAACCGGGTAACAGCGCCCAATGCCGGAGGAGGACCGGCACGTACTATTCAACTTAGGGCCTGATTCTTTTTTTAAATGGACCTTCCATTTACGTTTTTAAATGGGAGCTCCATTTAGGGTGGTAGGGATCGGCACGGATAATATCCAGGCTAATTTTTCCTTATCCGTATCCGTATCCGTATCCGTATCCGCGTAAAATATCTATATCCGTATCCGTATCCATATCCAGATATATTGGCTTTATCCGTATCCGTATCCGCAGTATCCACGGATACGACTCACGTGACCTTGAAGGGGGTCTTGCTCAGTCGTTTTTGGTTTGGAGCCCAGGACTATGGAAAGAGGATGATCCTACGATACGACTGACTATATTGATCACTCAATTGGGCTGCAAACCGCTATATCAATAATGGACAACAAACCCTAACCCAATATATAAGCAGTTGCGACTAATCAGATCCGTGTTCTTATTCAAGCTTCCCTCCGCTCACAGCCAAGCGCGCACCAAATTCTGGATTCATGGACTTCCGTTCCCTATACAACTGAATATTTGGCAAATCGCAACTCACGACTCTCCCAGTATTATTATTTTACACATTTGTATTTGTTACTCGTATCCGTGGATATCCGTGGATATCCATGGATATATCCGCGGATATGACTAATCAATATTACCTTATCCGTATCCGTATCCATATCCGCATATTCTCTATCCGTATCCGTATCCGCGACGGATATCCACGGATATATCCGTTATCCGTGTATCCGTGCCGATCCCTATAGGGTGGGGCCATTATTTCCTTCTAATGGAGGTCCCATTTAGTTTCGCGTCAGAGGGCGCTTTAAAATGGGAGCTCCCTTTACACCTAAATGGAGCTCCCACTTGAATCCGCACGTGACTCGGATCAGACACGAAATTTACGCGTTAAAAGAAAATAATTTGGGCCGACCCTATAACCGCGTAACGCGACTCCAGTAATTTATAATAAAGGCTTTACAGGCTAATAACTTTTTCCCTCTGATCTCCTGTTGGGAGCCATTGTAGAGGCGTGCTACTGTGAGGAGTGGTCAGAAGGGTGGTGTTTCGGAAGGTTTCACTAGCGTAAATGGAGTTCAAATGGAGGTCAGACCTCCATTAGCTTTTTGTATAGGAAAAGGCTGACCTCCATTTGAACTCCATTTACGCTAGTAAAATGGGAGCTCCATTTAACGTTACCTGATTCTTTTTGGGTATAATGGGAGTACCATTAGAAGGGCTGATTCTTTTTGGGTATAATGGGAGTACCATTAGAAGGGGTGATTCTTTTTGGGTTTAATGGGAGTACCATTAGAAGCGGTGATTCTTTTTTTTTCGAATTTAAATGGGAGGGCCATTAAAAAAAAGTAGTAGAGACATAATATTTTGCCACAAAGTTCCTTGAAAGTTCCGTAGGACAAATTACCCTAACCGGGAATGCCTCCGCACCTCCTTCCCAGTCAGGCAGGCGATGTCGTTAGGCCCTGCTAAGATGCCTTTGCATTAAGGAATCGTTAAAGTGGTCCAGATTCCATTTTAGGTAGTAACGCTATTCCTATTCTAGACTAGCTCCAACCTTGAACGAATGAGCGCCGACGAATTTGACGGGATTGCTTCGTCATCTCCAACAACAAACAAGCACCAACCTAACGTTTAATTGCAACAGTTACTAACGATCACCGACCATTGCTTATAAATCGATACATAGGGCTGTTGACGATATTCGACTTGGCGAATATTATTCGACCGATTATCGGCGTCGGATACGATATCGGCCAATCCCTGGGCGTCGAATACGAATATCGAATATTATTCCCTAAACCAATATTCCCCAATATCCTACCTCCGAAAAGCCGGGTATGATTGAATCATAATGGCTGAATCCTACAGGGGTTATATATGCTGTAATTACGGCTTTGAATGAGGATGAACGAATGGTACTAAACGACATGCTAACCCTGATATTTAATGGGGCACGGGATGTGCTAGGGATCAAGAGGTATTCAATGAAGGCGGATACAATGAGGATCTTGATGTTGATGAATGATATCTATTCAACATAGAGATAATATACATTTTAGGAAATGGATATCAGCTCTCAAATAGCCTCTCAACCAGTTCTAGAGGCTTGAGTCCCCTATCTAGCTCCATTTACGTCTGGTAAACGATTCAAAGCCAATGTAGTGGCAAGAAGATTGAAGAGATACGGGGACCCCTAAGGTGCCGGATAGCTGAGAACAATATTTCGATAGAAGCTACTCCAGATTAAAAGAAATTTTGCCGGTTTACCGATATAGTCAATTCCGCCATCAACTTAAAAGGCACAACAACTGAAAAGAATTGAAGAGACTTCATATAACGTTTGTAGCATATGAAAACCGCACGTTGATTAGTCTTCTGCGACAAGAACACCTCGATATCTCATTTTGCCTTCTGTCAGCGTCTTCAGACACCGTTCAATTCCGTCAACATTAAAAGGAAAGAGCATGTTAATCGGCTTGATACCATGGAATGCAGCGAAATCGAGCATGTCTCGATGAACTTTCCTAGGAGAGATAATCCCACCTTGAATTCGCAAAGTGTTCATTAATAGAGGCATATATGGCATGGTCAAGTCCTTGTTGTCAACCGAAATTGGTGAAATAGTGCCACCCGGAGCCATGAGCCCAATATACAGATTCCAGTCTGGTTGACTACTCGTTGTCACAATCAGATGATCAAGAGGTTTTCCAATATTCAGACTAGTGACTCCTTTTGTTGCATAGAACTCTTTCGCACCGAGCCTAATTGCTTCATTCTTCTTACTCTCCGTACTTGAGAAAACGACGGTTTCGCAGCCCATCTTCGACACAAATTGGATCGCCAGATGGCCAAGACCCCCTACCCCGACGATACCCACACGTGAAGTTGGTTTAACGTTAGTGAGATGAAGTGCGTTGAATATGGTCGAACCAGCGCACATCAGAGGGGCAGCATCTTCATTGCTCAAATTTGCTGGGATTTTGAAGAGAAATGCTTCACGCCAGACAGCGTGAGAGGCAAATGAACCCTGGTCGAGGTCTGCAAGTCCATACAGCTTACGGTCTGGGCACATCGTCTCCATGCCAGAAAGGCAGTTGTTGCAGCGCCCGCAACAGTCATGCTCGTAGCCCCACCCCACAGCATCGCCTACCTTAAGGTCCTTTACGTCCGGCCCAATTTTCGCAACAATCCCAGCTCCTTCGTGGCCGAGCACCATATCAGCTTGTCTATAATGAACATCTGTAAAGCACACTCCTGAGTGCGTAACCTTGACCAGCACTTGATCTCCCTTGAGGTCGTCTTTATGCGTGGTTGATTTCAACACTTTACCGTCATGCGAACCTTTATAGACAGTGAAATCAAATCCCATGGTGAATATGTAAGATTGATAGAAAGAGCAATTGAAATATTAAGGAGAGACTTCAAACGGTGTATCGGAAGAGATGGTAAAGTGACTATTTATTTAAGTACTGTGTGATACCCTGAGGTGCCGTAGGCGTATCGAGGAACGATCTGCGACAGCATGTCGGCCGCAAGCAGGAAAAGGATACAAGGCTGATAGACTTCAAAAGGAATGACGACAACAGTGAGCTGCCGGGAGATGATCGGTGATGAAGGTTCAAATCTGCATAAACTACCCCTGACTTCCGTGTAAAATCTTGAGAGAATTATTATTTCGGAGAAACTTTGGAATCACTACTCGCTATTCCTCTTTGGGGCTAGCTTAAGTATTTGGACCGTTCCAATTTTTGTGCGCGGTACCCAGCCCACACGCCCATTGCATAAACGCGAGGACAACGCGCTACATCTCGTTATTTACGCGTCAAGAACTCAGTCCTTTGCGATAAATAACTACAAATGCTAGGGCTGTTGGCGATACGATTATTACGATATCGGCAAGGTTTGGGCAAATCTGCAATCGGCATCGTCGAACTTAAGGTCGTCCAATAATTAACGTGATCGGCAAGCGAATGGATCGTCCCAGCGAGAGGATCGGTCGAAATTCCATACAAAGTAGCGATTTTTAAACCTCTAAAACTCGACGAAATCTTTCTTAATTACGCTCAATTTAGAGAATAGAGTAGCTAGATATCGACGATTTACATCATCGCTTTGAAAAACGATTGATGTTTATATTTATGATTATATTTACTGAAATCCTGTAAACCCCTGAAACCCTTTAGCCGTAATTTAAGATACCTGGGTAATTAATAAGATTATCTCTAAAAAAGAGGCTTGATAATGATTTATAGTCCATTATTTATAAAATTTAAAATTTTAGGTAAGAACCGCTAGCGTGGCTAAGATATAGATGTTTAAAAATCGCTACTTTGTATGGAATTTCGACCGATCCGCTCGCTGGGACGATCCACTCGCTTGCCGATCACGTTATCGTCTATCGTATCGGCAGAGCTCGACGATACGATATCGTCATATCGGCGACGATAATCGATTAAGTGTCTAATAGTTTTGATGCCCTGAAATTTTTTGAACACGGTCTTTGTAGTACTATGATCCCAATTGCTAAATTACCAATTACCAATTACCACTTGTCACCTTGCCACCTTGCCACAACGCCTCCCTTTGAGAGGATGATGACAACTCGCGGTGAGCGCCTCGACTACAGAGGCCTCAACGATGGCATTGATGACGAAGCAGCACCCGAAGACCGAGTCGCGAGATCATCGATTCCAGACCCTGTACTAAGTCAGTCAGCAGTAGATGCCTTTATCAATATCCCAGATCGACGAGATCTTGCCTTCAGAATCAGCATCACAATTTTAGAGTTGGAGCAAGCTCCACGATTGCTGAAACTTCAATCCATTCAAGCAATACGTTCCGTTCAGTTCGCCAACGGCCAGCACCAGTCACTGAGTGGCTATGGGCTTACTTTGAGACTACGACCATTGATAAGGAGTGGATCGTAAAGAAGACAAATAAGAGGAGGTTAATTCGTTGTGCATACATAGACGATAAGACATGTCGCAGTGTGGTTGGACAACTGCATATTCACTACGACAAAGCTCCACCTGCAATATGAAGAATCATCTTACAAAGCACTCTATTTATCCTTCAGGCCCTGAGGATCCTAATTCGGGAAAGAAGCAGCAAACCAGCGTCGTTAGTCTATGGGAAGAGAAGGAGAAGCTAGCCCATAACCAATCACTAGAAAAGAAGCTCATTCGCTGGATAGTTGCAGAAAACAGGCTTTTACGACTATCGAATCTTCTACATTTGAACAGATCTTCCATGATATACCGGAAATTGCACTACCATTCTCCTCTCGACATACGCTTCGGAAACGTCTTAAGGACGATTTCGACATACAGCGCCATAAATTGAAGGAAGAACTTGCCACAACTTGCAGAAGGATTGCTTTGTCTCTCGATTGTTTGGACAAGCAGTAATCGCCTTCCTATTGTTGGTATAATTGACCACTGGATCACAGACGAATTCGAATATCGAGAGAAAGTACTAGACTTTAAAGAGATCTATGGAACTCACAGTGGAGAGAATTTAGCTGCTGCTGTAGAGGCTACTCTCGTAGAGTTAAGTCTTGAACGCAAGCTGATTACGATACGGGAGACAATGCTAGAAACAATGAGACACTAGCCTCTGATTTGTTTCATGGTCTTTCCAGGAGACTTGATTTACAGAAGGACAGTAACGATTCGGTCTTCTTATATGGTAACCTGGACAGCTATATCCGTTGTTTGGCTCACATCTTGAATCTAATTGTCAAAGATATACTCCACGCTTTGGAGTCTGGCAATGCCGAGGAAGCAAGCGCTGCTTGTCAGGACCCTAGTGGTGGCGGTCACTATACTATGCGCAGTGGGCCATAATCAATTCTAAGATTGATTATCGTGGTCTTTTGGCCAAGTTGGTACCGCCCCAGCGCGAGGCCCTAAGATTCGTAGGAACTCACCCACTAGATCCTTACACTGCTTGCGATAATCTACGAGATGGCAAGCCTATCGGAACTCAGACAGCGATTGCAAGGCTCCGTATCTTACTCTTTGGATTGATCGAACACTACAACGGAAGCAGAAGTGGAAAGAATTCTGTAAGATCAACATTCTCTTATGACGTCGATACACGCTGGAATTCAACGTTCCGTATGCTCAACGATGGCTTGTGTGCAAGGCAACAGATAACCAAGTTCTTAGAGCTACAGACGGAACTACCAGTATTCACCGCTCAAGCTTGGCAACGGCTCACGCAGATCCATAAAGTGCTCTCGAAAATCAACGAACTGGCTTTGTTCATTTCGAAAAGAAAGCCACAGATCATCCTTGCCGTCCCAATATATTTTGAGATCCAAGATTTTCTCCATGATGTCTCTGAATCTAAGAATGGCTTTGTAGGTTTGACCTAGACATTGGACTTGCGGTTAAGGAAGGAATAAATGTCAAGAGGACATTGCCGGTTAGGCCGTCTCAGCCGGCGTGGAATTCAACCCAGCGACTGTCTTAGTCTTTTACCCGTCGGCGTATCGATTCCTCCGTGAAGACACTCTTTTTCGGCCCTTCGTTCTTCCGCGCTCCTTCGTTAGCCGACTGCCTAGTTCTCCGTCCTCCGTAGCATGTGCGCGTGGGTAGCTTGAAGTGTTGAGCATAAAAGGGCTCCATGATTCCAGTATATGTAGGGAAAGGTCTCTCTAGAAATCGGATCCTGTTTTGTAGCATACCTAAGTTCAAAGTCTCCAGCCTGCTCGTAACAATAAAGAAGTATACAAGTACTATTGTTTCATGGACGAATCTGATATGTACTATACTGCTCTTGTCGAAGGGAATAATTCTGGTAGGCTGATTCTACAAGCCATACGCCAGAATCTCCATCAACAGTATAGTACCCATTGGCTGTTGTGAGGCCGGGGTTGCCAATCGCAGCTAGACAAGCTGCTGTCAGGATCACGGCGCCACTCACGCCGCCCCTGACCCCTGACGTCTGGCTGCGCCACGCCGGCGGCCAATGTTTCTAAAATATCTGATCTTTGGTTTCCCATCTCACAAGGTTGTTAGTACCGTACTCGAACGCCCCCGAGTTCTTACATTATATATTATTCCTGTGTCCCCGCGTCTGAGGAGGCACATAAAGCCGGAAACACCCGAGAAACCAAATCGAATCGAAGTCAAGGAAACGAAATGGCAGAAGGAAACGAGAACGTCACGCAGGCAATCATGCAGATGATGACTACGTTTCAAGGAATGGTCAGCCAACAGAATGAGGCTATGAACACGCAACGCCGAGAGTACCAGGAGCAGCTGGCTCACCAACAAGAAGAAATCCGTCGCCTCCAGCAGATGGTAACTGAGGCCCGCGCCTTGGCCGGCAGTACCAAGAACAGTGAGGCAACCCGTATGACGAAGGCAAAGGCACGTGAGCCTGACCCCTTCTCTTCGGGTCCCGATCTAGTGGAGACGTTTCTCTCCCAGTTCCGGACTTACGTCGAATTGACGGGAACTCCCGACGAGTACGGAACAAGGCTTCTCTTGCTCAAGTCGTACCTCCGCGGCTCGGCCCTCCGGTGGATTATCCCACTCGTTGACAATCCCAGGTTTTCAGGGTTCGAAGACTTTGAATCCTTTTTGGGAGCATTCAAGAAAACGTTCGGGGATCCCGGATCCCACCGGTACTGCGCTGAGGAAGATTCGTATATGCAGACAAAGGACTTCGGTATCCGTCTACATTGCCGAATTCGCGTCACTGGCGAAACACCTCTCTTGGAACGACGCGGCGTTTAAGGACCAATTTTACGACGGTTTAAAAGAACACATCAAGGACGAGTGTGCACGACTCGGCAAACCCCAGTCTTTGGAACAAATGCAAGAACTTGCCTTGCGCATTGACGCCCGATATATGGAGAGACAGCTCGAGAAGGGCCGCCGTCCTGCGGGATACGACCACCGCGTGCCGTCGCAGCAAACGCCTTCGTCTTCGTCCGAACCAGAACCGATGCAGCTAGACGCGGCCACCGCGAGCTCGAAACCAGAAACCGAGAAGATGCGCCGTTCCCGCCTGGGATTATGTTCGCCAGTAGTTCTGGACAAACTTCTGGCGAAACCCGATCAGTCCAGTGACAATCTCTTTATCCTACAAACTACGATGCAACACCATCATACGACGTTACACCTCACAGCGCAATTGGACTCCGGATCTAGTCACTCGTTTATCAAGACGGATCTAATTGATAAACATTCGCTAGCATACGAAACTATCGAGAACCAGTTGGTGGAACTTGCGGATGGGTCGAGGCTAACGACGAATAAACTGGTCAAGACAAAATTACGAATCGACAACCATGATTATGAGGTCAAGCTGTATGGCTTGCCAATTCGACATGCCGATCTCATCCTTGGTCTGAATTGGTTACGACGGTACAACCCACCGATTGACTGGGCTAACAACACCATTGGAGGCAATCAACCGACAGTACTGAACGCTCTATCCTCTGTACTTATACCAGAACTGGCCCAAGTGCCGCACGAATATCACGACTTAGTTCAGGCCTTCCTGAAGGTCAACGCCGATCAATTACCTCCTCACAGGGAGTACGACCATCGTATCGAAATAAAGGAAGGAGCCAAGCTCACCAAAGCTCGAATTTACCCATTATCAGATCCCGAGACAGCAGCCCTGAAAGAATATATTGAGGGGAATTTACGGAAGGGATTCATTCGTCCGTCGACTGCACCCATTAGTGCGGCTTTGTTCTTCGTGCCCAAGAAGGACAAGACACTGCGACCGGTGATCGACTTCCGCCGGTTGAATGAGGCCACGATCAAGAACGCATATCCGTTACCGTTGATAGGGGAACTTCTGATTCGAGTCAGAGGCGCGAAGATCTTCACACGCTTGGATTTGCGGGGAGCGTACAACTTGATCCGGATCGCACTTGGACACGAGTGGAAAACGTCCTTTACCACACGCTTTGGCCAGTACGAGTACTTGGTCATGCCTTTCGGCTTAACGAATGCTCCGGCGACGTTTCAGAATCTAATGAACGATGTCCTACGACAATTCCTCGACAAATGCGTCATCGTATATCTCGATGATATTTTGGTTTTCTCCGAAGATTTAGCTAGTCATCACGAACAGGTCCGAAAAGTCCTACAGACGCTGATAGCCAACAACCTTTACGTCAAAGGGGAGAAAAGCGAATTTTGCGTTGGCCAGACCGATTTTCTTGGTTATACGGTGTCCGCGGATGGTATCGCAATGAACAATGATAAAGTGCAAGCGATTAAGCACTGGCCGCGACCGACAACTCTGAAGGGCTTGCAACGATTTCTTGGGTTCGCAAACTTCTACCGCCAGTTCATCGACGGCTACACCTCGAAGCATCAGATCTTTGCTCCTTTGCTTAAGAAGGGTGCGCGTTTTGAATGGTCGTCAGCCATGGACGCAGGCTTCCAAAACCTCAAAGAGGCCTTCCTCTCAGCGCCACTACTTCAACATTTCGAGTCCACCTTGGAAACAATTCTCGAAACAGACGCATCCGCAACCGCCGTCGCTGCTATTTTCAGTCAGAAACAGGAAGACGGACAATTTCACCCGATTGCTTACTACAGTCGATCCCTAACAGGCGCGGAACGTAACTATCACGTACATGACCAGGAACTCCTAGCGATCGTTGAGGCCCTGCTAGAGTGGCGACACTACGTGTTAAGTATCCATGGAAACCTAACGATATATACGGATCATAAGAACCTTGAATATTTCACCACACGACGTCTCCTTTCCAAACGACAGCTTCGCTGGTCCGAGACACTCGGTAACTTCGCCTTCACCTTGGTGTTCCGAAAAGGTTCACAGAATGGCCGTGCAGATGCACTATCCCGACAAGAGGACGACACAGCCAACAGCGACGTTGGAATCTTAATTCAACAGCCCTACGTCGTTCGTACCGCAATGATGCTTAGCCCCGTTCAATTGATAGCAACTCATGATCTCGAAATCGAAACGCGCACTCGCGCTGCTATACAGAACGACCCGGAAATTATGCAGCTAATCGACGCAATCGAGAGAAACGACCAGACCGAAGATCTTAGTGACTACACGCTAGTTAATGGTTTACTTTACCGAAATGAACGGCTTTGGATTTCCAACGACGAACAACTCAAAACCGACCTATTGACACAACACCACGATACTGAGGTAGCTGGACACCCTGGGCGGCTACGCACCTACGACCTGGTACGGCGCAACTACTACTGGCCAAGCATGCGGGCCTTTGTCAATCGATTTGTGCACTCTGCAACTTGTCAACGCGCTAAGGTGCCTCGGCGACTACCCTATGGGAACCTTCAGTCACTTGCCGTTCCGGAACGTCCTTGGCTCTCTATCACAATGGATCTAATTACCGACTTACCCCCGACTGACCAGTACGATTCAATCCTGGTCGTAGTTGATCGATTCACGAAAATGGCTCATTTTCTGCCGACGCAAAAGACTTTGGACGCTCCAGGCTTGGCGGATATCTTCATCCGACATATCTTTTCCCTTCACGGTGCTCCCCAAGAGATCATCTCCGACAGAGGGGCGCAGTTTATTGCTAGTTTTTGGCGTTCTTTCCTCAGCGGTCTAAAGATCAAGGCTCGCTTCTCGACGGCGTTTCATCCACAGACCGATGGACAGACTGAACGCGTGAACCAGATCTTAGAACAGTACTTGCGCGTTTATACGAATCGACAGCAAGATGATTGGGTCGACCTTTTACCTATCGCAGAATTTGTCTACAACAATAGTCGCAGTGCCACCACCGAAATGAGCCTGTTCTATGCTCTGCTCGGTTATCATCCGACCTTCAGTTTCGATCTCCCCTCCGGCACCGCGACAGTAACCATTGCGGACCGCCATGTCGAACTTACTCGTATACATGCCGATTTGCAGTCATCGATGAAGTTAGCTCAGGAAGACCATGCTCGCTACTATAATCGCCGACGAACTCCAAAGACATTCGAAGTTGGCGATCAAGTTCTCTTATCGACTCGAAATCTGAAGCTGAAAGATGCGTCACGCCGACTAAGCGACCGGTACATTGGTCCGTTTCCCATCACCGAGCGCATTGGCCAACAGGCATATCGATTATCACTGCCGTCCACGATGCACATCCACAACGTATTCCACGTCTCGTTACTCAAACCTTTTGTGGATTCCGATCTCCCTCGACCAGAGGCAGTCCCGCTTCCGCCGATTACCGTGGAAGGTGTCTTGGAATACGAAGTCGATGAAATTCTCAATAGTCGTCGAAAACGCAATCAGGCGGGGGAGGTCGAATACTTGGTTTCTTGGCTGGGTTGGAACGAAACTACTTGGGAACCGCTCGAACACCTTACCCATTGTTTAGGCCTGGTTCGCGACTTCCACCGTCGGTACCCGCGCAAGCCCGTGGCCGCTGCGCTCATGCCAGGGGGCGATTTTTGGGTGGGGGAAATGTCAGGATCACGGCGCCACTCACGCCGCCCCTGACCCCTGACGTCTGGCTGCGCCACGCCGGCGGCCAATGTTTCTAAAATATCTGATCTTTGGTTTCCCATCTCACAAGGTTGTTAGTACCGAACTCGAACGCCCCCGAGTTCTTACAGCTGCTGCCGCAGACAGACTCGAGGATAGTGATTTCGAGTCTAGGATGCTGCACATTCTGCAGCCACGAGATCATACTAGTAGCCCTACTCCGATATTGACATGTACTTTATAGTCCGGTGGTTTAATGACACAAAATTAGGGCTGTTGCCGTTTTGCCGATACTGCCGATATTGACGATACGATATCGGCATTCCTAATGTCTGACGATTGCCGTTTAACGATATTTATCGTCGAGCTCCTGGTCTGCCGATACGATATCGGCAGAAACGTCACGATATCGGCAAATTGGCAGAATAACTATGTAACATTTTCTCATTACATCTGGATATCTATACACAATTGTCTTGTGCCGACGTAATCATACAATAACTCATTTATCGTACATGTTTCCCATGAGCATCGACATTCGCATGGTGTTGGCCTTCAAAGAGTGCCTCCGAACACACGAGCAAGTCTCTCCCCGCACTAAACAACCTTTCCGTTGCAACTTCAGAGGCTGGGATTGCTAAGTAATCCCTAGCAATCCCTAGCCGCAACAGCCATCTGCGGGTACTCATCTTGATGAGTACGCCACCAATTACAAAGCCAGTTTGGATATCTTTTGTGTTGACCACCTGACTATCAAAGTACATGTCAATATCGGAGATAGGGCTACTAGTCTGACGTCGTGGCTGCAGCCTTTGCAGCGTCCTAGACTCGACATCACTATCCTCGATTCTGCTTCGTCATCACTGCCATCGTTGAGGCTTCTGTAGTCGAGGCGCTTACAGTGAGTTGTCATCCTCTCAAATGGAGACATTGTGGCAAGATGACAATGTGTTAATTGTTTTGAGTTAGCATTTGGGATCATAGTACTACAGATGTCGTGCTCAAAAACGAATTTTGTGTTCAGGGTATCAAAACTATTAGACACTTAAATATCGGCAACGATAATCGTATCGTCGAGCTTCTAACGCCTGCCGATACGATAGACGATAATTATCGGAAGACCTTAAGTTCGACGATGCCGATTGCCGATTTGCCCAAACCTTGCCGATATCGTATCGCCAACAGCCCTAACACAAAAGATCCAGACTGGCGTTTGTAATTGTTTAACCGAAACAAATATGACCCACGGCCTTTCTAATTTTATAAATACGTTGCCTTGCCTTGTGACAGAACTACTCCGTGACTACTCAGATTCCGAGGTTCCGGGACGAAATTCTCTTTGTTATATCAGTGACGATCGTGATTTAGTTTGCAACTCTTTATCGCTATATCGGGGATCGAGTATCGTTATAGCGAAGTTTGGCTGTAATCCGTACGTAAATTTTAGGCGCGGGTGGCAGCCGCACCGAGTTCCGATCCCCCAACTTTATTACTGAATGACACCGGCGCTGCTCAATTACGTTTGACAACTCCTCAGCTCTATTGCAGCACCAAAAGATTACTATTTGTTCAGTCCACCAGATTCTGAGATAGATTTTTTTTAAGTGTGCTCCTACGGTTTACCTCCCCAAGAGGCGGGGCGCCAAAAAGCGACGTTTCGGTGACTGTAGGGTCAAGCAAATAACAATTTACAAACGTCTCAAAGCTACAATAACGCACATTTCCAACGTGGAATATCTGAACATAAAGGCCTGAAAGCTGTTAAACTTCTCAAGGCCATTCCATCTAGTTGCTGGAGGAGGATCCGGAGCCAGATGAACTTGACCCACCACTATCCGAATGGCCGCCACCTCCAGACGAATCCGAATGGCCGCCACCTCCAGACGAATCCGAAACGCCGCCATTTCCAGACGAATCCATAAAGCCGCCAGTGGCAAACGTGTCCGGATATGCCGGTAAGTCCCCAGTTCCATAGTGTGGAGGCGGATTTAAATCTGCGCTTCCTGAGCTCAAGGTGACTGGCGGAGGCCGGACGCACATTATCATATTCCGGTCACCAGCGGTGCCACCCCCAACATAACCAGCACCAGTGGCAAGTCCAACTATGTCTTGGGTTTGAGAAGAGCATATTCATATGAGTCGAGGTGGTTATGTTTGCAACAGCGCCAGCCGGAACATAACTTGCACCTGCGCCAGGCTCCGATCCAAAATTGACGCTCTGCCTTCTGAAGAACATGGTACCTAGCAGCATTGTAGTGATGACAAACAGGAACCAGTTAATGGCTGAGAAGGCAATGGCGACTTTGCTAGTAACACATGGGGTTTGGTCGACGTCGTAAATAGAGCTGGAGTATCCGTACGAGTAGTCGTACTCATCACCATACGGACTGCAGATCCACGGGCTGTAGATGAATGCTGTTACGGTTAGCTAGCACAAGGACCATCGAAGACAGTCTTACCCATGACCATGAGTCCCGTGAACAACATAATATTCGTCACGAGGTCCGCAGCAAACACAGCAAGTTTGTGAGTTGTAGTGGCAGTCGGCGACGCGAAGGCAGTCGCCCAAATGAGGAAGGGCTGTGCTAGCAACGTCCAAACGGAGACGCTGATGAGATAATATGCACCGTTCTTGTAGTCGCTCGGAGCCCAGTCCGCCGTCGCACGTCTGCTGGAACTGAGAGATATCGACGTCGTGGAAAGAGAGCCGATTGAGAGAACAACTTGCGCGAAGCGCAGAGCTTGCAACGTTTGCAATTTGCGGATCGAATAGCTCATGGCAATGAATAAAGAGATAAAGAAAGTGATGAAGACAAGAGCCGGGGAAGAATTTCTAGATGTGGTGCCGGCCTATATAAGGTCGAACAGTCATGTTCTGAGTAAGAGTCGCGCCATTAATGTTAAATTAGCCAAACAAAATCAGTCTAGAAATTCACTGCCTGGCGCATGTACGCAATACGCTTTCGCTGCTGACATGTCCTGGTGAACAGAATACGCCCAAGTCACTCTCTTGGCGGAATGTGAGGGGCCCCGGCTTTTCACTTTCCCGGACTCGACTCCGTTCGTTTCCGAGTTCACGTGGAGGATGACCAGATTTGCGTCAGGCACACGGCGGTTTTGTCTGATCTGAAACCCGAACCCGCAGGGTGATGAATGTGTGGGAGTTATCAGTTTCAGTAGCTCGCTGGCGAAGCGTACAATGCATATCGCTAATCGACCAACAAACGAGCGAATCACAGCGCCCCGGTTAGGCGAACTTTGGCCGTGGAGGAGATTACATGCACAGAGCGCCCAGGGAAAGCGAGCGCTTTGACGTCCAACGTTTGCGGTCAACCCAAGGCTAAGCTAATCTTGACTAAAGTTAACGATCTTGCATCAACCTTTTATTTATCAAGTTAAACTAACTACGTCAGATAGATCGACCCCAGGCGCTTCTCGTTGGACCTAGGGAATAAACGGGAACAGATGACTGCGTCTTTCATGACGTGTACAGCTTGTAGGGCTGTTTCGAATACCAATTTCGGCAGGTTTTCCCAATATTCGTATTAGATATTCGACTCTTTGAAAGGCATTCAAATAATATTCGCTATTCGTATTCGACAAATAAGGTTTAGGTCGAATAATAATAATCGGGAAGTATTCTAAATCACGTGATATTACTTAAATAAGTTAAAGCGTTTCCTATTAAAGGCTAGTTTATCGAGCCGAAAACCTATATATAACCCCTCGGGACCCGAAGTCTTCTACCAGCGCTCAGTTCTTTTTTGTATACGGACTATCCAGCGCTTATTGACTCTCATAGTTAAATGGAAACCAGAGGGTATCGCCAAAACTAGGGCTGCTCCGAATACGAATATTCGCAGTAATCGGCATTATTCGTATTTGTTATTCGCAAGTCCCAACCGCTGCGAATAATATTCGCATTTTTATTCGCAAATCCTGAGCAGTGCGAATAATATTCCAAATGCCTGTTATAATCGGTCGAATAATATTCGCCCGGTCGAATAATATTCGCCAAGTCGAATATCGTCAACAGCCCTAACAGCTTGTGACACGCAATTTATCGATAGACAAGATCTCCAGTGAATAGTATTGCGCAAGCTGCCGTTCGGCGCATAGTCAAAAGATAGTATGGAATTGCGCGCCAATTAGGTTGTAGCAATTGTGAAATCATCCTTTAGCAGGAATTACAAACAAACAAATATCTTTGACTTTTATGACTTATCAGAACGCATGAAACTTTTACCATACTGCTGACTACCGTCCTTCCCCACTCCTAATCGCAACTCTGCCAGATCGTCGTCGGTCTAATGAGCAAAGATATCAGGACAGCCGTTCGGTAACCCCTCGGATCTCTTCATAAGACCGGCACCCTGGAGATGAACGTATTCCTGGCTCACGTCCGTCGCCGAATCGCAAGATGAGACGTCAAAGTAGTTGATCCCGAAACCATTGTCGTCAAAGAACCTGGCTGTGCCCGCTACGACATAAATGGTGAAGGAGTTGTCGCTGGCGTAAATATTTTTTGTCTCGTGACGATGACCGACGAGGATATGATGAACGCCATAATTCTTAACCAATTCCAAGTACTTGCCTCGAATTCTGTTGGGGAAAGTCCAGTACGCGTCAGGCTCGTCCTCCGTAAACTCAAACGGAAGGTGGTGGTGGGCAAGGATAATTTCCTCCCCTCTCTTTGCCGCCGACTTTAGCTCGTGTTCGAACCAGACCCACTCGGCACGAGTGTAAGGCTCAAACTCGGTCAAGTTGCTCATTAAGGTGACGGAGTCCAAGAGGATAAATCTATAGCCATTATGAGAGAACGCAGTGTGGTCGCTCACGTTATAGTCGAGTTTGAACTGCTTGAGCGTGGCAACGTCGTTGATGTCGTGATTGCCGGGCAAGAGATGAACTTTGGTCTTGAACTCTGGGAATGTGTCCTGGAAGGCTCGAATTTCGTAGTCGAATCTATCAGAATTAGTGAGCCAGAAATCACATCCAATTACGATGTTACTGACCGATCGTTAGTCAAATCGCCAACGGCAATACAGAAGTCAAAATCCTGGGCATTCACTTGCTGAGCCGCTAGATGCATTCTGTGGGTGTCATTTTGCCAACCGTCTAGGCCGAAGCCGAGTTGGATGTCACCCAGCTGACAGAAGCGGAAAGGGTTGAAAACATCTTTCTTGCTGCATCCAGCCTTTTCTGAGACAGCCAAGGCTACTCAAATGAGCCTCAAGTTAAGAACTGGAAAATACCGACTCATACATACCGGCTGAAATACAGGCAATGACGCCAACCACAAAACCGAATGTTCCTTTCATCTTCTAACCTTGAACAATGATAAGTCGTCCTCGTTGGTACAGAGAATGATAAATGCAGGCCGATTGATTCTCTTTATACGTGTTGCATACATGCGGATCGATCCCTTCAACATGGAAATCATTGTACACGTCCGTATTGCTCGAGCTTAACCTGCTCTGGCACCACAGGCCATACGATTCCATGACATTGGATGCCAATAACACTTGAAGCCGACTGCACGTGGGCAGGGCATGTCCTTTCAAACGAATAAATGCCGAATCGCAAGAGAAATTTCTTTCTTAGATGTAGACTTGATGGGACCGCACGGCTAAATCGGTACGCTAAATCCTGCGAATAGTACTTTATTTTATGCACAAAATTAGCTTAGAATGGAGTGCATGCCAATGGGGCGCACCCCTACTTGCACGTTGCCAATCCTTGAGTTCCAACCGCTTCAGAATCCGGTATTTGTGCACCTAATTGCAATCGTATTGCCGACTTATCTGGCGGAGAGGTCCTCATAATGACCAATCTTCTTGACCACCCTGACACAGTGAAGCTGCAACATGCAGAGAGAAGCGCACTTGGCGATCCGCTCGAGATCGAACCGTACAGTGCCGGGACTTAGCTTGTCATACGAAGTCAGAAGAATAAGGTCTAGCGCAAGGGATGAGTCTCCGGACTTAACAACAACGCGCAAAATCCGACAACTATATCAGGGCTAGGGCTTCCCTGATGTTGCGGACCGCGGACACCCCGACTCCAGTTATGTGTTCAGCACATCGACTGCTAAATCATTTTCGTTTGTAGGAAAAATTCTGAGACAAGTAAGCTCCTCTGTCAGTCTGTCTGATTGAAGTGAGCAAAAGCGACAGTCAGGTGCAACGGCAGTAGTCGCCCCTGCTCCGATGATTGCAGCTCGATAGTTCTCGATCGGCTCCCCAGGCCAGGCCTCGCTTAGCTTCAGGTGCGGCTTGATTGCGCTAAGCCTGTCGTGCTTTTCATCGCGCGGTTCGGAAACACAATTGCAACTTCAAATACATGTTTACTTAACGAGTGGGTAGTTGCATTTTGACAGGTTAGCGGTGCCAAACCAGCATTGCACCAATACGATATCGTAATTCGAATACAAATAATTGACGATTTCTTGCTTATTAATGCGAATACGAAGTAGAAATTTTTTTGTTTGTAAATTATTCGAAAAAGTCGTAACCCCTTGTGCATTCTAAACTTTAAATCTTGAGGGCATGCTCGTTGCTGTAGCCTGCATATATTTCGTTGAAGGGTTTTCACATGCTGCTCGTCATTACCGTCAGCAAGGAAATGGTGGTCAATTCTGGGGACATTATGACAGCTGTAAGGACTGACAGCCCGGCGTATACCAGGGGCTTCATGGAGCAGCATATTGTAGAACCAGTAGCCGGGAAACTCTCAGGGCCGGACTTCGTCCCAATACTGAGCAATTGCAAACCCGCCAATTGGTTTCAGTGTGGATTTGGTGCATTGTCAAACACCTAAGATACCTGGTCTTAGCACGGCTAAGTAAAACACAAAATACAAATCCTTCTACTGGATTGCACTGACCGCCTCAAAGAGTGTGAGCAGGCATCAGCATTGGAGCCGGCCCCTATTCAGTTGGTCTTAGTGCAACGGGTCAACGACCTGGATTGCTCACTATAGGGTTTCCATCTGTTGTTCGAAAATGATGCACTTGACAGCAGAAGAATGAATGCGGCGTGGGATCTCTGAAGTGCGGTGCTGGATCGACCTGTACACCAATTGCACCCATCAAGCAGCACCCTGAGTCCGCCATGGCCAGCCCCTGAACCATTGGGCTTGATGACGTCGCATTCAAACCCATGACCCGACGTACACCCCGGCAGGTCTAATGTAGTCGAGTGAGATTATTAGTAACTTGCCCGAGTTTATTTTACATAAAATAATTTCAAGCCATTGGCCCATTGCAGCCATAAAAATTCATCTCTTTCTTCTGCAGGAGCTAGTCACATGACGGCAATATAAGCCCGAGACGTTTTGTTGACTAGTATTGCGGACCAGGACCATGGGCCGAAGTTGGGTACCATGGAGTGCCAATTCCATACCAGACATGGCTTCGGAGATTTGAACCAATAAAAGGGCGACATCTCGGAGGCATATCGGCTTTTATGATGTCAGCATATGATAGAAGTCCCCACAAGCCTCGCCTCACCATATCGCAACATGGCCTTTATAATAGCCGTACGTTATCTGAGGCGTCACGATAGATGCAGGGCTTGTGTGGGTCGAGTTCGGAGCCGGCACAGGGAGTGATCAGTATGGATCAGCCGAGGTGCCTGAAGGGGCATGTTCGACAATCCCCCTCGTTTGTTAGCAACCCACTCAGTGGACTATTAGTCCTCATCCATAGCATCCTGGCTAGCGCCAAGGTCAATCAAGTAAGGCCTTCCACCTTTGATCGCCTAACGCAGTCATATGGTATGGCCCCTGGCCAACGGGTATTTTTTCAGTTTGAGCACATTTCGGGGGAGCAGAAACGGATGTCGACGGCATTTGGATACACGAATGGGACGCCAGATGATCCGGGTTGGGGTAAACTGCGGAAACGGCTGTTATGAAGTAATAGAGACCACTAGGGTGTTATTGAAAGAAGGGATTTAGCCGGTTCACCCAGCGAAACCCATTGCAATGGCCGATCCCGATTAAGGTAAACAAGCAGCCCCGACCCGGTCAATCATGTCCGTAAAGTTCGTGTCATGAACATGTTAAGTGATATAAGATAAGTTCACAGGACCGAATCGAAGCAAGCATTCCCATGGAAAATTCCAACAAAGTAGATTGAAGTTTGATATATCTAATTGGCGGGCTGCAAACATGGCCCATTCTATATTCTGCCCATAGCGCGCTCAATAGCTTCTAGTGCAGCAAGAACCTTTTCATCGTACTGTCTTCGTCCAATAATCTGAAGACTCACTGGAGCCTTAGCGTACTTCTCCGGGATGTACAACTCGTAGACGAATCGGTCCTCGTCGTTTTTGGGGATATAGTTCATGTCTTTGGGATCTTTCGCGGGGTCGACTGTAGTGACAGGGAAGACAGCACCTGGGTAATCCAGTAAATTCCAATTCGCCGTGTATCCCCAGTAGCGCGACTGGTCGTGTGGTGTCGCGGCACCAAATGATGCCGGACAGAGGATTACATCAATCTCCCTTCCGTCTTCTGCACCAGTATTCGTCCACGCCCGGGCATAGGCGTCTCGGTACTGGTCTCGCTGGACACAACGCTGTGAAAACACATTCGTCACTGGTTCTTAACTAAAAGGGCAGTGGGAAACATACCTCCCAAAGTTCATGCTGAGTTAGATTCTTGACGCTCGGTTGCTCCTGAATGATGAACTTTGTCAATGGCAAGATAGGCTCTCCACTTTCTCCAAGCAATCTTAGGACCTGTTCACCGCCATCTGGCCAATAGAGAGACGAGAGGATCTCCCAGTCTTTGCGGTGATTCAATGACACGGAATCCCAGTCCACAACCTCCATACCTGCCTTACGGCATGCCTCCGAAACCTCTCTCAATGCGCGGGTCACGGGTGGATGAGGCTGAACGACACCATCCCACCACTGTACGGCGACTTTAAGAGGCCTAGTAAACCTGTATGGTGTCCATTCCTTAGCAGTCAGAGATGGGTCCAAGCGCCACGGCTTTGCTGCAAGGGCAACTCTCATGAACAATTCCATCCCTTGACGGTCAACAGTCATGGGCCCAGGGGTCGACATGATCGCCTCTTTCCCAGCCATAATGGTTCTCTGGCCCGCTACTGAGATGCGCTTATTGGTCGGTCTACACAATATTAGTCTTCTTTTCTTTCTCTTTTCAATGACTAGACGTGAACTTAGTGTACTTGAAACTATAGACACCAACATAGGCTGCCGGACAGCGGATGCTACCACCGATATCACCCCCCACGCCCTGCTTTTGTTAGAGAAAGGGATAAGTTAGAGCAGGGCATTATACTCACGAAGATGCTTCCACGCATGCCTAGCAATGCTGCTTCTCCTCCGCTGCTTCCCCCGGAAGTCAGAGCACGATTGTAAGGGTTAACCGTCCGTCCATAAACATTACTGTTAGTCTCTAAATGCATAATGGTTTGAGGCTGAGTTGTCCTAGCATAGAAGACGCATCCTTCATTCCAGAAAGTATCATAGAGCAGATTAGACCCATGCTCCCTGCCTATCCAGCCGACAATCGACGCAGTGGTAATAACGTTTGGGCCGACCATGCCATGGTGTTCTTTTGTCGAGATAGGTAAGCCGAAAAGCGCGCCTTTGGGTTCGGAAAGAGAATCAAGATATTTCGCTCGAGCAATCGCCTCGTCCCACAAAAGCTGCACGAGGCAGTTCGTCTGGGGATGTCAGTCTTCCGATTTCGTTCAGAGGATGGGGTTGGACATACAGCAGCGTGGGCTAGAGCCGCTCTTCGCAAGAAAGCCCTTGTCACTTCTTCTACTAAGATATTTCTCTCACGTAGAATGGTCAGTAGCTCGGGAACAGAGTAGTTCTCCGTAATCTCAATTTCGCGTTGAGTTAGGACAGATTTCGGCAAATCTTGTGAACTGAGAGATAAATGATCTGGCAGGCCCTGTAGTTTGGGTTCGACCTTTGCAAGGGAGGCATCGCGCTTCGCTCTCTCCTATGACACCTTCTCCTCCCAAGACTTCATTTCCTTAAGTTCAGTCATTTGTCTTTCCGCTCTAGTATTGGTAGTACCTACACCAGAAGATGAGGCAAGGCAACAAATCAATAAAATAAGAATCAAGTGATACCGGACGATAACTACGCCGTCAGCGGTGCAGCTGTATGTAGCCGGAACTTCAAGGCATTAAGTGCCTGCGCAAGACAAAATATTTGAAAGGTGAGCTATGGGTCGTTTTGGGAGCTAACCATGCCAGTTGGCCACAGTTTGACAAGAAGCCCCAGAGAAAACAAGGTCTTGGCATGCGGCTTTGCGGCCCCCGCCTAATTACGCCCAACACGCCCAACACGCCGGTCTTCCTTGTCCAGATTGCTCCCGATACGATTGTCTCAACATCGGCGACACGATGCCTTCCACGCCACAACCTGAGATCCGAGACAAAAGAGCAGTGTGTGAAGTAGTTTGAGCCATATGGTAATACATATTACCATATATATGATATGATATGATACGGCCCCTGATGATATGACCATATATGACCATATGTAACCCTGAAACCTTAAACCTTATCTATGACCGCAGCGTAAAAAGGTGCTTTGACTTTTTTAGGCTACGAACGGTAAAAGACTGAAGACAATTCGGCAACTTGTATATCCGATGTGATTATCAACGTCGAATACATTCATACCAATCAATTTGCATAGATTCGTAAAAATACTTCGCAGGCCTCTGACATACTCTCGCAATTTGACGACGAATTTGTGGAAGTCCTTGAGTCGCCGATTATTCAAGGACCCTCGTCTCAATCTCCAGCTACGTCGACGGCTACAACTACAAAGCCCAGGCGCTATTTGAAAGTTCGGCTTTACACCCCGGTGGCCGTAATGAGGTTATTCTAAATAGCAAAGGCAAGTCAATTTGGCGATGTAAATATTGCTCGACCGAGTATCAGGAATTTGGCGGAACAACTGCCATTTCGAATCACTTGAAGCTGCGTCACGATATCGACATATCCTCTGTTCAAGAGGCTCGAACTACCTTGATGCAGGCGATTTAAGAACGCGCGACAAACACCAGATTACAAACGTCGCTGCGTCTCTAGGTTTGCTACTCGGGAATTGGACCCCGCTGTCGTCGAACAACTATACGTAAAGTTACAACCTGTGGCATCTCATTTCGCATGGCTACATTACCTGAATTTAGGGCCTTACTTCATTATCTGAATCTGGTGATTGAGAATTGGCTACCTAATTCTATACCAACAATACGAAACTGGACAGTACGGAACTACAAAAGTCAAAGGAACTTATCAAAAGTGAAGTTCAACTGGCACTCTCTAAGATTCACTTTACGGTAGATATTTGCACTTCTCCAAATGCTCTTGCGATCCTTGGTATAATTGCACACTACATATCGGAGTCAGGCCAACTAGAGCACTGTGTTCTGGCCATACGAGAGCTAGATGGCAAGCATTCAGGTGAGAATCTGGCTGCTTGCGTAATGAGTGTCATTAAAGATTATGGAATTGCTACAAAAGTTGGCTACTTTACGATGGGTAATGCAAACAACAATGATACCATGATGCAAGGTCTTTCAGAATGTTCGTAAACCGTTTTAGCCTACCTTCATCACTAACTAATTTAACCTAGTGCATTTCGACCAATATGAAATTACGTACGAACCTGAACATTATAAACTTCGTTGTAACGGTCATATTATCAACTTGGCGGCGCAGTCCTTCTTGTTTTTTACCGACCCTGAAGCTCTTGCTATAGAGAATAATACAGGTTTGTTGACAACACCTACAGAACTAGAAATGCAACAATGGCGACAAAAGGGACCCCTTGTCAAGCTGCATAATATCGTGGTGTATATTCAGCGGAGCATACAACGGTTAGCAAATTTTAGAGAGATTAGTGGTGGCCGTAATCTTGTACGAGATAATTCTAAGCGGTGGAACTCATGGTACATGATGATTAGTACTGCAACCAATCTCAAGACAGCAATTACCATATTTTGTCATCAATATCGAGAGAATGACGAGGACTTATTATCAGAAAAGGATTGGCAGGATTTGCAAAACGTCAAGACTTCCTTGTATTTTTCTACGACGCGACATTTATCAGAAGGACGTAGTGCTACTATTGATAAGGTGTTGCCAACAATGGACTTCTTACTTGAACAGTTTGAGACGGCAACGTGTACTTACATGAATGATCCTTTTATGTGTCCTTGCTGCAACTCCGGTTGGGCTAAGTTGGATAAGTAATATAGTTTGACGGAGGGGTCACCAGTGTATATTGCAGCCTTAGTATTGTCGCCGCAATGGAAATGGGATTATATTGACAACAATTGGCCTAAGGAGTGGCGTTCAACCTGCCGGAAACAGACGCGCGATCGTGGTGGTTAGAACCTACCCAGAGGAAGTCTTACCCAGCGCTGTCGATCATGGCGTGAGATGTTCTGTCAATTCCTGCGATGTCCGCAGAACCTGAGCGATTGTTTTCAAGTGCAAAGATTACAATCAAGGACCGTAGGAACCGACTTGGGATCGAGACTATTGAGGCAATTGAGTGCCTCAAATCGTGGTTTGGTAAAGATAGCTAGCACGGTAGCTCTTGCTGCCAGTGCTCTCGATATGTCCGGAACAGCTGATGAGTATGGTGACTAAAGGTTAGTCCCGACAATCGTACCCGCCCATGGCAACCGTGTAATAGCATCACCACCCTTGCGGTTATGAGGCAGAAAATAAAATAAAATGTCAATTACATTTACTAATCCATATCATGGCATTCTTTTGTTCCGCACTACAAATTTGATAATGTAGTGCCTCAGCAAACTAATAGGGTACATTGGTCCTTAACTATGGGACCGGTACGACTTTGCTGGCTTCCATCATCCCTCCCAGAACAGCAAAACTGCCATCGCGTTCGAGCAGCATACAACTACAGAGCACGGTTTGTAACCTTCCGCTTGAAGTCACCTTGTTTTCTCGAACTTGTGCTCGTACTGGATGGCGTTGGAGTTTTCCCCTTCGCCTTCATAGGAATCAATGAATCCACGTACAGGCCACGCGTCCAAGTCGCTACCGCCGTCTTCAGAAGGTCAGACTGATGAAACCTATCCGAAACGTCTTGCCAAGTAAGAGATCCCGATGGCGTAATGCCGCTTACCGCCGGAAGACTTTCAAGGGACGCACAGACCGGTGACAACAACTGCAACAGGCTCGTTCTTTGCGACCGTATTGGTTAAATATTTCCAGAGATCATCCGAGAGTGAATGGGGGTCGTAACCCCGCACGAGTAGAGCTATAGCTATTGGAACTGCATCCACAGTTGTACGTCGAGTATACTCGAAAGTGATGGGATAACGAGAGAGATGGAATATCGTTATCAACGTCTCAATTAAAGTTTTCTGATTAGAATCGTTAGCATGAGAAGACATTGATAAATGGAGCTGAAAATGAAGGAAGTCAGAGAATCGGTGCTGGGGTGGTTTCATAATGTTTGCAACGACGTCACCACGAGCGGCACACTCGCTTATGAAATACGTTAGTTAGTGTAAGCTAAGTTATCTTGAATTCAGACGTTCACTTCCCTAAACCTAAAGTCCCAAGGACATCACCAATTTGAGAAGCCATAATTCACGTTCTGATAAAGAATGCGTTTGTGCACTTCAATAGTTTCAGGTCCTGGGGATTATTTTAAGCGATTTCGTCGAGTGCTAGGGAACACTCCCACAGTCGACGCTACCGCGCGGTATATATCATCGAATCAACCTCTAACCTGTTTCAAGAATTGTCTAATGGGTGGAAAATACGACCGCTAAATATCTTGTTAAATCTACACGGACCGCACGCCCAATCGAATACATGCTCGTCCGTCCTTTTACGCCATCATGTTGGAACCCGGGGCCATAAAACACATAACGAGTTAACGATAAAGTGCTGTACTGGTGGATCAATCGAAGTTTTGGTTCCAACGAGATATAATCTAATGTCATGTGGTTAGGTCATCGGCACGTGGTTGACCCGTCGACGCGATCCACAAGTGAGAAATCGCAACGGTCCTAAACTTCGACATTACAACACCAGGTAGTAATAGATGCCAGCACGTATAAATTATATGACATATCGCCATGGGCATTGATGCCAATGGTACGACTTTTAAACGTCTACACGATATCAACATTCGTGGCGCTCGCTGGCCTGCTGTTCGGATTCGATATCTCGTCAATATCGGGGGTTGTAGGCACAGATCAGTACAAAAATTTCTTTGGCAATCCACTGGGGACACGGCAGGGCGGCATAACGAGTGCCATGGCTGCGGGGTCAGTTGTTGGCGCACTGTCTTCTAGTTATTTAGGTGATAAGTGAGTATCGTGATGTTCATTCGTTCCCGAGAGGCAACTAAATTAAACTGAATCGAATAGGTTTTCGCGCAAGATCGCCATCCAATGCGGTGCTACATTTTGGTGCCTTGGAGCTGCCATACAGTCTGCATCGAATGGCGTGATGATGCTAATAGCTGGACGCCTTGTATCCGGTCTCTGCATTGGGCTGACTTCGGCACTCGTGCCCATCTACCAGTCGGAAATCGCACCGCGCAAAATCCGCGGTCGCATTGTCGTGTTTCAGATCTTCGCTATTACCTGGGGCATCATGATTCAATACTTTATCCAGTACGGCTGCTCGTTTATCGATTCTGAGGCCGCGTTTCGCATACCATGGGCGATACAAGCCATTCCGGCAATATTCCTGATTATCGGCTTATTCTGGTTACCTCGCTCGCCGCGGTGGCTCGCGAGCGTCGATCGATGGGACGACGCGTTGCGAGTGCTCGCATTCTTGCGGTCAGCAGTAGGCGACATCAACGACCCGCTTGTGCTTGCAGAGTACAAGGAGATTGAAGATCAAATATGGACCGAGCGGGAGGAACATTCAAACTCATATCGAGAGCTTTTCTCGCGAAAAATACGCAAGCGCCTCTTCCTGTCGATGGCTATCCAGATGTGGAGTCAACTGAGCGGCATGAACGTGATGATGTACTACATCGTCTATGTCCTAAAGTCGGCCGGGGTCGCCAACACGACGCTGGCGTCATCGATCCAGTACGTCATCAACTTGGTCATGACAATTCCATGTCTCATTTGGACGGACAAGTGGGGCCGCAGGCCCAGCTTACTGATTGGCGCAATCTTTATGAGCATTTGGTTCTTCGTCATAGGCGGCTTGCTGTTGCAGTATGGCGAACCCAATCCCGTTGCAAATGAGCCATACACCTGGGTAATCCATGACAATCCCGCCGTCAGTCGGACGATTTTGGCTACCTCCTACCTCGCAGTTGGCACGTTCGCGGTGGCCTGGGCTCCTATAAGTTGGATATACCCTCCCGAAGTCGCTCCGCTCCGCGTACGAGCGAAATCCGTCTCACTCGCGACGGCAGCCAATTGGGCCACCAATTTCGCACTGGGCTTTGCGGTCCCGCCCCTACTTCGGTCCATGAAATGGGGTATGTTCTTCCTGTTTGCTCTTTTCAATATAGCCGCATTCATTCATGTCTTGGTTGCTGTGCCCGAGACGAAACAGCGGACGCTGGAAGAAATGGACGAGATATTTGAGCACGGCAAGCCGCTGTGGAAGTCGTTCACGGGCATAGGGGATACCAATAAACTCGACAAGCTAGCGAGGGAAATTGAGTTGGGCCTTTTAACAAATCGTCATTCGCCTGTCCATAAGCATGATGGGTAAGCGATCGAAGAGACTAGCAGTCGGACCCGGGCATGCTTCTTTGACGCATTTTGGTTTTGCGAAAAGTTGGTATCATAGTACGGCGTGCGTGGTATTAGGAGATTTTTGTGTAAAACGCGCAATCACCGAGTCCAGAGTACCCAACGGTTTGTTAAGCGGAAAATTTGAAAGAAACCCTATCTCTTATTTAAGGCAAAAACGCATAGAGCTTTGGTACCTTAAAGACACAAATTGCGGCGGACAGGAGTTTGTTAGACAAAAAATAAAGCTTTAATCGGACGCTAATAATGCAAAACAGTCGTATCGGACTTTGCGCACATATGCACTCGAATGCTCATCGTCTTCAGACTGCCCATCGGAAGATAAACCCTCCGCCCTACTTTTCGGGCCGGCTATTAGAGTTTAAAGACAGTGTTCAGGCAACCGATAAACACTCAACATGCGACTCTAATCAATCCGAAGCACCATATCTAGTTCGTTGAAGGCCGTTCGATTCCCATAATAAGGCCGGATCTAGTTATGACTCTATCTGTTTGATTGTGCCCTGCGACAAGCTGCGCAGTGGCTTCAAATTCAAGAATCAGCACGGTACCGAGATTATCAAAGTTCGCGCTATCGCTTAAACTTCCGCATTTACCCTAAACCTGTCTACCGATTGGGGTAGATTGACCCCCCCGCGGCCATGCAGGCAGACCTTATCAGGACCGTTTCGGAGGATGTCAACCCACGCGCCTTCCCCAAGCCACCTGGGCTATAACACCAAAGCATCGCTTGTTCCAAACTTCTTGCGTGAAGGTCATGTATACCGTTCCACCCTCACGCTTGTCGCCCTCCTTGCCCTCTATTTGGTTGCTTCTCTCCACTGGGCTGTGCAGCCATCTGATTGTTCGTTCGTCAAGTTAAAAGTGCGACCGCAACAATGAGTTCAGATGATGATATCGATGCTGATACAGAGACTGACCCCTTATTACCGGATGTCCTTGATGCCGACTTGTACAATGAGCATCTAAACCAGAATGCTGAGAACGGCGTCGAGAGCGAAGAAACCATGCCGCTCTGGCAGGCCATCAAAGCCTACCCAATGGCAATTTTTTGGTGCCTGGCTGTCTCCATGTGCGTCGTGATGGAAGGCTACGATACGGTTCTCGTCGGCAATTTCTTCGCTTACCCAACATTTGCCCGGAAATACGGAACTTACTTTCCCGGAGTCGGTTATCAGCTTACGGCCGCCTGGCAAGCCGGTCTGGGAAATGCGTCTGGAATTGGTGCCTTCTTTGGTGTCCTTGCAAATGGCTATCTAGTCAACTTGTTCGGACACAAGCCCGTGTTGATCGGTTCGCTCTTTGTCCTGTCTTGCTTTATCTTTATGACGTTCTTTGCGCCCAATATCATAGTCTTATGTGTTGGAGAACTCCTATGTGGGCCTGCTATGGGTGTCTTCGCATCGACAGCGCCAGCCTATGCATCCGAGGTTCTACCACTTTCTCTTCGAGTCTATCTTACCACCTACACTAATATGTGCTTTATCATTGGTCAACTTATTGCTGCCGGTATATTGTTTGGATTGGTCAATTTGACCACGGAATGGTCTTACAGGATCCCATTTGCCTTGCAGTGGGTCTGGCCGGCGTTTTTGATTCCTTTACTTTTTTTTGCTCCGGAATCTCCGTGGCATTTGGTACGCAAAGGCCGATTGGAAGAGGCCGAGAAGTCTCTGCTCAGGCTGCAAAGCAAGTCAGCAGGCATCGATGTTAAGCAGACCCTCGCCACCATCATTCACACCAACAAACTGGAGCAAGAGCTTGCGATAGGGACATCATACTGGGATTGCTTCAAGGGCTTTGAACGCCGGCGAACAGCGATTGCCTGTTTCGCATTCGCCGGACAAGTTTTGTCGGGCATTAACTTTGCATACAACTCAACGTACTTCTTCCAGCAAATCGGACTTTCGACGTCCGAAACCTACAAACTGAATATAGGGGGAACTGCCATTGCACTCTTAGGCACGCTTCTATCCTGGTTTCTACTTCTGCCCTACTTTGGCCGGAGGACGATTTATCTTTGGGGAATGGCGGCACTGTGTGTGATTCTTCTCTTAATTGGTGTTCTGAATATCCGCAGCACGTCCAACGGCATTGCAACCACCCAAGCATTACTGACACTCTTGTGGACATTCGTCTACCAGCTCACAGTTGGTCAGCTTGGGTGGGCGCTACCGGCAGAAATTGGCTCGACCCGGCTCCGTCAGAAGACGGTGTGCGTTTCCCGAAATACATATTATATTGTCAGCGTCATGGCGGGCGCGCTGGAACCGTACTTCATGAATCCGACCCAGTTGAATCTCAAGGGCTACACGGCCCTTGTGTGGAGCGCGACCTCTCTGCTGACACTTGTCTGGGCTTACTTCAGCCTGCCGGAGACGAAAGGCAGACGGTATGAAGAGATTGATATACTCTTTGCCAACGGCGTGCCAGCGAGGAAATTCGAGTCGTTCAAGGTTGATGCATACAGCGCGGAGCAGTTGGAGGACTTGGAAGTGCGTCCCCTAGTCAAGCGAACTCTCGAAAGCTAGTATTATATGTAGACAAATATATAGAATCTTGTACATAACATATTGTCTGGTGTAAAAAGCAACTGCGATCTAGACTATTCCACAGAATGCAATAAGATATGTGGAAAGTGACGCAAAGGAATATGGAAGACGGCTCTTATGATCCGGTTGAACACTTCTATCACAGATCGTTAGGGAAGATGAGCGATGCTTTCAATGACGTTTGGCGGGAGGACTGGAAGGATCCTGTCAGAAGAACTTTGTGCGAAGGCTTTAACCGAGACGACAGACCCCTTCTTTGATACCGACATAATTTGATACCGACATAATAGTGAAGACTTGCCCGGGATTCACAGAGTGAAGCCGTGACACGATAGCCTTTTGTTCAAACACAAGTTCTCAGGGTATCTGTGGCAGTAAGACCAATTCGCCTCCCAGATTGACAAGGATACTAAACTTTCCATTTGTCATCGCGGCCTCAACCTTGTATGCGGATTAAAGGATGAGGCGAACTCGGGGAAAAGTCAGTTAGGTTAACGGACAGTAAACCTTCGCCTCGGCGCATTGATGTCCTTGGATTTAACGATAATTGGTCAAATTCAGTTGTCCCCGTTCGCCTGCGATACCCGGAATGTTGCTACTCCTTTTAATCCTTACAGAGAGTAAGACCCAGATAAAATTTAGGCTAATAATATAATAGAGCTAAAAATGAGCGCTGAAAAAAAGATTAAAGATAATGAAAGAGGCATTTAATGGATTATACTTAAGGAGTTTGATTTATTTGACTTCTTTAAACTGCACCGGATATTATTATACATTTAAGTTTGACATTCTTTTCCCATTTCCCACTAATTTCCTACTTCTTCACCGCTACTCAGAATCAAGTGTCAGAGACAAGAATCAGGATTCTGATTGGACCAATTAGATCTAGATTCGCTTAGGAGGCTCAGACGGGCCCAAGGCGTGGGAGGCATCCGATGCTCCTGACAGGTACATCGATCTCTTGAGAAAGAATTGAAGTGGAAATCTCATCTATGTCAGGAAAGTTCAAGTGGAGCCAGGAAAAACCCAGGGGAGACCGAGATGGTGTGATTGCCGGCTTGGAGAACTTGAAAAGATGAGACATGCTTGAGGCTAGGTTGGACAGAGGCGGATTTGTTTCCATGAGAACCAATGCTACCACACAATAAATGCAATATATTTTGTCCTCAATGTCCTCGCAGAATTCAATCATAATTTGGCTCGATGCACGTGTCGAGTCGGGAAACTTCAGACCAGGTTTAATTGCTCTCACTATTGTGGTTCAGCTGCCACTGGTGAAGAACTTTTAAGTTTTGGCTCATCAGTTTGTTGAGGCGTCTTCATACACAAGTTACCTCTGGAACTTCGGTTGTTTGTATCTGCGATTTCTATTTGTATGATACATTATCCTAATGCGAGTCTATTATCTAATGTTAAAACCATATTGTTCTAGAACCCTAATGAAGATGGATCATCTAGCATAGGAACGGCCAGGCGAGTCATCAAATCCGACACACAACATACTTCTCACGTAGTGTTAACCTGACCAGAGTGTAATGGAGTTTGCGAAAACGAATGACATCCGATTCATTGTGCAATACACAATCAAGCCATTTCTATGCAGCAATCGGATTTGATCGCAAAATTAGGAAGTTTCAGTAGAATGAGTAATAATTATGGATCAAATGAGACACAGAATAGTTTTGCGATCAAATTCCGGGTTAGGGTTGACAGGAAAGAAATAGTGGATCGAAATATTCCGAACCAATCATATTGCTCGACCCGACTATCTGGTTATCAATCTCGGAAGCATCACTGAAGCGGAAAAAGCACCCTCGATGACTCTAGTCGCAGCCTCATCGGCGCATCTTGAGATACCTGAGATTGTCGTCGAGATGATTTTGGCAGTGAAAGATAAGGGAAAAGAAAGAGATAGTAGATCGAAACATTCCGAACCAATCATAGCTCGACCCGACTATCTGGTTATTAATCTCGGAAGCATGACTGATTCAACCAATGTCTTGAATGTCGTTACCCTTTACTTATCACACCGAAATCGATATACTGTCCTTTGTAGAGATGGATACAGGCTGGTAAACAATTCAATTCAATCAACCGGGAGGTCCGATTGAATTGATTGATGGTTATACCGTGATGGCCAGTTGGATTGACCAATCGATTGAATTGATTGAATTGAATTGACAATTGATACAGCTCTTAGTCATACAGTGTAACAACCTCGCCGTCGCCGTCGCCGTCCTCCGGCGGACTCACTGCCCCGGTATTGTCGGCCGATTCCTCGTTGAAGTCGTCCTTGACCGGGTCTGACCCTCCTTCACGATGATTCTTGGTGTCGAGGTCCGGAACGTCCATAACGCTATCGTGAATGACCCCGGCCTTCAACCACGACCGTACCGTCTGTGCTAACCCGATTGTTGTTGCTTCAAGCCCTGACCGTAGAGGCGTCACCATGAGACCACTTGACGAGAAGAGCCTCTCGCATTCAGCCGACATGGGAGGGATAGATAAATATCCACGGCCATTTGACAAAGACGAGGGTATTCTGACCTCTTGTTGTACCAATATTCCAACGGGTCCTCCACATCAATATCCGTAGTAGCCGCCCTAAGCTGCCAACGCTCGTACTCGTCATCGGGAAGGTCCTTGGGCTCGTCGAGGTCCGGCATCAACGGTGGGCCCACAGTATCGGAATATTGATCGAATGGGCTCACGAATGAAGCTTTGAACTGCAACGGCCGGAAGGTAGTCAGTTGATTGCTGATCGGTCGCTTCTTGTAGTCAGAATCCCATAGTCGTTGGACCGCTGCCCTCGCGTCAATAATCCACGATTCCCGCGTTGACTACTTCGTCTCAAAGTATCGCCACTTGTACCTCGGGTGGAGGGCAACGGCAGCGTAATAAGCCGGACAATTTTCTAGCCGTTGGTAGTACTTATCAAGTAGGTCCCAGGCACAGTTGACTGCAGCCTGCCACTGAATTCTGTAGCTATTTTCGACCTCTTCTTTCTTGGCTTGGGTGGGCCGAAGATCCAACGCGTGTGCCACACGCCGGCCAAGCCCCGGCCCGAGCGTCCAGTGGGCGGCCCGTCAATCCGTCAATTTCATCAATCAACCGGCTCTTCGAATTGATTGATTGATTTACGAAAGTCGGCCCGATTAGGTGTCAATTCAATTAATCCGTCAATCCAGTTGAATTGTTTACCAGCCTGATGGATATAAAGCTCAAAGACGTATTCATGGAACAAATGGACCAATGTTACATCCTCAGCAAGTCAAGCTTACTTCAATAAAATGGCTCCTCACGTTGACACCATCCTAATTCCCGGAACCGTCGCCCTGGTAGATGTTGAGCATACCATCCATTCTCGCCATCTCGATAGGGGAGACAGAGATATTGTGCTGGTCCCAACTTCTTCCAATGATCAAAATGATCCCTTGAATTGGTCACGAAGACGTAAATTGTTGTCTACTGTCTGTGTCAGCTCGTGAGTATATCACTGCAGCCCATACTTAACGTCTTACGCCAGGTATACTCTCTTCATCGGTATTGCCTCATCGGTAGTCTATTCGGTTCTTGTCTCTCTATCCGAAGAAGCTGGAATTCCGGTCGCAACCCTCAGTCAAGGCACAGGATACCTGTTTCTGCTGGCAGGATGGGGATTGTTGTTCTGGCAGCCAATCGCATCGCAATATGGCAAGCGGCCAGTTTACCTAATCTCGGTTTTGGGAGTCTTGGTAAGTACTATCCATCGGAAATCATTCAATGGGGACGCTAATTCTATGCATGCCATGACAATATGGGGGTCAGCCTAAACGAGTGCATTTCTGAAACCTATACTAACGTTTAGAAGTCCTATGGTTTGACAGAGAAGGCAGTGGTTAGCACGCAACGTGTCTTTGGATTTTTCTGTGCTCCGATCGAGTCTCTACCTGAGCTCAGTATTACCGATGTTGTGAGTTACTTGTTGAGTTGGATCAATAACAATATTAACAATAATATATTAACAGTATCACCGAAATCCTGAACATTGAATGTCAATTCATGTAAAATTATAAAAATGTATACACTGGAAAACTAATTTGAAGACTTCAATGTTTCAATCAAGGCGCATGTTGCATTATTATATCGTTTATTTTAGACTGAACGCAAAATTGCTGTCGCCAACGTTTGAATGGAATCAACCAGTGGATCTTCAAATCAATTGATAAGTTTTCAATAATATCACAATCCCCCGTTAATACCTAACCCTAACCCTAACGGCTTGGGCAATTTGATGCTCTGCGACTGCCTTCCAAGGTAACCCTATTCGTTACCTTCCACTACTCATAGACCTATGCCTTTTTGAACAGCAATTCCATCTAGGGGTCCGCTTTGCGGAACGGCGCTAAATGGCGCCACACCGCGCTAGACCACTTTGGGCTTATGCCACACGGAAATTCAGCGCACACAAACATGCTCAGGTTCGTATGAGGTTAGGTCTTTGACTCTCTCAAGTTCTCCGAACTTCAGGTTGCGTGCTTTTTTCCCAGGGCTAGGTGGGTGTCTGCAATTCCCGCACCTCACACTGTGAATGAGCGGCCCAAACAATACAACGGTTGATAGCGTTTATATGACATATAAATGCTGGCCAATTGAATCATCGCCATTAAGAAATGAGAGCTATTGTGAAGATTAAACTTCCCACCTATGTATTTGAGTCACGGTTCAACAGCCCGATGTACATAGCCCTTCAAAAGGGCGAACAAACTAAGTAGCTAACAAAAGACAAGGAAATAGCAAACGTAGGAAGGCAACACGACACAAACCAATGGAGCGGCAAAAGAGACAAAAAGAACACATCAAGAAACCCACCCAGCGCCGGTCGGCGGTTGGGAGAGTCGACGATGGCCCGGCTAACCCTAAAACCCTGGTCGATTAGGGAACCCTAACTATTTTCAACATTCACGGCCGTTCTTGGTTTCGCAGACAACTTCACTTTTGACGACCCCATTTGCTTCAAATACCGACAAACAACACGTTGCCATATTAATTAGAATCCTGGGCACGGGAATGCTGCCCTGAAGCCCTGGCTGACACCATCGCTGCATGTCCATGTAGTCCAGCCAGTGAGGCCTGTTCCAAATGACCCGCCTGCATAATTAAACGTTGCGCCATAAGGTACTTGCTGAATAGTCGTGATGTCGACAGTATAGGGCAACTGTGAATCGATTGCTGTCCCAACATAGACATTTGACATATACCCAATGACATTGCATTCATGGTCGTACAATGCAGCTGCAAATGATGGGTCTACCACCCCTGACAACTGCATGATCATCGTAAACTGACAGGAACCTGCTCCCTGTCCAATGCAATTATTGGAGGTGTCGTAACCAGGACCAAACTGAGCAAGTGCAAACCCCAAGAGTGACATAATCAAAATGATTGGCTTCAGCATCGTGCAATCAACAGCAAAGCAACTATAGTTATATATGAGCCCTGTTCGCTGGAATAAGTACGGCAGAAGACAGCGATACTTACTTGGATGTTAATATAGTAGTTTGAAAGCAGAGTGACCAAACTTGTCCGGGATTATTAGGGATTAGTCTTAACTTCCAAAGATGGAGGGAGACATGCCGGATAATCGAGCCACGTTTTATCCTTTTCAGAACTGGCTATTACATAATGTTGACGTACGAGGCATTTGCCGTCCAACCCAGGCCCGATCAATTCAGCCGTCGAGTGAGGCTGACGCGGACCTTAATAAGATGAAACCGAATCCGCGTTAAGTACCGCTTTCGTGGGCCCAACTTTAACATCCGAAGGGAAAGCACACAGATGTGTTCAGACCGTGAGATAGGGAGCAGAATCGTTATTGACGTCACGAATCCGCGTTAAGTACCGCTTTCGTGGGCCCAACTTTAACATCCGAAGGGAAAGCCGTACGTAACCGTCCAGCCTTCTGAGCTAGCCCGCTTCAAGTAGGCGGAATATTGATCTCGGATATAATCCGAGAGCCTATCCAGCCGCACGCGAAGTGGCTGATTTTGGAGACTCCGCTCAGGGCTAGACCTCTGCACCCCTGAGCTTAGCGCTCAGCAAGCCACATCGGGACAGCAAGTGTGAGTAACCGCGGTCCTGGCTCACCTGCATACGTTTCACCATGTCCGAAGTTCACACGAGACCAGTGTTGTTGTAGTATACACAGTCCTGCTGAGCGAATAAAATTTAGTTTATAAATAACTATTCGCATGTGAGTGATATTCAGTCTCCACTTAGCAGAGTGCGCTCATGCGACTGTCAGCAGCACAGCCTCAGTCCTGCCTTAGCACTGGCGTTTATGACAATTCAGTAGGATTCAGCGTCTCCTACCCGTCTGTCTCGTTCGACCGAGCCACCGATATCAGATGATTGAGTTCTCTCGCCTGATCGATCTAACTACTTTATGCAATTCATCCAATGCATAGCTAAGCGTAACTTCAGATCATGTCACCCTCAAAACCAAGTCTTCTCATCTACCCCTCGACCGTACGTGTCCTGCACTAAGGGGCAAATAGGAATGCCCTAAGAACGGATGAAGAGCCTGAAACGTGCTATTTTAGGGTCTGACTAGGTTGCATGCTTTCTCGAACTTTATGAGTGGTTTGCTTCCTTCATGCTTTGCGTGTTGCGGCATAGTATGGTAGCACTTATTCTGCGCGCCTGAATCGCCTTGTTCTGTGCCTCAGCTAAATTCACGCAGATCAGCAACTTATTTTTGGCACGCGCCTTTACCGCCGGAGAAGGACCATCTAGAATTCATTCTGCGGAGAGCACCGCTGCTTAAGCGCGTGTATTTATATAGTTTCGTAGTTCGCTGTAGATTATGGAAAGGCAAAGATCTAATTCACCTCGACATTCTGTCTTTTGTCACTAAAATGTATACCACCTCACTCCTTACGATATTCTTGACACTCCTTTCCTCAACTCCAAATACCGTAGCTGATCCCATCGACACCCTCTGCGGTCAATATCAGACCGCTTCTACTTCGGTCTTCACTCTGAACAACAATCTCTGGGGTGAATCGGCTGGATCGGGCTCGCAATGCACTTATCTTGACTACGACAGTGGGAACACCATCTCGTGGCAGACAGAGTGGACGTGGTCCGGAGGCAGCTCGAATGTGAAGAGCTACTCCAATGCGGGCATCAATATCGGGGCCACGCAGTTGAGCTCCATCACAAGCATGCCGTCAACGTGGAGCTGGAGGTATGAAGTATCTGCACCAATATATAAATACGAAGGTACTAACCCTATGGTAGTTACACCGGGAATAGCCTCGTTGGTGATGTATCCTACGATGCTTTTGTCTCCTCAGTCCCTTCCACTACTGCCGCCCACGATTTCGAAGTCATGGTCTGGCTTGCGCAGCTTGGAGGCGCGCAGCCCATTGGATATGGCACTCCCATTGCGTCCCCGACCATCAACGGCATCACCTGGAACCTCTACGAGGGCACCAACGGCTGGACGGTCTTCAGCTTCGTCGCCACAAGCCAGGTAAATGATTTCTCGGGCGATGTCAATGCCTTCTTCACCTATCTCATCGACAACCAGGGCATGCCCGCAGGTTACTACTTGCAGACGCTTCAAGCCGGAACGGAGGCCTTCACCGGCTCGGATGCTTGGTTTACGGTCAGCCCGTATACGCTCTCTGTAAACACATGAGATAATATTGCGTCTACATTTCCTTAGTTATAATTGAATTTTCTCTTCTATTCCTTGCGAATTTGTTGCATTTGATCACATGTGAATAAGATGTTTCTTCCAAATGTGCTGCAATAGAGGGTCCTTTTCAGGAAATAAATAGTAGTCTCTCTAAGCGAGACAATTTCTCTGTATGCTCTAAAATCTGGGAGAGTCAAACTCATTTATAAGTATTATAACAGATCTTATATCAAACGGTTCTGTAAGCCTATGTAACGGACTAACGGTGCTGGGTTTGACTGGACGGGACTGAGACTGGACTAGGACTTGATTTGTTTCTCAATGCAAGACTGTATTCTTGGCCTGGGAAACGAGGATAAAAAATAATAGCTGGTCACTAATAAATAATAGTTGGTCACTAATCAATAATCGCTTGTGTATGGTCTGATAATGCTGTTCCCTTCATTAGATGTATCCACGTACAGAGCAGGCTTGTGAGCTTTCTTCGCAACGCATGGCTTGTAAAGCCAGTAGATCGTCGTTGATTTGATGTGCTGAATCCTGAAGCCATACCGCCACGTCCAAGAAGTGCATTGTCGCTTCGTATGAGATGGCCTAAACGGTCCGGTACAGATTGCAGGACTGTGGCGGATGCGAATATCATCCGCCTTTAAAAATTTGCAAAATTCATTAATAGTTATTGTGTATCTAATTTCTTCAAAAATTTCGCAAAGTTCACTAACATGATATTTTCTAAATGGACTCGCTGCAACTTATTTGGTCGGTGATCCCGGCTACATGTGAGACCCTAATTGTTTTAGTAAGTTCCTTGTTCTAAGCTATTGACCTTCATGATTCCTTAAAACTTGCTGCAGTATGGTCTCGAGTCATTTTCTATATTCCTTGCGCACTTCTTAAATCTTCTTTCATCTCTGTCTGTGTACATATTGCATGCAGCACCCTTTCGAGAGAGTCAGTGTATCAATTCAATTCGTCCATATTGTCCTTAAATGCAAAAGAGATGTGGATACTTACACCAGGATCGTAGTAGCCAGTGGTAAACATACAGCATTCCTGTGTATCTCTTTTGTTGTTATGGCTTGTGACAACTGAGCACCATCTATCCGGGTGTATTGTCGCTACGGTGCTGTGAAGTATTTAGCTTAAATGCTTGACTTGGTTGTGGAGCTACATCTGGGATAAAAATAGCCTACCTGGCCTGGCGTCGAACAAGACGAGAGAGGCTATGGCAATGGAGAGCAGCTTCATATTTGTGTGCTTGTATTGTGGTTATGTGCGGAGTAAAAATGAAATTACGCAAGTCGAGTTGAAATCGTATAATCCTTGGTGTAGGAGATACTTTCAGCATTAAAAGGAGTCGAACATGACTTCGGCACCGCTGTTGATTTTGTAGGAACCCTTGGACACCGACTCACACGGCCCTGAATCCTATTGCAAAATGTCTCCGACAAAACGAAATGGAGAGCGGCCACATGTGCACAAGCCTATTATTATTTATTATTATGACGATGTGAGGACCAGACGATGGGTTGCGGCTGAGAGTGTCTTCGATTGTGTGCGGCTGAGAGTGTCTCTCCTCATTTGAGGCTGAACTATATTTATTCGTTTGTGTTCTCTCTTTTCCGAACTTCTGTTCTCTTTTCTCTTTGTCGATACTACAATTTATAGATAGTTATCTAGTAGCCAATTCGCATCTTCCCAACGCCTCACCGTAGGTTCTGACATATGATCTTTCAAATAGTAGTATCAGCAGAGCTAGAGTAGCGTAAGACTCTAAGAACGGGCAGTTAATAGGACGGTACTGCTGCTTACGAGTGATGAAGAAACCTCATGCCCGCCACTAGGCCTATCTGGGTGACCTTGTGGCCCACAACAGAGTCGGCAAGAAACGGAGAGAATTCGGGGAGATCCTTGCAGATCAGTATTTAAAGCTCTAATGAATTTCATACAAATTCCTATCTTGGGATTGCTAGTATATTCGAGAAGACGTATATATGTATATGTATATCCCGGGACTACAACTCCCTCGTAGATCCCATATACATACCTACTATTTCAATACCGTTAAAACTACGCCTTACTTCAACCGGAATTGCTTGACTGCACGGCGAGGATCAACCGAAGACGAGGGCCGCTCATAATGTTCGACATGCGTTCCATTCACCTCCAGGATTCTGTCTAGGTAGACTCGGAGCAGAAGGCTAAGTGCAGAGTTTATGCAGTCAATACTCATGGCCCAAGTGTGAACAGGTCGGAATTGAGTTGATGAACGGTCAAATACAGTCTGTTCGTTGGCCCTGACGTAGGCACCATAAAGTACTGCTATACGGCCACTTCAGCTCCTGGCAGCCGACAAAGACAACTTCTCCACCCAGCCGTCACGCTACGGAGGTCTCCAAGTAGTCACAGCGTACTAATCATCGGTATTCCCAACAGAGGGACCCCAGAGAGGTCAGCATAGAACGAGAACGATATTATCTCTCCATCCGAAGCGACGCGCTTTCCGGGGGTATGCAGGCGCTGCACAAACTTGGTCTACTGGGCTCATGCTTGCCGCCAGCTACACCGGCACTCAAGGAAACGCAGCTGGGTTCACGTTGTGGGATAAAGACAGGAACGAGATTATGAAGATGAGACAGGAACGAGATTATGAAGATGACGCGCTCCCCGGTTGAAGACTTGTCTGCATCCTCAATGCGCATCGCACGTAATGTGCTACGGCGAATGCTCGTTAACGCTGTATTGTCTGAGGACACAGTATAATGGATGGCAACCTGCACGGGAGCAGTTCAGCTCCCCAACGGTAAAGTACAGGTTCAGCTGAGTAATGGCCAGGTGGATGAGTGCGATCTCCTAGTGGCCGCCGACGGCGCACACAGCAGGATACGTTAAGTCCTTCGGCCGGACGACAATCTTCAATTCGCCTGTGCCGTGTGCATTGCCGGCAACTCTAGATTTCCCAGCGGCGTTCCTGAACCAGTCAATCGGGATTGGGGTAATATTATTCCTGTATAAAACTATAAATAATCTTTTGATACTAAATAAGAATTTCGATTACTTCAATCGCTAGGTGTGCGAATTGACCATATGCGCAAATTACCCGTGGAATAAGCTGACTAACTGGACCCACGTTCGTGCCTCAGGTTCAACAGAATCTCTCAACTGTCATTCTGAAAATGTACCAAGTCATCATCCCTGTCTCCCCCGCTCCTGTCCTTGCTGCCTGAGGCTCCTAGCTGCATGTCACAGCCGTGACAGATATATTAGTCCTCCTTGACGCCAACCTTTCCCACGTGACGCAACCCTAGGAAGCTCGCTAAGCAAACCACCACCATGCCGCCGAAGATGGTCCAATACGCAGCGCGGTATCCCTGCAGAAGAAGGGGCGTATTCGCATCAGTCGCGGAGCTGCCGTCGGCACTTAAAGCGCTCACGACGTTGTGGTCGTGCGTACTGACGGAGGCCGCGATAGCGGCGGTGACGGCGAGGCCGATTGAGTTGCCTAACTGCGAGATGGTGTTGAAGACACCGCCGGCCAGCGCCTGCGAGTCGGCGGGGAAGGCGCGGCAGATGACGAGGCTGGATGCCGTCCATAGCACTAGGAGAGATTCAGATCAGCTTCAATGTCGGTCTTGTTAAGAATGCAGGTAATCTCTAACATAGAGGATTACCGGAGCGTAGTTCAAAGGAGTTACTCACCATCACCATTGATTGGACTCAGAGTAATGGCGACGAAGGCCGCAGTCCAATAAGTCCATTCAGGCGACGCAATCGCCATCAGGATGGGTGACACTGCGGTGATTACTGCAGCTATCCCTAGCAACATGTTGACATTCACCTTCGCAACTAGATAAGCAGCAATGATGTTGGTAAGCACACCCACTACGGCCATAGGCAAGAAGCGAATGGACGCCTGCAGCGCTGAGATGTTCTGAACGTCCTGGAAGAACAGGGTAGATATGTACTGAAAGGCGTTGAATGCGGCCCACGTGAAGAACATGGCCATACAGATAAAGAGAAACGGCAGATTCTGCCATAAGGCGTTTGGAATCAAGGCTGCCTTTTCGCGCTTCACCTGCCGCCTAACCCAGAGGGAGAAGGCGGGGAGGAGGAGGATGGAGATAGCGAGCAGCACTATATTTTGGGGTTGCGAGATGTTCTTGTAGCTAAGTGTGACCATACTAGGAAGCATTTAGCGGAGTTCGAACTTGACAGCACAATAGGACACAGGACAAGACTCACGCAAGAACATAGGATAGTAACCCAAGGGAGGTGGCGAGGATCGCTACGCCAACCCAGTCGATATCGTACGCGAGCCGGTGCCACGTAGCTTTTGACAGTTTCTTTGAATCCGCGTCCGACGGAAGGACAAAAATGGACGCTACGAACAACACTGCATCGACGATAGCAGTGATGTAGAAGCCCCATCGCCACCCAATCGTGCTGCTTAAGACGCCACCGAGGATCAGTCCTAGTGCATAGCCTAAAGGCTGGCCCATACCCGTCGCTGCAAAGGCAATGTTTCTCTTAGGCCCGGGAGGAAAGGACGAGGTCACTAGCGACATAGATGTCGAGAGACACATGGCCACAAATAGCCCTAGAAGGGCACGAAAGACGATAAATTGGTCGCCAGTGCGGGCAAGTCCGCATGCGAGGATTAGAGGGCACGAGACGCCGCTTCCGATCAACCACATCCTCTTAGAGCCGATGACGTCAGCAACAGAGCCCAACGCTAACAAGGTGCATCCTGCGGACAGCGCATACACAGATGCCGGCCAGAAGATAAGGTCGCGGTCTAGGTTGATGTCGGTTGAGATGCGAGGGAGTGCGGTGGTCAGAATTCCTGTTCCCGAGACGCTAATAAAAGTGACGCCAGTTATAATAGTGATAATCCAGAATGACTCTAGCATTGTCTTACCATCCTTATTATCGACGGAGGCGCACTCTGATGGTATCTTATCGTCTAGTCCTGGTAGCTCTACCACCGGTTTTGTAACTTGCTTGACGCTCATTTCATGATGCGGTTCAGGTGACAAAGCAGGCGCCGTCGTCGCGATGGTCGTCATCGCAGTGGTCATTCTCAGTAATCTTGCAGTAGCCGTCTAAGAATCTTATAGAGAGAATACAGAAAGAAAAGAACTGGAAAATGATAGTCGTAGTCAGCAAGCGGAACAGAAATGTCAGGATGAGTGTCGCGGCTGCGCCTTCGCCGATGATTGGCTCGTTATGCGCCGCACCGTTTTTCTTCTCGTAGCGCAATAAGCCCTACGAACCCCTTTTATCACTCTCCTCTTCTCCCTCTGCCCCCTCTTTCTTTTCCATCTTTAGTGATTCCTTTTGTAAAATATCTATTTATTAGAAATATAGCGTTACGCCCTCCACATTAAGAATCACTCTACTTTCACTGGACATTGGAACTTGAATGGTAGACTACAGATCCCCATCGCCGGATAGCCCATCGGATAACTACTACTCGCCGTGGGGTACCTGCTGCCTCGGTAACTATTAGCGGGACATTTCAGTTTTGGATGAGCAATGATTACTCAATGCAGGGTATTCTAATGAGGGAATTTCTTGTATTACAATGGCTGGCTGCGGCTGACCAAATAGTTACCACTCTCTCAATACTAGAGAGTTGCCTTTACAGGGTCCCCTCCGACCGCTTAAGTGCTCCAATTTATTTTCACACGCGTACACAACGTACCCCGCCACCCCCTCTCAGTTGTATCAGCCACTCAATTTGTTCCCAGATGTCAGCAAGGTAGTTGAGGACTGGGACTAGCAGTGACATCATCACAGGCCGGCGCCTATCTGTGTACGCGCTGACGAGGTCCATCAGCGGCGGCGAGTTTTTCAAGATGTGGACGCTGTCCTGATTCCTGACCCTGTCTGGCGCAAGTGTGAAAACAGTTCGCGCCTTCCAACCCTTGCCCCGAGTGCTGTTTCCCCCTAACCTTCTAGTTGACATTGACGGGAACGAGGAGTTGCAGCGAGGGATGCAAATAAAACCCCAGCCCTCAAAACCACGGAAACGAAGGCAGCGACTGCTGTGAATAATTTCAGCGTAACATAACAACCTAAAGCAGTTTAGCGGCTCAAGTTGCACGGCTTCTGAGCGCGTACCGTAACTGTGAGGGTGGTCCCTCTGATTTACGTGCGTGAATTTCTAGCGCTATCTGCAATGCAAATCCACAGATGGATAGGCAACAGAGATAGGTCCTGACTTGTTAAAAACAAGTATCTGATTGTGTGCAAAGTAGTACGATATTAATTATGAACTAACTATACGTCTATTGTGGGAAGATCTAGAATGCTGTATGTATTCATACGTAAACCTGACTATCCAACTGTCGCTCGACTACTCCCCCGAGTCCCGAGCAACCCCATCGCCAAGCCCGCCGACCGCCCGTTTGCCAAGATTTGCTTGAGTGGCGTCGTAAATTCCGGCAACCCTCAGAATCTAAAAGCAACCCAAACCGATCGCTTAGGCAAATAATGTATGCTGACTGCTTATAGGAAGCGGAAAACGTTTACAGTGGCAACATCGGAAACACTACGCTAATTTAGCTACTTAGTATTTCGTACATGAAGAGTCTGGCCCCTAGCTCCGGTCCCCGGACCAATTACTCGGCTATCCTTGGCTAGCTTTGCCCCTCCCGACGTCATCACGTTCAGGGTTGTGAACCGACGGCTGAATTTAGTGATTTCCTTGAAACTGAGCCGCCCATTTTTTGCCCCCATGGCATCTACTCAGCCCCTCTAACTAAGTCACCACCGGAACGTTTCTTGCTCATTGGTGGTCCTGACCCGCCGGCTCAGGTGTGGGTTGAAGGTCCTGGCCCCTCTAAAGGCTCGACAACCCATTGCTACGAATTAGGCCATCAGTGGGGTCAATTGACCGGGATTTTGAACTGAGAGTAGAAAACGCTCTCACGGTCTTAGGTAGAGTTCCATGACCGAATGGTAGGAAACATTCGCGGGGTGCGCCAATTCTATTCGGAATCTTTAGTTATTTAGTTTTATTAAAGCAAGGTAATAAATCTCCCGTATTATTCCATGGGCGTTTTCTGCAAGTCAAACTGTTGTAAGCTGCTGCTGCTGCACTAGTTCGTAGTATCTTCCCGGACTCTCCATCAACTGCTGAGGTGTACCCTGCTCCACGACCATTCCTTGATCAATAACGAGAATGGCGTCTGAATCACGAATAGGGTTCAACCGATGCGCGATGGAGATAATAGTAGGCTTATAGGTCAAGTTACCCAATGCATCCTTAACCGCCTTTTCAGATTCCACGTCAAGAGATATTCACCTGCCTTATCACGAGTATTTGCAATTAGAGGAACTATGGTCTAAATTCACGCGGGGACAAGGATTTCGGAGGATCAGAAGTATTAAATTTGAGACCCGTTTGCTTTCCAAGATTTAGCTGACTATTTTCGATTTTGCAGGTACCCATATTTGGCATACAACAGTTATGCTGAGACGGTGACTGTGGTTACTGTCCCGCGCGATCTCCACGAAGCTGCAGTCGTTGAGCTTGGACCCATGATCTTGGCCAGTACTCGAGAATACCGCCCACACCACCAAACCGCCCAGCGCACAGCTGTGAATTGGATAGAATCGTGGGGTATTTAGAATGGCCATGGCCACTAAACGTAGAACTCTGCCTTTCCTATGCCATTTGAACCACGGTATAATAAATATTATGACTGATTGACGCAGTGATTCCAATTATCAATTTATCATGACGTCAATTTTAGCACTAAGTATTCAATCGGTCTGAGTTCACCCGGAACTTATAACATGATTATCTTTACCCAGTCTTTCCTCTTCGTCAGGGCCAGCGGTATCTGAATAATTGGATGCTACCAAGCCTCGCAACTTTCTCTCAACATAAGAGGCACCTGTAACTAGCCAATAGTCACCACCCGTGTTTCCGGAATTGAATTCTTCTTCATCTTCTAGAATGGCAAGTATCGTCTGAAAAGCGTTTGACTCACGCACTACATAACCAATAGCTAGGTGAACGTTGCATAATAACGAAGAAGGACCAGGAACCACGTGAGATTACTTCGGGAAGGTCTATGTCCGGGTATAATTTTCTAAGTCGGTAAATTTTGTCTCGATATTCGATACCAAAATGAAATGAACCAAATGACGAATGCGTAGTTGGATCTAGCAACAACCCGTTGGAAGGATCATTGATTTGGCTACCAGTCAACAGCGTCTCTACAGATTGACCGGCAAATATAGAGAGCGCCTTTCGTAGTCCTGCGTGACTGCTGGCGCTGAAGGGAATAATATGCGCTCCTTGGAGAGTTGCTGATGAGAAATAAGTCGTGCCAGGTGGAGGTCGAGGTGATGGTATATCTCTCACTTTCCCGATTAGAGATACAACGCCATCGCGATCCAATAACTATGTATTTGTTAGCCGTACTCAATCATTCTGAATATATATTCACCTTGCGCCTGAAAGTAGTTTGATTTCTTGTAGCCGTGCTTCTATCTGATGGTGTCGGAGTACGAGAAGGGGCCATCATAGTTACAATAGATCCAAATAAAAATCTCTAGTCCAACTGATGACAGACGCCCTCAAATCATCAGACTGAAGGAATTTCGAGCGTACTTCCTGCCATGTCCGAGGTCGACGAGGGACAAAGCCACTCTCTGGCGATGGTAATACCATGTGGGCATCGCAGGGACTTAATAATTTCCTTAATATTTCAATCTTCTTCAGCGAATCTGTGGCGCGTTTCCATAAATCGTCGGCGAGTGAATCACGGTCATAACCCCACCGCAAAAGGGCGGCCGCGATTGGACGCACGTCAAAGGTGCGATTATGATAGTCAAAAGCAAGGAGAACTTCACACGGTTCCAAAATTGTTATAAGTGTCTCGGTTAGGGTCTTCTCGGTATAATCCAGCTCAGTCATATTGTCAAAGTTATGTCGAAACCTCCGGCGCAGGATACGTTATCGTCAAGCCATCTCCAACAGCCAGTGACATGCAAATCGTGCAGGATTACTCTGTAGTTGTAGCACCTTTGCAGATCTTACCTATCAACTAATGATAACCCTTTGTTGCTTGGCTAGTATATGAGTAGAGGGCAGCCGCTTGAGAGCACGTCTTACTCGTCCCAAGTACTCTAAACCTTAAGCATATGGGCAAGGGTTCCTCCAGGAGCAGCAAACCAACGCTATCATATCAACCAGCCTTTACCCCTAACCAGAAACAGCATGTAAATATTTACTCGAGCGCGATGGAACGCGTTAAGAGGGGCGTAAAAATTGAAATTATTTCGATGCTTCGAAAAGCTCATCTACCGCAATTGACAGCACTATTCTCAGCTGCAGTAAATATATACAATGGATCATATTTCAGCAGGAACGTCAGCCAATATAATAATACGGTTTCAGCCGCTTGGAGGGCAAAGCGGCATCCCGCATCTTTCCTTGGATGTCGGCCTATAAGGACTCGGCTGCCTTCACACTCGACAATTTTACAAACAACCCGTACGGCCTTCGAAGGCCCCGCCTTGAATGACAAAGCGCTTAACACGTTGAACACCCTTCGTCAGGGTGATCGCCCGTTTAGCGAGCTTACCTTCCACCTCGAAGCTGGTGGTCATGAATGGGACGATGACGTGAAGAAGGGTTACATCCTAGCGGCTGTGAACGAATCCTTACGAGATAAATTAATCAGCATTGAAGAGAAGCCAACGTATGAAGGCCATTGCCTGCAAATTCCATTTTTTGCTTATAGTTAAGGACCAATGTACCCCAGAAGTTTACTGAGGTACCACATTACCAAATTTCTAGTGAGGAACAAGAAAATGCCGTAACCTGTAAAATTTCCAATTGATATTTTACTTTATTTTCAGCATCATAACCGAAAAGTTGGCGATGCTACTACACGTTGGCAATGGACGATTGTCGCGACTAACTATACGTACGGTCCATGTTGACTAGCAGTGCCGCCACGGCATTTTCATTCTTCAAATTTCGTCAGCTGACATTTCTGTGATAGGTTTGTCATAGGTAAGTGCTTCAGCTAGACGTAGTGTTCGCAAATGTATTTGCATGTCTTGTTTCCAAGACAAATAATTTTCTTCACCGCGTAATTTTACAAAGTCACCGTAGAAGCTTGACTTTGTTAAGATAGTATGTGCGTCTGTTGATGGTTCATTGTTGTCGTAGACCCTCAGGGCTCAAAACCTTTTGCGATGTTGTAAAACATCAGGACCACAGAATTGACCTCCATTAATGTTTCTTCGAGTCCTATTCTTTAACATGGCCCAGTCGCCAATTTTTCCTTCCATATGTTGGGCAGCGACGAAATAATTTCATCAGGGTTGCTACCGCGTGGACTTCGAATCCCTGTGCCTGTCTTTTGGCAAATGCTTTCAGTTCTCGTCACTAACCGATATGAGGATCCGAGCCATATGAAACACAAAGTAATAGGGTTAGGGTCACCTATTGGGATACACGGACATTCGCGCTCGATATGATGATGTTCTCTTACAGCAATTGCATCAAAATACCGATGTGTTCGAGTGCCCAGGGCAGCGGTTCTAACCAGAAACTTTAAACGAGGCATTGATAGCAATATTCCGTCTCTCTCGCTATGAGATCAATTTCGAATATCAGGGGCGTATCGAGAACTCAGTCCCAATTGCTCTCGCGCTGCTGTTACGAGGTTACAACCACCAATCAATTTCAGATGATCTCTGGAATATTTAACCAGGACTCTCGCGAAAAGGACCTCCCTTCTGGATATATTGTCACCGATTGGTGCGCCCTTTGAAACACTTACCGCGGTTATCGGTGTAACTCCGCAAGTATCTCTGACATGGCAAGAGGTTTCAGATAGGATTCATCACTCCGTCAATCTGAGTAGGGGAATAGCGACTTGGACGCGTGGCATGTATGTGGATTTGTTGATTCCGATGCAGCTCAAGAGAAAAACTCCCACGCCAGCCAGTACAAGTACAGCTTCGAGGAATCAATCGCTTTTCAAGCGGAAGGTCTGCAGGTAGTGCTCTGACTCTGACGTAGAGCTTACTAATATTCGTTTATTTAGCTTCTCGAACGGGATGGCAGTATGTCTGTTGTGGGAGGGGTGATGGAAGAAAGTGAATTAAGGGACGATATGCCAGATCCTCCTTATGGCACTAGCAGACTGATCGCGGCTCATATTATCCCGTTCAGTGCAAGCAGTCGCCCTCGCTTAAGACGTTTGCTTTCTGTATTGCGGGCCAGAGTCCGAGAGATATGGAGCGTTTATTAACTGGCGAAAACATCAACGATCCATCTAATGGTTTACTATTAGACCTTGAAAGTCATCAGGCATTTGATAAGTACAAGTTTGGTCTAGAATGCCAAGATAATCACTACAGCATCAGAATATTAATTGCGCGCAGGTTCCTACCTCTCATAGTTCGCCGTCATGATGACGGTGATGCGGTTTTTTTTTTTTGGTTAGGGACCTCAAGATCATGCTCTTCCTTCCCCTCTGTTTTGCAATATTCATTTGGCTATTGGGCGTGTGTTGCATGAGAGCGGTGTAGCAAGATTGATAGATGAGATCCAGCAAGACGAAAATGACGTGAAGGATGGGCATGTTGAAGGTGATCGGTGTCTTGCGGTGAGCGCTTCCTATCTTGAGAGAGAGCTGCGAGGCTTGCAAAGGGATGATGACTCAAGTGTCGATTTGGAGGACTATCACACGGACACAGAAAGTCAAGAGCGATTTCCGTTTAGGATGTGTACACAGAATAAAAATCCTAATCAGCATTATCAGTAGACATCGGACTTTATTGAATACAGATACGTTTCGAACCCAACAGCACAAGATGACGAGAACTCAAAAAGGGATATGCGCTTCCCCAGTTCGCGGGCGTGTTCCATCCCCCCCAGAATTAACCGGAAAGACAGGAAACATTGCAGACTCAAAAATTCCACACACGAACCGGATGGCGTAGATCGCTTACGCGCCGTGCGTGACCGCAATCTGTCAGGATCGCATCGTTGAGATTGTTCGATATCTATTTGGGACTATATGATATGTAATGTGGGATTCAGTTGGGATTGTTCTCGCTTGGGTTTTGGCGGTGAGTTTGTGTTGGCGTCGCTCTTTACCTCTGTCCTCATCGTTCGTGCATACTTTGCTGGCTCGCCATCTTCGTACGATTTATACTATATAGTACGATTAGTTTACGATTAATGCCTCATTTTACGATTAACTTTACGACAGGGTGATACCGTCAGGGGCCAAGCTCCTGACAGTTTAAATAAACCGAGTACTTTTAAGCCAAATATGAGTCGGGCAGGTTCAAAAACTATGCACAAAGAGCCAGTCACGCTGACAGTTGCCTGATTGACGAGGTCGGACCCTGAAGTGGAGTTCCAGAAGTTGACAACCATGGAATACATGTGTGCAATCACAAGATGCGATGACGTATACAACTCCCAACCTCCAACTTTACTGCATCCGAGAAATCACAGCATCACTTGGAAACTTGCTTGTTGGCAATTTGGCCTTCATCCTTGCAGAATTTAATGAGACAAGTTTCCTGCTTGGCAGCTTCACGGAATATCCGGTTGGAGTCAACTTGCGCGCCGAAGAAAACAGCCTACGCCGCAACCCAAGGCGCAATATTGCCGGACGCGACAAGGCAAATATCACGCAAATGCGACTGTACATCTAGTCACGTTCCGATCGGCATTATAGAAAAGAGTGAAATTTTTCAGAGGTTGGTTGTCCGTTGCCTGGCCTGAGAATTATCGGATTCTGGTACTGCCTCAGCGTTATTCTGTCTAGTGAATATTGAGTCGTTAGTACGGAAAAATCGAGTCAAATGCTTCGATCGGTTTGGCACAGACCTGTGCGTCCTGGGTGCCGGCACAATGGGTTCAGCAAAGGTTTCTTGCCGTATGACCGTTCAATTATTCAGTCGACTTCACTGGCGTTAATACGTACCCAGAAATTAGACAAGTGCGGTGATACGCAGACCGTTTTCGGGTCGCAAGCTCGCTTCTGGGGTTCTCGACAAACGTGGAAAAGGGCAGGAATCAATACATTTCGATGCCTCGTCGGTTGCACGATGGGCGACTTTTCGGCATTATGGTTTTTGCAGACTAACTACCCGGACATTGGTATGGGCGTGGTGATGGCAGTGTCAAGTAAGTAACAAAAAGCCCTCGTATCGGAAGAGCAGCCTAACAATACACAAATGAATAGTGGGAGCCGGTCTAGCGTCGTCCATGTTACTGGAGACTGTCCTGCTTCGAATGGGACGGGATCAGCTGAGCTGGAAAGCAGCTGCAACGACAGCGGCAGGCATGAGTTTGGTATCGATGGTGGCGATGGAGGCGGTCGAGAACTTGGTTGATTATCACTTGACGGGTGGAGTTGTGGCTCTGGATGATCCGCAGTTCTGGATAGCAGCCGCGATATCGACTGGGGCCGGTCTGGTGGCGCCGCTTCCCTACAACTACGCTCGCCTGCGAAAGCATGGAGTCGCCTGTCACTGATACAGTTGCGTTGCATTTGAGTGAAGTTGGATAGTCTGTCCGCCGAATTTTGTCGTTTCGTAGGTTTGTCCACGCGACAGCACTCATTCATAGATAGTGAAGGGTTAGTTGGTCTTTTGCACGAGTGAAGTTCAGATAGAACGCTTAGCCGTGATATATATCTGCAAGTTTGGGAACCATTAAGCTGCTGCAAGACTCTTGCTTCAAGGGACAAGCGGAATCGCACGCGTATGAGAAAACGTCCACAATTCACACGTATATGCATAGAGTGAGTGACAAAACATTGATAACCTGACAAAGATTACTTGCATCCGAGCCTGCCTGTTTATACCGACAAGTTCATTTTATTAAGATATTAAGTTAGAAGAAGGTTTCATAAGATCGACCAGATGGTCTGGATATGATTCCATTTTGTGCTGTCAAACCTCTAGAACTTAGAAGAACAGGCAAACTCTTAAATATAAAGTCAATTTTTCGCTGGTATTTAACGTTATCAGGTGGCTGCAACGACACGGTCCTTGGCGTAAGTTCAGGTTAGTTCAGGGGTGGTTCCAATATGATAAGTGAAGAATAATTGACAATAATGCTAACTTAATAAATAATAATAAAAATAATTTAATTTATCGACGTACCCACATATGGCACCCTTCATTGCGGAATATGGCAAATGGCAATAGTCGTGGTGGCTGTCAGAAACACGGTGCAATTGATAAGGAACCAACAGTTTATTTATAGGCAAGGTGAACAAAACTCGTGAGGTTTTGTCGCAGTTCTGAAGCTTGTTACTCAGTTTCGTTTGCACCCTACAATTTGACCGTGCTCAACAAGTCCTCTGAACAGCACTGGCGAGTTAAATATTTGACTATTTCTTTATGGGTACATTACAGATATAATTTAAAGAATATTCCGTCAAATAATCTAGATAAATGCGGCGATCTTGCGTAGGAAGATCGTATTGTGGCGTACCTTGAGCCCCCACAACACTTTGTCTAGCGGCTGCTGCGCCGGCTGAATCATTTTCACCAACATCGTCCTGGCTCCAACTTTTTGGAGTGGGGCCACCAGTCCCTTTCCTGCCCACTTCCCCGTTTGTTACAATATAGATATTTACGATTTCTTCTGCACTTCAAAGTCAACTGGCGAGCAGTTTGTCAACTGTTGGCCTCCGGTAATGACTGCCCGGATCCTGTCCAAGGCGACCGCACAGGGCGCGTTGGGCGCCACAGGCATCCTCGCGCTAGTGTTGAGCATTATAGTCGGCCTCAACATCTACTACGGCTCCTTTCTTCCTGTCCAGTCCGCATCGTTCTCCACCTTTGTCGACAACCCAGTCGATCTCAAGTCTGCCGCACACCAAGCATCTCTGGCAAAGCATGCCCAAAATGCGTCGCTCGGCTTTGGCGAGATCGTCTACATCTCCATGCCCGACCGAACCGACAGACAAGACGCCATGAACCTACTCGCCTACTCGTACGGCCTGAAACTAAAATTATTACCTGGCGTCAGCGGGGCAGATATATCCTCCAAAGCCATCCCCGATGAAGTACCGCAACGACTCCGGGAGTCCGAACTGGGCTGCTGGCGCGCTCACGCAAACGCATGGCGATATCTTCTTGAATCCGACATGGACACGGCCCTTGTTTTTGAGGACGACATCGACTGGACGCCGGACGTCAAGCAGACGTTTGAGACCCTGTCGCTGCAGATGCAGAACTCAACCGTGCGACTCCTGGAACCGTCAGATTACGAGCGCGCGAATGCACCGTATGGACTCGATTGGGACATTTTGTACGTTGGGTCGTGCAAGCACGGTGCCAATCCTGATTTCAAGCCCCTTATCCAGATATGGGACGATCCCGATGTTCCGGATGCCAGACACCTCACCCAGAAGACTCTTCAAGCTCTGAAGGAATTTGGATTAACTGACGCCGAGATCGGCAAGAAGCGTGTGCTTGTGCCTGCATATCGCACTGAATGCAATACCGCCTATGCAATCACGCGACAAGGGGCTCAGAGACTGCTGTTCGCAATGTCATATGCCGGCCTGCATGGCGCAGTTGATGAGGATATGGTTCGGCTTTTCAGAGAGGGACGGCTAAAAGGGTATTCAATTACTCCGCCTGTATTTAGCCAGTTCCGGGTTGGCGGTGCAAAAGATACGGACAATAAATCACCTGGAGATCCGCGCCTGGGACATACGATTAACGGCAAGGGTAATCTCCGCGGGTGGAGTTATGATATTAAGGGGTCGGCACGACAAGCGATGGTAGCCAGTTTGCAAATCAATGTTTGGGAAGATTATAAGCGCGTTAGACCGGATACGTTTGTTGGCGCTAAGGAGTCAAGTTAATAGAACCGAATATGTATATTAGACAATTGAATATGTGTCCTGTTATGTTCTCGTGCGATTGCCATGCCGCCTCTCTTTGGACTCTGGTCTCCGACGAACGCTCTATACCAGCGCTTATATTCCTCCATATCGGCTTTCCTTCGTCTTGCGATAAAATGGTTGTCACCCCGAGCGTTGTCGTCGAGGCCGCCAACACTGGTCGTAGATCGCGTTTACTCATATTAGCTCCATAACCAGTGCAGTATGCTCTCAGATGCTCCGCATTGAGACATTCAATGTCAATCTGTATATAATGTGGAAGATTATGCTAAATGTAACTGTAACTGTAAACGAAACCGCCTTGCAAACTAGGCCACAAAACCCTTAGTTTGTTGATTGCACCACGACACCCTCATTTTCAACAACCCCATATGGAGGAGCCCTTACCCCAGTTCAGCGGGTGAACGCCTGGAACTGCTTAACCACAGCATCCAATTGGCTTTCGATACGAGGTCCAACAAGCCGCGTCCGGAGTCAGTTTTCAGATCGAAGCGAAATTACCGAGCGAGCAACGAGTGCCGAAGATCCGGCACATGTATTAGAGTGAACAGATCAATAGATCGCATCGCTTACCCTGACGAGTCTTACGAGTAGGACATCCTCTCCTGGCAGGCTTGCAGGTTCTCTTCTCTTGACCGGCCAAGACTCCTGCTTCTTACCATAACTGTTGCTAACCTAACCTGTCGCCAACTAGGCTATTCTAAAATGTTCAGTAGTTTTCGTGTCAACCCGCCTTTATCTAGTAGCTCTTCTGCTGAGGCGCGCGCGAATTCCTCCACGACTAACCCAGGGACATCGGTGCAGTTGCACGGGTCGTCGCATCTAGCCGGATCACCGACTCCTGGATGTTTACGAAGAAGAAGGAGTCATTTCAGCAAAGATATGAAGGTAACTCTGGTCCGAATTTGCATTCTTCATCAAAACGAGTATGTACGAAGAGGGAGGTCAAAGTTTTGGAGGGATATTGCAAGGGTGTTTGAAGCCGAGACCGGTAAGCAAGAGACTATGGCAGCTTTCATCACGATCTTACCAGGGCAGGTGTTCCAATTAGGAAGCCGGGTCAAACGGTCGAGCGCCTTATCAGAGAACGGCGCGAGCAGCGCTATCGGTCGGGCATTGCCAGGGCAGACGCACAACTAAACCGAGCTCTGGATGTTTTCATGCAGCGCTACGACGAAGTTGAGCAGGAGGAGCATGAACTGTCTGCTCAAAAAGAGGAGCTAGCGGAAATCAAACGGAGGACCAAGGCAATCCGTAATCAAATGATGCATGGTCAAGAAACAACTGACGACGACGACAGTTGGAGCGCAAGTGAACCTCAGTCTTTAGCCCGCCAGAAACGTTCTCGGCTATCTAGGACCGATAGTATAGCTACGACAAAGCGCACCTCCACGGATGCAGTTAGGGCCCTACAATCATCAGGTGATACTGATTATCGTGACTCAACATCATTTGAGCGGATAACAGCGTTAGAAGTCCGAGTCCACGAAGTCGATAAGAAGGTGACGGACTTGTCCAAGAAAGTCGTTGACACATTGTCATCCATGCAGGATGACCTGAAAAAATTGCTGGAAAAATAGGAGGTTGCGACTAATTGTCCTCTTTGCTACTTTGCTGTGCATTACTTACTGCTGTGCTTGTGATTTTATTTAATCGACAACTTCATAGCTATCATAACCGGGAAATGGTATAGCAATAAAAAGGCCTTGCTCATATGATCTACTCCAGCGATAAGTAGTGTTCTAATGTCCGCGGAGTGCAGCCAAATGACCGAGTAACTTCGTTTCTCTGCTCAACTCAAGTCTGAATATTTGTTAGCAAGACTGAAACAGCAGCCACATGCGTAGGCAGTTATCGTAATCCATATTCGTAACCGTTGTAGGCCTGTTGGCTCAGGACCAAGCCGAAAAGCTGTTCGACCGCAGCAGTATTTGTCGGCGAATACAAGGCACTTTGACTTGGCGAGTGACCGGGTGTTGTTTACAAGATAGACAGGACGTTTTGGCGATCCCGGACCATTTCAGGGTAACTGGCTATCCCATGCGGCTCATTACTATAGTGGCGATGCTGGTTCAGCCCCTGCTCCATAGTTATATCGGTTAAGTCTCCGTCAATTTAAACTCATTCAACGGTATAATACATGACAAGCAACAGAGCTAAAGGTCGAAATGTCCACTTGTACGTCTTTTCAGAGCCTGATAAGCCAATCGGTGGATTGAAACTGAATCCATCAGTAACGGAGAGAAGTTTTCTCTACATGCTGAGAATCCTCATTGTGGCCACAGGTCCCTATAGAGTCACATTGCGCAGTACCGGGGACGACGTGATGCCAACAGAGGACGCTCTCAAGCCAGGTCATTATGACCTACGACCCTATTCTCCGAGAGGTGGGATATATATCTTGTTCAAAGTCCTTGCGTGTGCAGCTATTAACATTTTCACAGACAAGATAGCTCTGACAGACGAGCCATGCATTACTCGAATCCTTTCCAGAACTAACACTGGCAGAGACGAAATTTTCCGAGCTCGAGTCCGCGCGAGAGACGGAAAGTGCGTGATAACTGGCACTGTAAACATTAACGCCCCTGATGGTATTTGGGGGGGATTTGAAGCGGCCCATATTTTTCCACTGTCGAGCGAAGATTATTGGGTTCAGAACGGATATTCGCAGTTGGTTACGATAGAGTAAGCGAATGCGACACTGGAATAAATTCTTCCCAGAATGGATTGCTTATGCTGTCCAATATCCACCAGAGTTTTGATGGTTTTGATTTCTCTATCAATCCGGATGATGGCTATAAGATAACTTGTTTTGATAAAGATGTTTTCAACATAGACGGCAGGGAACTGGATTCTATCTGTCGAGAATCCAATGGTGAAGAATGTGCCAGAGATGAGCTTCTGCGATGGCACTTTCATCAAGCAGTGCTGGCCAACATGAGGGGAGCCGGAGAACCAGTCTTTGAGATGGATTTCCCGCCTGGTTCTGATATGGTGGGGGCGATTCTCAGTAGTCCCCAAGCAAATAAACGGATGGAAGCAGAGCTTTTCTCAAGGCTGAACGGGATTTCTTTCACGTAATTTTGCAACGGTCTAATCATACATCCCCAAATGAGCAATTAGGAGCCCACGTAGGTCTCTTATTTTAAGTGGTAATGTAATTACGACGGTGCGATTGCACTACATGGCATGGCAGGACGGCATCTCCCATATCGTGTTCGGCAAGTGACCCTATGCAAAGAGATTTAGCGCTGGATTTAGCATTCTGATGTACCCAGTACACCTTCCAAAATGATGCGTTTCGTGTGCGACCGTGATGGACCTGGACCATTAACAATTCAACCGGATTGACGGGCCGCCCTCTGGACGCTCGGCCGAGGTCTGCGTGTGGCAGACGCGTTGGATCTTCGGCCCACCACAACTGTCGCTGGAATTTCACGCTACGGCCGGCCGCCCAGCTATGTCAACAAACACGCGTTTCCCACTCCCTTGACCGCGAATAGCTTCACAACAACCACAACAATCGAAATGGCTGAATCTACATCATAGACCTTCAAACGAGTGATTCAGAATCCCGTTCTACAAGCTCTGACCCTCCCGAGCTGCCCGCGATCATTCAGGATGACCTTGACGCGTGGGAGATCTTCCCTTGGTCCAAATTCCCCGGGTTCGTCAAGGCTACGCGCACGGGATCACTTACGTCGTGGATCTGGTATTATGGCTACGATATCGAGTTTGCTAAGGCTTCAAATCAGAAGAAATGGGTCTGTCAACGCTCTATTTTGAAGGGTCGAAGCCGACATCCTTCTCAGCTGCCGGCGAAGTCAATATCGAGCGTCATCTTCACGATCAGCACTCCCTTGAGGACCAACGGGCGGCGGAAAAGGAGGAGGTCAACAGAGAGCCCAGCCGGGCCCCTTGACAAGCAACGACGGATAGATGGCCTCTTCAAGCCGAATGCCGAGGTGCCACGAGAGCAGGCGCTCATCAATACCCTGAAGCTTGTGTTCAACCGGGACCACTTCCAGAAGCTCCTTATCAACTGGATCATCGAATCAAACCTCCCTTTTCGAACGATCGAGCACCCAAGGCTCCGTGAGGCCTTCATGTACCTGAACCCTCTCGTTGAGGACTCAAACGCGTTGGTTACTCATACCACTGCCTGCCGGATACTTGTTGACGAGTAGGGAGAGCATTATGGCGCCGTCAAACGCCTCCTTCGCAGCTCGCCCGGCCTCATCCTCATCGCCTTCGACGGCTGGAGCTCACGCAACAAGCATGCGCTCTACGGCATTACCTGTAACTTCCTCGACTATCACTTCCACTTCCTACGAAATCAGCGATAAAATCGGCTACTTTACTCTTGATAATGCTACGAATAACGATACGGCGATGGAAGCGATTGCTGGTCACTTCAACCTCTGAACCGGGCCAGAACGCCGAGTCCGTTGTATCGGCCACATCATCAACCTCGCCGTCAAGGCACTGCTATTCCGGAAAAATCATCAAGCCTTCGAAGAAGAGATTCCGGACGCTCAAGCCCTCGAAGTTGCTACCCATCGACTTTGGCAAAAGACCGTCCCTGTCCGGAACCGGACCTGGGCGGTGCCTACCTCACGTGATGTGTCATCCAACGATTCGTCACGAGAGGGTTATATATACGACACAAAACTACGGCGGCGTTCCAGTAAGTTGCAGTGTGCTCACTTTGAGCTGCAATCAATGCTTCCTGCTGTTCCTTGACCAGATCGTAATACATTTTCGCTGCGGATTGCCAACTTAGCCGGGTCTTGAAATGCATTCGAGGTCACATATCGATCAACTACAGTTTCCAATCGCATCTTGCTCTTCTCGACAGAAGTGATAAGTAGAGGTAAAACTGACACAGCGCGTGACGGCTCCCCGGACAACAGCGCTGACCAGAGGTGGCGAAGGAATTCTATGCCGGTAGTGTGAGACCATTTCATATCTCGCATCACCACTGCATCGTTCGCTGGAGTATCCGAATCGTCACCTTTATGCCGATTGCTTTCAGTACGCCGCCGCGAGTGAATAAGGTTGAACACTTGTGACTGTGCGTGACATATTGTAGATGAAACTGGAACCGCTGACGACAGAAGTGTGGGAATTGATCCGGACGAGCTTGAACAAGAGTCAATCATTGACTCTAACATTTTAGACGCTCCTGAGTCATTGCCATCAGTCGCTGCCGCATCAACGTCCTTCCCAGCTGTTGACGAATACAAGGAGTCATTCCGACGTAGATGCAATCCAATATGAGAAACGGCCGTTACAGGATCCAAATCTTGAAGCACCAATTCCCGCTGTTTAAGCTGCTCTTGCTCTTCAAGTGGCTGCGTGCTTCTCTTCGCACGTTTTAGCTCATTTCGTAATAATCAGTAGAGACAATGCATACCCTTCTACGCTTGCCACTATTTTTTGACTCAATTTATTCATAGTTCTCATAATGGAGAGTGTATCCCTATGCGGATTTTGCCGCATTGTTATATCAGGTCGATTTCCAGCTCTCTTCATGTTGTGAGCATTGACTCTTTTGATATTCCATCTCATTTGTTTCGACGTCGACAAATCTCATAATTTTCGCATTTCATTCTCTAATTCACGTTGCTCAGCCGTCATTCCATCTTCATCAAGGTCCAGATATTTATCCATGACGTTATCTGGTGCATCATTCAATCCGATTTTTTCTCCCCGTAGCTTACGACATAACTTTGACAAGAATGTTGTCTAAACTAATGGAGGAACGTTCTCGTCGTATGCTCGTCGGACAACCGGGTATTGTACGAATATATCTCTAATTTTATCTGGGGATAGTGAAACCTTCATTTGCGTTGTACCACCCCCTCCCCGGGTAGCTTCCGACTGCGGTTTACTCACAGGCTTAATCGTGGCAAGAACATTATATGGTCCACGGCGCTGGGCGAGAACCAATGAATGCATTCGCAATAAGGGAATCCGGCTTCTCCAAAATTCATCGCATGGACCGAGGCCATTATTAAGTTACCCTACCTGAACGGTGAGAATGGGCTTACGATCAGTCTTCTCCGCCCTTGATACCGGGTATATTACAAACATCGGTAATTCATGGCCGCCACCAGAGCTATAGGTCGAGACGTCCATTTCTACATCTTTTCAGAGCCTGATAAGGCGATAGGTGGATTGAGATTGAATCCGTCGGTAACGGAGAAAAACTTTCTCTCTATGCTAGGTATCCTCATGGTTGCGTCCGGTCCGTATAGAGTCACGTTGCGCAGCACCGGAGTCGACCTGATGCCTACCGAGAATGACCTCAGGCCAGGCCATTATGACATAAGACCTTACTCTCGCAGAGGTGACCTATTTATTTTCTTATGATGCCTTGTATTAGCAGCTTCCTGATGCTTGCATAGACACGGTATCCGTCACTGACGAGCTGTGCATTACGCGAATACTTTCAAGAACTGACCCTGGCAGAGATGATATTTTTCGAGCTCGAGTCCGTGAGAGAGACGGGAAATGCGTGATAACCGGCACTGTTAACACTAAGGCTTATAGGGATGTTTGGACGGGGTTTGAAGCCGCCCACATATTCCCACTCTCCAGCGAAGAATATTTCGTGCAAAACGGACTTTCTCGGTGGATTACGAACCGTATGGGCCCGCATGATACGGGGATAAACTCATGTCAGAATGGTTTGCTTATGCAGTCCAATATCCATCAGAGTTTTGATAGTTTTGATTTCTCTATTGACCCAGATGACGGCTATAAGATAATCTGTTTTGATGAAGATCCTTTCAGGATCGACGGAAGGATACTTGAGCCGGTCTGTCGAGATCCCAATGGTAATAGAAGTGCAAGAGATGAGCTCCTGCGGTGGCATTTTCGTCAAGCAGTATTGGCCAATATGAGGGGAGCTGGAGAGCCGACTTTTGAAATGGACTTTCCGCCTGGAACTGATATGATGGGCGAGATCCTCAGTGGACCAAGGGCAGCCGAAAGGATGGAGGCAGAGCTGTCCTTAAGGTTGAACGGGGTATATATCGCGCAGGAATCAAAATCTTAATTAATTCCAAATGAGCTTTAGGAGCTTATATTAAGAATTACGGTATATTGCGTTACTTACAAAATTAGAGCATCAATCCGAAAGTATATATGACTTGAACATTAATAGAATTGTAGGCTTTTCTTAGCTGCCAACAGTCCCAACTCAAACTTTGGACAGGAAAAAATCGTCGCACCGTCATACCATGGAATAAATGTCCGATTTATTATGCACAGCGCCTATAAATCTGGCACAAATCATGGGGTACGATCAACAAGTATGTTATGAGTCCCCCGCCTCAAGACTGGAGCGAACTTTCAGTGTAATCATTCGGCAACGAAGATGACCTGAGAACCGTGCGAATCCGCAGAATCCTTCGTAGTGACTATAGCTAGACCCTCCGCTTCCTGAAACATCTGCGGGTTCAGCGACATCGGTAAAGATTGAATCGATTGCGTTGTGGTAATGAAAACGAGAACCTTGAGGCTGAAGTGTTGGCTGCAGTGAGACCAATAACAGTCAAATCATAACGTAAGTGTCTGTGATGATTATTCCTGTATCGACAGCTTCGAAAGAAAAAGGGGACAGGGCTTATTTTGGATCCATCGGGCGTTTTCGAAGTAACCCTATCGCCTAACCGCTGATATAATGGCGACGTACATCTGTGGGCAAGGGCAGATATCGGGTGCGTTTGCAGCCAGGATAAGCTACAAGTAGGTTGTCCATCCCGGTCCCTCCCAGTTTGTATAGTGCATCCACTTTATGCCACGAGATATATTCTTGTTTCTTGGTCCTTTTTTGGAAGAGCTCAAGCATTTATCTGAGAATGGGGTGACAGTGTGGAACGCAGCCGAAGGCATCTACAAAACTGTGAAAGTCCATTTATGCCTGGTCACAGGCGATCAGCATGCTGTGGCAAACCTGATGTGCATGAATGGCCACACTGAAAAGAGATCTTGCCGATTTTGCCTGATAAAGGGCTAACCAGTCACAGGAGGCGGTCACAGGAGGCGGACACAAATATTTTCCCATCTCTCAAGTCAAAGACGTGGACTTGTCAGGACGACCGTGTTTGAAACCAAGGAAAAACTTACGACAAGACATTGAAGAAGCCTGCGACATCGGGAAAAGGTCTGTTTTTAAGAAGTTTGGAGTCTCTGGTCGATCACCGTTATTGGACGTACCAACCTTATACTGGCCAGAGTCGTTTCCCACAGATATAATGCACCTGGCCTTAGTAGGTGTAGTCCCCCGGACGTTCGAGGCTTGGAAGGAAACCCGCAGTGTACCATGTCGCCCTATGGTGCGGGACAGCAAGAACCGACCAAATTTTTGACCACACTTCTAGAAACATCACGTCACAGCACCACATCGATATCCTCCTAGAAACTAAATCAGACGATAGATTGTCCATTTAAGAATACAATTTGCTAGTTTGTATTTGACAAAATAGAAAACCGATTGAGGTTTGCTACATTTTGTACGGCCACTTTACTATGCGGGTGCCAATCTGTCTCGCACATATTGTGGAGATTCCAAACGTACACAGGAGCGAAAATATAGGAAGCGGCTCCCTATAGGCACGAAACCAATGAGCTTTTGCAGTACACAGACATCAGGCAAGTTCTCACTGAATTATACCTATAATATCATATACGATGCTAAGTGCTACTAGACGTTCGTGTAAGCAAGGCGGAGGCACTTAAGGAGATATATCGAGTCGCCAATGGCACAGAGGCTTTTGTTTTCGATGGCGACATTCTGGACGAGGCAATCGAGGAAATCGAGAATTCTATCGCTGATGCCACGCTCAGTAACGATGCCAGCAACCTTAAGCGTGGTAGAAGACTAAGTCATGAAGAGTGCACTACCGTTATTGACAAGGCAACGGTCTATCTATCGGATAAAGGTCTGATGGAATATGAAAAAGCTCAAGTGCGCGCTATCGTTGCATATTTTCAGGGACTCCGCGCCGGCAAGACGAAATATCAGATCTCGACGACAATCAGCGAGATTTCCTTTCTTTCTCTACCGGCAGGGACTCAATCCGGGCGAGGTCGTAAAATCAAGTCCCTTTTGGCCGACCAGGATGTTGCCGCCGATTGTCAAGAATTCTTCAGATCCATCCCACCTTCACAGAGATCTGTCCATCGTCTGAAGATCCATATAGAAACGAAGATTTACCCGACGTACATGGGCATCCTCGATCGCTTTATCATTTCGGAGAAAACGTGCCACAGGTACTTGAGTCCCTGGGGTTTTCATAAAAGGAGCCATCAGCAAGACATATATTATGATGGCCATGAACGTGATGACGTGAAGGAGTATCGCAATTCATGGTCAAAGCAGATGATGGCATGGAGAGTAAGGATGAGAGACTATGATCAAGATGGGAACGTGCATCTGCCAGCTCTTCAAGCCGGAGAGCGCGAAGTAGTCCTCGTTACGCATGATGAGAGCTGGTTTAACTCCAATGATGACGCAAATTACCAGTTGGGTCGAGGACGGTGAGACTGTTCTGAAGAAGAAGGGCCAAGGTCAAGGTCTCATGGTGTCCGACTTTTTCTGTGCTTGTCATGGCGCGATCCGATTTGGAGATGATGAAGCACGAGTCATGCTTCCAGGAAAGAATCGTCAGGGTTGGTGGAGATCTGAGGAAATGGTTGAACAGTTGCAGAAAGCCATCCCATTGTTCGAAAAGCAGCATCCAAATTGCATGGGGCTCTTCATATTTGACCAATCGTCAAATCATCAGGCAATGCTGATGTTTGAGGATGGCGGGGATGGAGGACAGGACCGTAGAGGCGGAGTCCAGGAACTCCATATTAAGGTTGTACTTAGTGTCCATATTGGCACACTAACAGATGTTCGTAGGGAGGGTCTAAGAAAACTCGCTAACAAAATAGCTGTACTGCTGGAATCAATAACTAAGACTGACTCGACAGCGCATACATCGACGTCAGGTGCCTTTCGCACCCTTCCTCTTTTACTTCTTGATAGGTGTCTATAGAACCCCGATTTAGTGAGTATCACTAACCCTGCAGTGGTCACTTAGGTCGAATAACCTTAGTGAGGTCGACTAAAACGCCTAGTGACGTGGTCACTAACTAAACTAGTCTTTGTGAACTAGAATAAAATGTCTGGCTTCACTGAGTCTGGTGTACCACTCACTACGAGAGATGAGTATGCCTGCTCAGTCCAAGGTAGACAAACGGCTGTTCTGACAGGTAAGAGGCAAAGCCTGCTAGTTTGCTGAATTTATTTGGATTAGTTATCCACAATAAATTTAGAGAGTGTCCCGGAACGACTACCGTCTCTTTATCCCGGTGACCTAAGTACGTAGAGGTTCTCACAGAGTGTAGTCACCTGTCGGTACGCAAATTTCCAAGCTAAGGAAATTAGGTGATGTCCGGTTGGGAGTTTAGACTTAGTCACTAATAAATAATTGGTTGTCACTAATGCTCTTAGAGCTAACTAATGACTACTATATGGAAGATTGATTTTGTTCAATGGTCTCCCATAAGGGGGACAACTGGTAGGTGTAGACACCCTCCCAATCGCCACTACACAAAAGGATTATTTTGTGCCCAAATGGTACCCGTGCATTGCATACATTATAACGACGTATATAGTCGTTTGTTAGGTACCTGAGAACCCGAAAATGAGTGTCAGCCACCTGCCTCAGTGAAAACTCGGCCGTCGTCGATGCAACTAGCTAACATGACGTAGGGTCACATGACCCACGCCATTTAGCTGGCACCACGACACCCTCAATTTTCAACAAATGCCTGCAGATGGTCTCCTTGCACACAAGCTGAACCTCGGCGACATGAAGCATGAACGCACTCGACCTGGCTGGTATATTGGCCCTTCTGGAAAGGTTATTATTCAACGTACGGTACACACTGAGACTCATGCGAGCGAGGCAAAGAGAGGTATGAAGAAGGGTCTAAAATCAATTTTAAAGGAAAGGGGCCTCTGGAGGGAAGTTGCTGAAGTGTTGTGGGAATGAGTCTCATGCAGACAGCAACTGCTGCGCGGTTCATATCGTGGCAAATCAGCCTGATTTTAAAGCACAGAAGTCTAGCATCGAAGAAGTTGTCGCAGCGTCGGGGCATTTGTTCTCGCTGTACCCCAAGTTCCACTGTGAATGCAATTTCATAGAAAGAGTTTGGGGTGAGACTAAGAGGATAGCAAGAGCGGAATGTGACTATTCCTTCCGGTCACTGCAGCAACGGATTCCGAAGATCTTGCGCGACATCAAGATTCAGAATGTGCGAAATTATTCGCGGAAAGCATGGAGGTACATTGAATCATATTCCCGAGGCTACGAAGGCAAGGCTGCCGTTTTTGTCGCGAAAAAGTACAAATCGCATAGACGGCTGCCAGAATATTTGGAATTGGAGTGAGTTTAATATAAATTTCGTATGCTGTAACGTAAATGTATAACGAGCGGCGCATCCAAACGAGCGGCGCACTTTCCACGCGACGCACCCCCCTCCACACTTTACCCTATTTCCCTCCACATCAAAACATGGAATCTTCTTCTAATGAAAGCAAGATCATCCTTGCCATCGAAGCACTCCAAAGGTCCAAAAAACTAAGCGTTAGGACTGCAGCAAAGATATATGGTATTAGTGAAACGACCCTACGTCACCGACGTGCCGGCCGACAACCACGACGCGATGTTCCAGCCAATTTGCGGAAATTGACCGACCTAGAAGAATCAGTCCTTGTTCAATACATCCTCGACTTAGCTGCCAAAGGATTTCCTCCTCGGCTGTCTGTTGTGGGAGATATAGCAAATCGACTTCTCGCGACACGCGACGCGCCAAGCGTTGGGCTTCGAACTTCGTCAAGCGCCGCCCAGAGCTCCGGACGCGTTTCCAGCGGAAGTACGACTACCAGAGGGCCAAATGCGAAGATCCAGTGATTATTAGTGGCTGGTTTGAGCTTGTACGCAATATAATCGCGAAGTATGGCATCCAGGATACGGATATCTATAACTTCGACGAGACTGGGTTTATGATGGGCGTTATCTCAACCGCAACGGTTGTGACAAGCTCAGACTGGCGTACAAAGGCAAAAAAGGTACAGCCTGGCAATCGGGAATGGGTTACGGTAATCCAGGGCGTCAATTCCCAGGGCTGGACGGTACCGCCGTTCGTCATTGTTGCAGGGAAAAACCACCTCGCGTCTTGGTATCAAAACAGCGGATTTCCACCCGACTGGGTAATCGCTGTTACTGAGAACGGTTGGACGACGAATGAGAAAGGCATGGATTGGATTCGGCATTTTGAGAAGCATACCAAGTCCCGAACTGTGGGTGGTTATCGTCTGTTAATCCTCGACGGCCACGAGAGCCACCACTCTGATGAGTTCGAGGAATACTGTAAGGAAAACAACATCATAACCCTCTGTATGCCTCCTCATTCCTCTCACATGCTCCAGCCACTCGATGTTGGGTGTTTTAGCCCGCTAAAGAAGGCATATGGTCGGCAAATGGAGGATATGATGCTGGCTCACATCACCCACATTACCAAGGACGACTTCTTTCCTGCCTTCCGCGTTGCGTTTTCGCTGCAATGACGGAAAAAAACATCCAAGGAGGCTTCCGAGGTGCTGGACTTCTTCCATTCGACCCCGAGAGTGTGATTTCTATGCTCGATCTCAAGTTAAAGACGCCAACGCCTCCAAACTCCCGCCCAGTACCCCCTCACCTTGGGTTTCCCAGACACCTAACAACCAAACCGAAGCCTCATCGCAGAGTACTTTCATTAAGAATCGAATTGCCCGTCATCAAAATAGCTCCCCAACCTCAATCTACGAAGCTGTTGACCAGTTTGCCAAGGGTACGTCGAAAATGATGCACCAATTGGCATTGTTGAAAACAGAGAACCAGATCCTTCGGCAAGGAATAGAGGAGCTTAGCAAACGCCGGAGGGCTAAAAAAACACGTCTACAGCAAGGAGGATCACTTAGTCAACAGGAAGCACAAGATCTACAAGACGAAAGGGACATTGCGCAACAGGTAAAGCACGAAAAACAGGCAAGTAGTGGTCGAAAGCCAAGGGAAGAAACGCGCGCCGCGACGCTGTGGCAACTGCGGCGAGACCGGACACAACGCGCGCACCTGTCAGATTGTAATAGAGACGTCTGAGGAAGAAAATTCCGAGTAGTTTCAATTGATTTTAAGCGTTTTGGTGGAATTGTCGCGATGTTTTATAACGTGGGTGTGGGTAAGTGCGCCGCTCGTTTGGATGCGCCGCTCGTTATACATGTACGTTAATATAAAGTACGTGGACGGCAATATTCTTGCCTGTATGCCGTTCCACAATTTCTGGGATTCCTAAAACCAGCTTTTGCGCTCGGCTTTCGCTGTCAAGGAAAAAGCAGACGATCCCGTATATTGCGTGTCGATTTCGCGACCGCCAGCCGTCAAACACTATATGGACCTTGCCTTCAACTCCTCCAAGGACCTCGACCACATGGGCCTTATTGGTATTATATACTTCGAGAATTCGACTGCGGACGGTATCGTGGCAAATATGCGCGTCAGTGATACTGACGAGTGGGTTAAGGTATTCAAGGAGGTCGCGAAAGCGCTGGTTTTCGATCTGGCGGAACGAGTCCTGAGAGTCAATAACCCATGCGACAAGCAACTGCTGGAATTTCTCTCTGCTAAAGCCACCAATCAAAGTACTTGCAATCTGCTGTTCTCGAGGATTGTTTGGGTTTAAATTGAAAAACGACGTGATACTCTTAGACGGCGTCTTCTCCTTAACCTTCACTGGGGCCCAGCGTTTGCCAGTTTGGTCCCATATATTGTGCTCGAAGAAAAGGTGGTTCTCCGCATTCTGGGTTCCAGTTGCAACCGTATTATGAGGTCGGCGCCTCTTCTTGTCGATACAAGGCCGGCAGGCCCATCGTCTTTTTGAATCGTCGTCGCTATGTTGAATGTCGAAGCCGTGGCTCCACATCCAGGACGACGTGCTGGCAGCACTCACTGACCTCACATATCCTGGAAACTCCTTCCAAGGGAAACTGTCCTAGACATCCTGAATATCTTCTAAGGTAGTTGAAGGCGTATTTTCAGTCGTCTCGCTGTCTGTTTCTGCCATATTGATGTCTTAGAGTAAGAGTGTTTACATGCAAAGATACAAGAATTACTACGTAGACGCGTGCTGAAACGTCCCAGGGCTAGCCCCTGCCTTCAACCCTGAGGCGTGCTTAACCTCTAAAATCCTGTCCATCCGTCCATTCATCCATTCCACGCCGACTTTAAATGGATGGATGGATTACGTAACAGCAAACAGATGGAATGGATGGGAATGGATGCACGGACCTCCATTTCCATCCAACCATTCCATTTGACCAAATCAGTGGAGTGGATCGCCACACTGTGTCCGACCAACTGCATCAAACACGCCACTACGAGAGAGTGTCAACCACCAAAAGACAAGACGCATAAAGAAACAACGGAACCGAGGGGGACCCGAGAGAAAAAGAAACGACGACAACCGAGAGAAACCGAGAGAAGAAGCAAGAGCGACAAGAAGCCAAACGACAAATGACCGGATTTGGTTAAGCAAATCCGGCTTTGGCATATTCTCAGGGGTAAGCCGCCTCGGCCTTCCCGAGGCCACAATCACCGGCTAGGTAAAACCCTAACCTTGTTCAACACATTCATCATAACTACTGTCATATCCAGAAACCACTTTGGTATCAAAAGCCGATTAGGAGGAAAATATGGGTTTAGATATAGGTAGAAGAACCACAACCTCTTCACGGTTCGGCAAATTTCCGGGACATGGCGCCTTCCGCCACAGTTTTCAAGACTAATTGGTCAGCCATTGCATACTATCTTGAAGAACAAATCAATGCGACCACAATCACGAGGAATATCGGAGCTTTACAGGTGGGAATGTGGACGCTGACGACGTATCGCATGCCGACACTTCTCAATTCTACTTTTTAGAACAATCGGGGGATAGTCCGTTTTGTGGGGCCAGTAGCAACCCTTCGTCAATCCTCCCTTCTATTACGACGTGAGATGAGTGTGGGGAACAGGTTCAAAAGTTTACATGCTGTCACATATTACGGCCCCAGTTCAGGGTTATACCCTTACCCGAAATTATAGGTTTAGCGAGCCGAAGAATTTGGAGCTGTCAAGGAGACTGTCGGCTGATATAGGTCGACTATAGTCTGCAGGATTAACAGCCGCGTTAGGCGGTTAATGTCAACGTAGCGATGCACGTCACTAGGGGTGGATACGATTGGCGAACAATCGTAACTCGCAATCGTATAGTCTAACACGATTACTATACGATTGGTTGCAAAAGTTTACGATTAACTATACGAGCGATAGCGTTGGTTGCTCGTAATAAATCGTACAGTTACTAGGCAGTGAAGTCGTCAAGCAGTTTAATTGGAAAAATCGAGCATTAAATAGGGATAAAGATACAAATAGCATTATTAGCATAATTAGATATCAGCTTCTTTCGAGTATAGATCTGCAAGCTAAGTAAGTTGTTCTCATGGTTCCTGACTCTATTGATTGCCTTCTTAAGAGTAGCAAGTCTCTGCCTTCACTGAATAACCTCTCAATCGCTACCGCAGACGCTGGGACTGAAAGATAGTCCCTGGCGGCAGCAGCCATTTGCGGGCACTTTCTTTGTCAGCTCTCCACCACCGTAACAGCATTCCTCCTGTGTAGTAGTACGGAATAAATATTTATTGTGTAGCATTGCCCCACTCCTCAGTACGCATTGACTCGTAGTCTCCTTCGTACTCGCAAGCGCTGCGGCAAATGCACTTTTCCGCGTGGTTAACGCAGCCGCAGATACCCTTAAGAAGACAGAATCACTTATCCCACTCTGAAGCAACTAAACTCACCGATGACGACCGTTCAGCTGCAAGGGCCCCTCGGCCAGTGTAAACGGTGTCACCCGGAAATATTACTATTATAATGAGAAATGCTCACTGGCGAAGCTTAGGTTTGAATGATGACTGCAATGGGTTCACAGAGCGACTGGTCTTGGCACTTGGCATAATGGACAGTGGCTCTGTGATGACAGATATGATGATTTTGAATAGTTGATGAGTACCTTTGTGGTTTAAGCCAGCAGGTCTTACGAATACTCGCAATGTTTGTCAGCAGCGTAGGGCTGTTGACGGATGGCGGATACGGCGGATTGTATCCGCCCAAATATCCGTCTCGAATAACAATCCGCCACTAGTCCGACTAGGCGGACAGTAATGTCGAATATATATTCGCAATAAATCCGCGAAATCCGCCATCTGCCATCCGTCGAGACGGATATATGATTAGTTTATTAGGAAAGTATGAGGTGAGAGTTGGGTGTTAAGTTTTTACAGCTTGGAAGGGCCGCAATGCGGATGACTAGGATGATGCCTCTGAGTCTACAGAGTGATTGCTGAGCGCTGTATTATTCTCTTTATACTGTCAACAGTCGTATCAAACTACTCCTTATACATATTATCCATCAACATTGGCATCCTCATTGTTTCTCGGTTTAGTGAGTGTCTACGAACACCCACTAGGTTTCTCCGTGAGTTGAACAGCGGCATTTGCTCTTCGCTTGCCGTCTGAACATTCACTGGCTCTTCCTTAGTCTCTGATTATGAATTCGACAGCAATCAACATTGGTTCAGTTTTATGAGCAAGATGCCAGATCGACAACTTCTGTAGCTTCAACGCCACCTTCCCTGGCCTCCTTTCACCGATAATCATTGGGGCCGGCTTAAACAGATCCACATAATCCTCTCCAAGTTTGACGAACTTACTTTATTCGTCTCCAGTAGGAAGCCTCAGATCAGTCTTACTGTTCCAATATACTACGAGTCGACCTACTGCACGATGTGTCAGAGCGCCGAGGGACTTTCCCTACCGTAGATATTGTGTAACAAGAGGAGGCCGGACCTCCTACCTCGCTGTCGGAGAAGTCCAGGAGCTCCTCCTCGGATAGATAATGAGTCTCCGTCATCGGAGATAGTGAGAATGAAAAATGTGTGTAACTAATCTTGATTTTTCTATCTACTAGGGAGCGTGTCTCCCCTTTTATATTCTACGCTCTTCTCCTTTGCCAGCCAACCCCGCACGCGTAGGCACCTGTCCGTGGGCCGGAGCATAGTCCGATGTCGGAGCCTGCCGCGGTCCGGAGCATAGTCCGATGTCGGACACTAGTCTGCGGTCACAAAAAAAATGTGACATATTGGCATTGCGCCTGCATGCAGAACGGAATGAGGATATGAGAAATACTATACCTTTATGGATGAATCAGATACGTTCTATATTGCACCCTTGTTGGATCCGACGGTTAAGGGCGATCTTATTGATCAGGACAACGGCCGTCTCATCTTAGAAGCAATGCGGAATGAACTTCACTTGACTTATCGAGTTTGGGAAGCTACATCCTCTAGGTAAAATTGGGGCGTAAATCGATGCAGACCCGCATGCCTGAAATCTATGTGCCAAAATTGGGCAAGGGCTTCTCAAATATTTGGTTCGCGTAATAATAGTTAGAACCTTGCTAATAAGTATGCCATATTTCACGATCAGGTGGGATGAACCATTTCTATTTACACCTCTTGTTGCCACCAATACAGCAATACATAATGCAAACTTTTAAGTATCACATGCAGCGGACATGGTCGTGGAAGCAAAACCAGGTCAAATCCCAAGCCAAAATCCGATACCCACAGGACGGCGGAGACGATGGCACCCCCGAACAGGAAATTAGAGAGTAGAACCTAAGTCAACACCGGGTCTGCCGAATTGAACGAGTTATGTGCGGCGACTTATATACAAACTAGTCGTTGCTCACAACCTTAAAATAGGCACTAGGCACTAGCCCATCATCATTATCATCCAGTTAGGTCTAATTAAGAAGGAAGTGAAGAAGAAACGATTCGAGAATTAATAACTGGCAGTTGCTCTTTGATATTTGAGTCATAGTGGCGATGAGTCCCTTTCAGGTAACAGCCGTTGTTGGTGTCACGTCGTACGAGATTGGCTGTTGCCAGTCAACATCCAAACGACGGACAGATGAAAAAAAGCACCAGGCTGGATTCGCACCGTTCTCCCGAACTTCTACCTACCAGCAGTTGTTAGTGCAGCTATTTTGGACTTAGCGTGAACGTAATTTTCTCCACGGAGACTAGAGTCGTTTTAAACGTGAAAGTGAGTTGCAAATTTTGGAATCAAAATGCCGTCTTGTGTAATTGAGGTACTGGATGGTAATACTTGGGCACTAACAATTTGCCCCTGAATGCGAGATGGTCGCAAGCGACATGTCCGCAAGCTTACCCGCATTAACGGTGTAAATAACTAAGAACAGCGCTATTTTATGTTGGACTATCGATCCTTCAGAAAAATATAACTTTGAGACGCCGGCTACTACGACTAATCACTTGTGAGACCACCGCATACATGGCTTGAATTGTGCTGTACCAACCCTGTGTAGTCATGGCAGCAAACAGGAGCCTTGGCCGGGACATTGTCATCTACCTCGCCACAGATCCTACCGTCAGCATTGGAGGCGGTTTCACAAACCCGACTTTCACGAAAACGACATTTCTAGACTCGTTGGACGTGCTGATCACACATGACTTACCGCTTCGGGTCTACAAGATTAATGATGGCCGGGTACGAATCCAGCGAACTCAGGACCTTCTATTGCCTGGAGAGTATGAGGTTGAGAGTGATGGTAAGTATAATTGGCTGTGGGTCGGTTAAAGAGATAGTAAATTTACATATTATCAAGGACACATGGAAGTCACAGACGCGCCGTACTACAAACGAACTTCTTCTGCCATGTCTTCTCTCTCTGCATCAGGTAGAGTTAGGTCATTTCCAGCCTCAGTTCGCAACCGTGATCGCAGATGCGTAATTACTGGGGTTGCACTGACGCAACGCGAGCTCTTGCAGCAGCGCTGGACAGGATATGATGTAGCGCACATATTTCCTGTGGCTCTCGAGTCTATGTTTCACAATTGCAATTTCGGCGAATTAGTCATTCTAGACGAACGTGATGGTAGTGTCAATTCTCCTCAGAATGGACTTCTCCTGCAGACAAATGTACATCGCCGGTTTGACCAGTATGAAATCTCAATCAACCCGAACGTATGGAGGCAACATTAACCGCAGATGTGAGAACAGTCGGCACTCTAACTTGATTTAGGATGATTATCGCATAGTCTGCTTCCTTGACGATAGCTTAGGCCTCGCAGGACGACAACTGGATGCTATATGCAGAGATATTGAGCATCCGCATCACGTTAATGACAACGTTATCTTTTGGCACTTCCAGCAGGCTGTTCTGGCCAACATGAGAGGGGCGGGCGAGCCAGTATTTGATGAAGATATCCCTCCCGGCTCTGACACTATGAATGCCATACTCAGCGGCCCTGCTCCTGCCGAGCGTATGGAATTTGAGTTGTCAAGTAGACTGGGTGACGTTATACGGGCTCAAGGATCCTTATTAATAAAGTGATCGCTAGTCTGCAAGTACAGAGCATTACGAGAGAAAAGGGATATGAACGTCGTCGCAAGACTGGCGAATATATATTAGATAGCGTAGCTTTTTCATTGCTTACAATGCGCATTAAATGATGATCCTGCCTGACCGCTATTCGTACGTCACATTAATCTTTTGTTTCTGTTGTGTCTTGCAAATGACCCTCGAACTCTGACTAATCGCCGAGGCTTTGGGGCATTTTCCAAGCAGATTAATGTAGCGCAGGACACGGAACCAATAAACGTCATTAGAAGTCGCTGTATGAGGAGTTAATCAGAGTAGCAAGGGTTGTTGATGCAATGTCCAGGACTGAAGAACAGAGCGATCTTTTGACGTGGCGGGTCTTGCCGGGGGTGAAGGTAGGTTATTACAACTAGTAGAGAGAAGTTATTTGATAGTCACAAACCTGGCTTGCCAATTGTCATGGCGCCGAACAGAGATCCAATCAACTACATCAACTACATATATTTTTTCTGTGTAGAGTAAGTGTATATTAATAAGCTAGACTTGAATGCAGGCTGGTAGACTGGCCCGTTATTTCTTTAAATTGAGTATATCCTCAAGTTAAAGCTACAATAACAAAACCTGATGTAGAATTATATTACGACGCCACATAACAACCTGTACAATTTAGTCCTCGAGAACCAGACGAGCGGCCTCGATGTCCTCTTCTGAATAATTGTCTACGTCGTCATAAGAGAGGAAAAGAGTGTCAGACGAGGATCAAATGGACGAAAGACTTGCCCGGAGCAAAGGGGTAATTTAGATGTACTTTGCACTGGTCTTTTACATACGACAAACCCTGTCATGGGTACTCGCCTTGAGCGGCCTCGACAGCTAATTTAAAAGTTCCGGGAATTGCACCTCTGCGATTATCCGTTGTAAACGCCAAAGACAAATGTAGCTGCCGCTGAGGCCATGGCTATAGGCGATTGGCGTATAATACTAGATTAGGTTGGTGCCAATATGGTGATCTGTGGTTAATAAGCGGTTTCAGATTATCGAGTATCGGCGCCGATTTTGCCAAAATAATAGCGGCAGCCATTTACTTTGCCACTACTATCCCCGATGTCACCAAATCGTGACAATATAGTATCGGTAACAGCTCTACGCGACGAGTGAAGCTGGTGACATGGATGACAATCGATGTGAGAAACTCGTCGTCACTGGGTTAAACCTGACCGATTTTAAGAAATAGACACTAATATTATTGTCCGATAGTCATTGTGAAATCTCTTCCGTAAGTGGGATCGATGATTTATCAGTTGGCTTATTCCACGCCGTCTGCGTTCTCACTGAATCGACTATCCGTCCTCATTGAAGGTAGCGACAAGACTATGAGAAGACTAGTGTTGTTAAGGGACATATACAGCAACGACGATGCCGACAAGCTGTGTAATTTAGAATCTACAAGTACTTACCAATATTACGAATAATTGATGAATAAAATAAATTCGTATTCGCATAAGGAAGAAATTTCATAGCACTGTTCGATAACGCAAAGTATTTGTCATTGAATGCCAAGCGATTTTCTAACAACCTTCGCCTTCTGATTATAAATGTCCCCGCCTCTGCTCAGTGAGGGGTTGGCAGAGACTTTGAAACACCTAGTCTCTAGGTGGGAGATATTTGATCCAATCTCGAGAAAAGTTCGGCTTCCATCCTTTTCGCTGCGTCCGGCCCGCTGAGGATTTCTCCTACCATATCAGTTCCAGGTGGAAAGTCAAACTCTAAAACTGATTCTCCAGCAGCTCTCATATTAGCCAATACTGCTTGGCGGAAGTGCCACCGCAGAAGCTCATCTCTTACACTTCGCTCATCATTAGGATCTCGACATACGGAGTCAAGCACCCTCCCATCAAGGCCCAGTAGATCGGAATCGAAACTGACTATCTTGTAGTTGTCTTCTGGGTTGATGGAGAATTTGAAACTATCAAACAATTGATGGACATTGGACTGCATAAGTAGTACATTCTGGCATGAATTGATCCCTATATCATGCTCTCCCGCTCTGTTTGTAATCCAACGAGAAAATCCTTGATTACGGAAGTATTCTTCATGCGTGACTGGAAAGACGTGAGCTGCCTCGAAAATTGTCCAATCGCCAATATCAGCATCCGTGTTGACAAGTCCAGTTATAACGCACTTTCCATCTCTCTCGCGGACTAGATGACGAAAGCGGTTATCTCTGCCACTGACCGTATGTGACAGCACCCGCAGTATATGTGGTTCATCTGTGACGGATATTAAGCCTGTTCAAGCATCAGCCGCAGTTATACACCGCATTTCCAAAATAAGCTTGCCACCAGGAGAGTCTGGCTTTAAGTCATAGTCGCCGGGACGAAGAGGCTCGTTGGTGCGGGTCAAGGTTAATCCTGTACCACGTAATGTTACGCTATACGGACAATCTGCCACGATGAGGATGTCTAGCATCGACAGAAAATTCTTGGCTGTAACCGATCGATTTAATCGTAATCCACCGAGCGGTCGATCAGGCTCTGAAGCATCGTAGAAATGAATATTTCGACGCAGAGATCTGCTGACAGGCGTAGAGTGATATCTCTAAGACACTAATTAAAACTTAGAGACAAACATTGTAAGATTACCAATTGAGAATTATACCTACGATCTATAATGAGCGCGACAATTTGAGATGAGAAATATGAACGCAAGCTGATGTAACTAATCAATGAAACCGCAGATGGGATTTAAACCGGAATGGCAAAATAAGCGTGCATAGTCCAATGTCACAACAATGGCCCAGCCAAAAGAAAACAAATTGGCAGCCAATGCAGCGGGCGGCAAAATCGTGCGACTTTTTCTACTAAACACGCCAACAACGTCGCAGTTACACCACCGAGAAATCTTCCGCCGCCGCGCACTTGCTGCCGGGCAGTCGCTGGTGCTACAAAGAGATATCGCTGATCAACAGAGCTTGATGTTTGAGTCGCTTTCTCTGGAGTCTGTTGTATCCTGTATTTAGCCTCAATAATCTTTATAAAGCTGCCGGTGCCAATGAATCATCTGCACTTTGACAAAAGTTAACTTTGTGGCAGCGCTATTTTGGGTTTAGTGCGAACGTAATTTTCTCACAACATAAGTTATTATTTTATATTTTATGGCGAACGACGACGGCAAGTTTGGGATCCAGAATGCGGTCTTGTGTAATTTCGAGACCGAGTGCGTATGTCTGGGCCCCAGCTAGGTTTACCCCTGAGTGCGGGATGGTCGCAAACGACACGTCCGCAAGCTCACCCAGGGTTATTGCTACGAAACAAACAAAGATCAATGTGACATACGAATAGCGCTCCGGCAGGATCATCATTTAATGCGCATTTACGCTAACGTAGGGTATGGGTATTTGGGCCGGCAACAACAACCCTTCCAGTTTCAACACGTCTTTTTTCCAGCAATGGGATATCGAAGAAGCAAAAAAGCCATGGATCGTGAAGAACAGATGCAAATGGCTCTGTTGGCCCTGCAAAATAATGAGTATACCAGTATTAACGCTGCTGGTGCTCAATTTCATGTTACTCGATCTACCCTTCATCGTGCCGAAGATGGTACGAAGAAGCAGGTCACAAAACGGCCTCATGGACGCCCACGCAAGCGCAAAATTGAGGAAACTGAGGAACCAATTGTAAGAGAAGACACTGAAGAATTATCTGGATCTTGCAATTCTTTTCTAGAGGAAAGTATAATGTATTGAAATGTGGAAGGGTTGTTGTAGACGGCCCAAATGACCATACGGCCCAAATACCCATACCCTACGTTACCTAAAATATATTCGCGAGTCTTGCGACGACGTTAATATCCCTTTTCTCTCGTAATGCTCTGTACTCGCAGACTAGCGATCACTTTATTAATAAGGATCCTTGAGCCCGTATAACGTCACCCAGTCTACTTGACAATTCAAATTCCATACGCTCGGCAGGAGCAGGGCCGCTGAGTATGGCATTCATAGTATCAGAGCCGGGAGGGATATCTTCATCAAATACTGGCTCGCCCGCCCCTCTCATGTTGGCCAGAACAGCCTGCTGGAAGTGCCAAAAGATAATGTTGTCATTAACGTGATGCGGATGTTCAATGTCTCTGCATATAGTATCCAGTTGTCGTCCTGCGAGGCCCAAGCTATCGTCAAGGAAGCAGACTATGCGATAGTCGTCCTAAATCAAGTTAGAGTGCCGACTGTTCTCAACGTCTGCCGTTAACGTTGTCTCCATACGTTCGGGTTGATTGAAATTTCATACTGGTCAAACCGGCCATGTACATCCTTCCTAAGGAGAAGTCCATTCTGAGGTGAATTGACACTACCATCACGGTCGTCTAGAACAACTAATTCGCCGAAATTGTAATTGTGAAACATAGACTCGAGAGCCACAGGAAATATGTGCGCTGCATCATATCCTGTCCAGCGCTGCTGCAAGAGCTCACGCTGCGTCATTGAAACTCCAGTAATTACACATTTTCGATCACGGTTGCGAACTGAGGCTGGAAATGACCTAACTCTACCTGATGCAGAGAGAGAAGACATGGCAGAAGAAGTTCGTTTGTAGTACGGCGCGTCTGTGACTTCCATGTGTCCTTGATAATATGTAAATTTACTATCTCTTTAACCGACCCACAGCCAATTATACTTACCATCACTCTCAACCTCATACTCTCCAGGCAATAGAAGGTCCTGAGTTCGCTGGATTCGTACCCGGCCATCATTAATCTTGTAGACCCGAAGCGGTAAGTCATGTGTGATCAGCACGTCCAACGAGTCTAGAAATGTCGTTTTCGTGAAAGTCGGGTTTGTGAAACCGCCTCCAATGCTGACGGTAGGATCTGTGGCGAGGTAGATGACAATGTCCCGGCCAAGGCTCCTGTTTGCTGCCATGACTACACAGGGTTGGTACAGCACAATTCAAGCCATGTATGCGGTGGTCTCACAAGTGATTAGTCGTAGTAGCCGGCGTCTCAAAGTTATATTTTTCTGAAGGATCGATAGTCCAACATAAAATAGCGCTGTCTTAGTTATTTACACCGTTAATGCGGGTAAGCTTGCGGACATGTCGCTTGCGACCATCCTCGTATCAGATTCAATACACTTTAGGGCTAGGGTTGCTGGAGTAGCAGTGTCCCGCTATTGCCAATTAATTAATATTATTCGCTCACCACAGAGACCGCCAACGCCTCCGCAGATATGGCGGACAATTGGTGGGAGAGGACACCCATCCAACTGCCGCAAAAGCAATTGTTTGAGGGGTAGCTAGAGGCAAACAGGTTACGATTATTGAACACATGGGAGGTAGCTCCCGAATCCAAGTACCAGGCAATATCAGAGTCTGCATTTTCTAAGTTATACTAAAAGTCATTTAGCAAGCATAAAATGGCTCTTAATACAATACTTTCTACGGTCATCCGGAATAAATTCTAGTTATGACAATACTATTATAAAACTGAAGCTAATGTACGAACTCACTCTATTTCCAATGACTCCGGTAGTCTTCGATGTGATTTATATTTTTTTACTACAAAGGCCGCAGATTGACCCTCAAAGCCACGAGAGTAGCACTCTATGTACCGCCATGCCTTCCGCGCCTAGCCACGAACATTCTGAACCCGAATACTGCTCAGGATTTTCGGAAATCCAGGGAACGGAAAGAATAGTCGCATTCAGCCCTGGCGACTCTTTTGGCCTCACCCCAGACTCACTCTATAAAATTACTCACAGTGAAACTTCGGATATAACGAGAACATATGTCCAGATCTGACTACAACATCTTCAATACTAGATTACTGGGCTCGGAAGTCTGGCTGATTCGCAAGGACATGAACAGCACAGCACATGTTCTCCGCATTTGATTCATTCCCGCAAGACTGATTCTGAGAGTGCCAGGAGTACATAGAACAGTTGCTGGGCAATCGGCTGAAGTAGCATCATGCAAGAATATGATTTTAGATTCTTGTAATTAGCTCTTTCGGGGTAAAATGTAGTGGCCTTGTAGGAGACCGCTGGTAATAGAATATAACGAAATATTAGAAAAGATAGCGACCATAGACTTTATATCAAGCCACAAAGCCGTTGAAACCTCAGTACATCATCGGTCTTCAAGAAATCGCATCTCACCTTTGTCGTAAGGTCAAAGTTTATTGCGGTCATCATCGTAACTCAGCACAGCCAAGATTCCGCCTGACACAATAAATTGTAAGAGTCAATTAATAGTAACCAGAATTATCCTAACCGCGGATAGAGTCGGAATCTATGGGAGATCGTAACGCAAATTACATCTATTGCCATCTAGGCATCTAACTAAAGAGCATGAAGCCCTTGACGTGCTCGGCGCGTGCAGGCATGATACACTCTTATCTTGACGTCTATTCTCCAGTCTCCTCCATTTCTCTCAATTCTCCCGTCTCCAAGAAGGTAGTACTACCGGGACTTTGACCATGTGAACAATACTTTGGCTATGTCCTTCGTCCACAGGATCCATCCCCTCATTTCCTGCGCCGCGTTCATAAGCCCAATTACGCGTCTCATAAAGACATCACTAGTCTCAAGATCATCCGTTTGGACTTCCCATAGGCTAACCTCCATGCAATTTTGATTCTCCTCTTTTCTGCAATATTGCCATTCGCCTTGTTCTGTTTTGACGATACTTAAACGAGGGCCGACCACCAAGTTCCTCCCACTGATCCTAGAGTCCGCCATCAGTCTCGAGCCCGCCTCTACCACATCCTCTACTTGGGCCAGACTAGTTCCAGCTAGTAGCATCCGCCCAGCTGGAGTGAGAATTCCCGTGTCGACAAAATATGGACAGACCATGTTGACGCGCACTCCTTTTGTAAATGCCGTGATCCGCAGCGAGCGGAAGAGCCCCAGCACTCCATGCTTCGCAGCTCCATACAAAGTTTGCTGCGGAATTGGTAGTAGTGACGCCATAGAACCAATCAGAAGAAGATGTCTATCTCGCGGTGATTCCTCTATATTGCTTGTACTCTTATTCGGGTCTGCAGGCTCAGAGCCTGGGTTCCGAGGGAGATAGAACAGCGCCAAATGGGTCGTGTAAAGGACACCGACAAGGTTCACTTCAATCACACGCATATCGGGTTTGGGAGGATCATCCATATCAAGGTTTTCTGGCTCGTTGAACTTCGCCTTCACGTCCACGACGCCGGCATTGGCAACAACAGCATCGATGCCGCCGTGCGGGCTGAGCTTTGATGCCTGCTTGAAAAAGTTGACCTGGGACTGCCAATCTGTAACGTCGCAATGAAGGTAGTGATGATTGCGGTTATCAGTGGCTGTACGGACTGTGCGAACTATGGATTCACCTTTCGCATCGTCGACATCACCAATTATGACATTCGCTCCGGCAGTAGCCCATTTCTTGAAGAAAGAGGCACCGAAACCTGATGCCCCGCCGGTGATGACTATGGTCTTGCCTGTAACCCAGGAAAGGTTGAAAGGTTCGGACGGATCGATCGGGTGAGATTGCCGCGCCTGGTCAGCGACTGAAAACCGGTTTGAGCTCATTCGCGACATGACTTACTAGAACCTGGGACTCAAACCGAAGGTGCTTTGAGCTGACGCGAATTGTTTGACTCAAACTGGGCAGACAACCTGCGACGTCGGCGCTGAATAATGAGTCCTGCCGTTGGGAGTTGGTTGAGTTCCGTACATCTAATGGCGCCTCATTACCGTACGGATTGAGACGAAATGGGAAAGGTCGGATGCAGATTGAGCTAAAACCCCGTCAGGGAAAGTAAAATCTGATGTCGCAGCAGATTAGGGCTGGACACAAATGCGAAATAATTGGAGATTTCTTGCTTAGTAATGCGAATACGAATTATGAGAATATTCAGTAGACATATGTATTCTAAAAAACATTGTGCATTCTAAATTCAAACCACCTGGGCATCCTTGTTACACATGCCCCTTAATAACATAAGCCTCGTCATAGTCTCTCCGGTCAAGAAGTGCCGGCCTACGCAAGCCTAGCAAATCCCTTCCTCTATTAAACAGTCTTTCCACCGCTTCCTCAGAAGCTGAAATTGCCAAATAACCTCTTGCTGCGCCCTCCATGTATGGGAACTCATCTTTGTGCATTCTCCAGCAATCAATAGCCAGTTACTGACTCTTTAACCATCACAACCCCACCATCACAGTAACGGTCGATGTCAGCAACTGCCCTTTTTGGGTTGTATTTTCTGCAACACTAGAGCCTTGATATTTTTCCTGTAGCCATGGGCTCGCCTTGAGAGTAAGGCAGTCTATTCTAGTATACTAACTCAACAATCTGGCATCGAAAGTCACTTGTTGGACCGTCACTATGAGCTAATGGCGATGAGCAACATGTGGAGCGACTCATTCCAAGGTGAGGCGCTCATACAATATGGTTTCGCTGCGGGCAACAATGACTGAAACCCTGCTGAAATCTCAAACAAAAAGACAGTAAGTCTATCTGATGCAGCCGCCTGCATTCTATGTTCCTGACTACAGTCGCTGGATTGTTGTTGGTGTAGTTATTACTATTATATAGCCATTATTGATCAAATAATTGCAGAAGAAAGCAAAATAGTAGCGAGATCAGTCTATTCGGGCACTTACACTGGAAGCGAGGCAAATAAAAAACAAGCAAACAAGCAAACAGGTGGCAGGCCATCAGAGCAAATCAGGCAATTCATCATAAACTTGCAGAAACGAAGCTCATCTCCGTACGGATCAAAATCGATCCAACTGCGGACACAAATTTATTGCTTTTGCGTAAACCTGTTAGCAATGATACCAATAGTCACTCCATTTCAGAGACAGGGCAGCACGGCAGGCCCATCTTCCTTTCCTGAGCTCTCCCATAGAGACCATCTTCCTTTTCAGAGTAGTGCACGTTCTGGAACACGTTTATCAGAACAAGGTGTTGTCGGCGAATTAGATGATAGTGCGTGCCATTTAGGAAATATTAGAGAGCCTTAGAACCCGATGTTACGAACTAGAGAAAAATCTCTTCAGAACAAGTCGCTCCAGAAGAGAGGACCAGAATAATAATGGAAGCAAAGTTGGCATCCATGAGGAAGTCAAGTCGTCCGTACTTGACAGATGAAAATTTGGATTTGTAATAAAAATGATAGAAGATAAGTTATCTCTTGTCCTAGTATCTAAAGATTGGTTCTGCGACGATCCAGTACTCTCTGAATGTCGCACTAACCTACAACGGCATAGCCTGAATTTAAAATTTCTTAGGGCGAAAAACCTTGAGGCCCATTTAAGGTATTCCGGTAGCAGCCGGTCTTTTCCTTCCCCGCATTGATCCCGCCCCCCAACCTATAATCATTATTAGTAACGGTATTGCCCCCTCAAAGGCCTTGACTCTGAAATATCCTTATCAATATCTCATTCATCTTCCTCTCCTTGGAGCATGGCTAACGACATCCCAGTAGCTATCATAATATACTCTTTTTGAGGTCCTTAAATCATCTTCGGGCTCTTCAGAAGGCCCAGTTATGGGAATTCGGCAAGTGAAGAATCAGGTCATTAGTATAGTAAATCTCGGGGTCTGCCATATCACCCCCCTTCGTAATCTGCGACAGTAGTGAGGCGGCATCATAAGAGGTTGCTACAGATTTTGATAAGGATCGAGTGACACAAAGAGTGGGTGGCATCTTCCAGGCATTGGCATGCGACAAGGCCTACGGAGAACAACGGAGAAGGAAAGACGCCTTCCAGGCTGCAGCGTCACTTCTGATTAAGCCCGGTTTCATAGACTTTGTGGTTCGAGCAACTGATCCTAGATCCACTTTGACCTCTCGCTGATTAATGCCTAACTCAAAAGACGCACACGTGTTACTTCTGCTTGCGTTAGCGGTTCTTGGCGCACAGCTCGAAAAAGATGTGTATGACTTCAAGCTAAACAGAACATAAATAATGCCTTATTCGCAACAGGAGATCTGTTCGCCTGTCGCCGACATATCGGTGTGGATTCCTCAGGCGTGACCTCATCTTCTTTGATTGACGCCTGGCCCTAACTACAGATCGATGCCGCCAATTCAAAATCTTGCGGCTTGGCTTCCAGGCGTGGGGAAGGAATTACAAGTTGCTCCGGCCAGCACACCCGACCCGGGCGAGAATGAGCTTCTTATCGAGGTGAGACCCAAAATATGTGGCAGGACGATGAATTCTCGCAATCCTTTCTGAACCTGCCAGGGCGCTATTTCTTACGCAGCTGACAAAGAAGTCCTTTAGACCAAAGCCGTTGCTGTTCAACCCGCAGAATACAAGATCCAAGAAGGTATCTTACCGTTTGAATTGACCTATCCTACTATAATCGGCCGTGAGTGATACCCTTTTGTGGCCATGGAGCTGGCAGACTTTTTCACGTGACTGACCCTCTTGGTGTACAGTATCTTTCGCTGGCATCGTTGTGAAAGTAGGTGCTGGTGTGACTCGATTTAAGGAAAAGGACCGTATTGTCACCAATAGCGCAGGCACCATTCGGAACGACGCACGTTTTGGCGCTTATCAAAGGTATGCGTTGACCTCACAAGAGTTGACAGCAAAGGTACTTATTTGTTCCGGCACCCTTGACAATAAAGTATGCTAACAACACAGTAGATTGGTGACGTCCCGTTCGAGAACGCGTCTGCGATTTCGAGTTTTTATGCCGCTGTGAGCGCGTTGATATTACATTTGCATCTCGACCGGCCGTCTAGTAATCCAAACCCTAGTAATAAGGCTAAAAAGGTTTTGATCTGGGGAGCCTCATCCTCATTCGGCGCGTTCGCAGTGCAACTGGCTTCTAATGCAGGCTACGCGGTGGTCGGCGTTGCATCAGCCCATAACGCGCAGCTCGTGGAATCGCTAGGGGCGGCGCATTTCATCGATCGAAAGTCACCTTCTGTGGTCGAAGATCTTACATCTCTCGGGCCATTTGAAGCCGTACTTGCAGCGGCGGACTCGGCCTCAGATCAAGTGACGATCGGCCAAGTCCTAGCCGCTCATGGTGGGGGGAGCTTCTTGTCAACGATGGGCGTGAGAAAGGGGGTTCAACTTCCTCCTGGAGTGACCGGCCACTTTGTTCAATACCTCGACGATTATTTAAAGCCGGAGAATAGGGAATTTTCCCGGTGGGTTTGGTGGAGTCTCATAGAAGAGGGACTCATAGATGGTAAAATTAAGTTGCTTCCGGTGGATATTTTAGGTGGCCTATCGACAGTGCAAGAGGCATGGAATCTTGAAAAAAATGGCCAAGTTAGCGGGCGACGGTTAATAATAAGACCAGATATAGACTAGACAATTAGTAACTATGCTAGCTGGAAATTTGGATTGCAATATATTTTTTTGCTTCTTCAGTTCGGGGACTCTGGATTCTGCGTCTAGAGTCTTGAACTTTGAAATCCACCGAGGTCTTATAGACGCTAGCCAAGAATTAAAAGAGCGAGTGTACTCAGGGCACCTGACGTCGATGTATATGCTGCAAAATAATCATAATCAGCCAAATTGAAGAAGATAGGAAAGAGGAAGCGAGACCAGATCGGGCGCCGTAAGAACACAGTAGAGCTCATATCCGTGCTTGTTGGTACCAAAGTGGAATCAATGAATATTTCTGTGAAACAAGGAGTTGTGAATGCCAATGAAACGCCATGGGTCTTGAAGTCCTTCAATTAGAAAATAGCCCTCTTGTTCTTCCACCAGCATCTGCGCGGATCTAAAATCATCCCTTGGATCCCTCTCCCACTCTCTTCTTGTAAGTGACATCCAGATATTATACACTTGCTGGCGGGTAATTGTATGTAAGCTGTATTTTTAAACTGGGAACCGTCGGCCATTGCGATTAAATTCTGATATATCAATCGGGGAGGGACTAGTTTGTGCGCTTCGATATATTTCTGCACCTCTTCAGTGACATGGAATTTCGGTGTCTCGACGTGACCCTTATGGTCATAAAGTATTGTCAATGTAGCTACAGACACATCATTCTCAAGCACAAAAGATCCAGTCAGAGTTATTCGAAACGTAAAAGATTGGGCTTAGCGGTCAAATATATGACTATCCTGTTGCTCCAGGAACGATGACACGACTTCCATGAAGTCTTCATGAGACTCAACTTCCTGATCAAGATCGTAAGCCTTCGGTCTTGGAACTTTTGACTCTAGAGATTTAGTTAGCAATGTCCATCAACGTTTTATCACAATATCTGTAGACATACTGCGTTGGCCCGGCAGTTTTTACAGCTCTTGTCAGATTTTCCGCCTTTGCCGATAAACAGTCCTTGACGTTCCTCAAAAGTAGCGCAACAAATTAAAGTGCGGCAAGATGCGCACTTCTGAGAGTACTGAGATCCTCGTGGAGAAACTACAGACGATTCCATGCTTGCAATGATTCTTGTTGTGTAAGAGAGAATATAGTTGTCAGTAGTTATGGTAAACAAAACGCGTGGGAACAGACGCGTCATAACTATCGAATGTACACAACGGGGGCAAGGGTATCCTTCAAGAATGTTAGGGCAAGGGGACTGGAAGAATGTAATGGGCAAATGGGTTTCCAACTAAGGGTGCGTTTGGATTACCGTAATTATTTCCCACTTATTTCCCACTTATTTCCTACTTATTTCCTACTTAATCCCATTTCAGTTTTCACTTATTTGTCACGTGAATTTCCTGGGTTAGGTTCCCACCGCACAAAAAAACCAAAAAAAACCTAAAAAAAGGAACGTTTTCATTGGCACGTGCCACACTACATTTACCTCAGCCAAACTGATTGTTTGACGGGTTGACGCATCAAATCCTCCATTCCTGCGGTTTTGTCGGTGTGGAAGGTGTTCCGAGGGGGTGTGGGAGTGGGTTGAAGTACGTTGTAGAGGGGGGAAAATTAATAAGTAGAAAATAAGTGGGTTTGACCTACTTATTTTTTTTGGTGGGCAATTATTTTCTAATTATTTTCTGAAAAAATAAGTGACGTGGCGTTTGGATTACTTCAATTATTTTCCACTTATTTTCCACTTATTTTATAATTGGGAATCCAAACGCACCCTAAAACTATTGTGGAATTAATGTGGTTACTACAAGAGTAACTATCGTAGTACTTCCAGGGTAAGGGTTCAGCAGTTTTCCTTAAGTTTTTACACCAAAATAAGGAAAAATCAGTTCTGCAATACCGTATATGCACCCGGACCACTCCTGTTGGTTTTGAAATTAAAACTGTATCTACAGTAGCACTAACAAACTTCCATCTCAAAGGCTATGAATTGTCATGGCTGTCCGTGATAGTCAGTCAATAGCCTACATTCTCGTGAAAGTCCAAGCCGTACCGATTCAGGATTGGTGTGAATCCGAGCAGACGCCGTGCGACGCCCTGGACAGCACGTCCCGGAATTTTAACCCACGTCGGTTACCCATCCTCTGCCATCTGTAGGAGATTAGTGGCCTAGTGCATCTTGAATATGAGGGTGTCGTGGTGCTACCTAAAATCGGCGGTCATGGCACTTACGTCATTGCCTACGCTCTTAACTATGGTGCCGCACTCTCATTGCAGCAAACCGGCCGGGTACATCTAATTTTGTGTGGCATCTGCCTACCTCACTACACTTTGCAGGGCCATGCAGCACCAGTTATATGTACAGATATGCCCTAAGAGCAATTTCTGCCCTAAAAGCAAAACATTTTTCGGTCGCGCACAATACTTAAGCGACTGGGGCCCACGGCTGAAGTGGTTTCACATACAATTGTCCCATATCGCAATTGTGCGCAGCACCAACTTCTCCGATACAATCACTACGAAGAAAACCTGAAACCCTGAAAAATGAACAACGCAACAAAGTTACCGAATGAATATTTGGCGTTTAATAGGACAATGAAGGCATTTGCCATATTGACCTTAATCATTTTTTCAACAGCCTACGCGGCCTATCTATACGGATCATATAGTGACACCCGTAAGATAGGTCACGGAACCGACGCGGATAGTACAGGATGTGCTGTTGTCCTCAAAAGAGCAGGCAGGGGGTGGGTTAATGCAGTCATTGACGGTTCAATTAGTTTCTTTGGATGGGTCCTCACCGGGGCTAATGTCGTGTATGCATATTACTGTACAGACACGTGGTTGACCTACTTCGGTTGGGTTGCTGGTACCCTAGGTGGGCGGCTCAAACAGTGTGCGATAGCAGGTATAGCACTGGTCATGCTGAACTGGGCTGAACAAGTATTACAGCAATATGGGACAAACAATTCTTGGGTTTATGACTCAGGCGAGGCTTATGGCTAGAGCGGGACGTGTGCTAATGTTTACGACACAAGTAGCGCCTGCGCTTACATCAACCATACTGTCGACCTGTACCACCCGCATACGGAACTATACGGACAAAGGATGCATGAACTCGGACACGTTAATCCTCTGGGGATAGTAGGTCAGATACAACCGTGTAATATACAAATAGAATGCTATTTTGTGGACAACAAGTATTGTACCGCTATTGGGTTTTCGGGTTCTAGAGCTATTGACGACGCAGAAGTAGGTGAAGTGTATTATATGGCTTACGGAGGTCTTGATTCGCAATGCGAACAGGGTTGACGAATAGGTTTAAAGGTACCTTGTTATTTACAGCGTATCGTCTAATAGTGTGTATAGAAGTGTGGTGCATGATATTAAAGCTAGAGATTTTAAAGTGATGTGAGTTTGATATACACTGAAAGAGATTACAGGGGCAGTTTTATTCGTACTTACATCGAGCGGTAGTTTACTTGTTTAAGTTTTGTATTAGACCGTTCGTCAATTCTAAGGCAAGAGTTAGCGGAGATAGTTAATTTTATTTTTCATTGAAGTCAGAATGGTTTGTCCATCAGCCTTAAGCTTTGAGTTAGGCGATTCGTCACTATAAAACAAAGGTTGTAGTTAAACTATTTGAGAGACCTTGAATTAGCGGATTATATACATATTAAACCCGGTGCGTTGGGTGCGGTATTTAGGTGTCCGCAAGGCAGAGGGCGAGGAAGCCAGTTGCTTAAACTCTTCTAATCGGTCGGCGATATTTTTGATTTGGAGACAGTACTCATCGTAGGTTGGCTTCTCGTCAATCGTAACCAGCCGGTCCTGAAGGATTGGCAGTCGGTCAACCCTGAAATACGATATGGACTGGAATGAGGCTTATGTCGATATATTTTAGAATATCCACTATGCCGGAGAGTGGGTATGAACCCTTCCTTATATACACTTCTCCGGCGTCTAATTTTACAACAAAAGACTTTTAACCCCGGACTAGGCCGGGCGCACAGAAACAAGCAAACAAGTAACTTTTGATGTACGCTGACATCATCCGTGGCAAAAGGCAAAAGAAAGGAACGTCGAACTCATCGGAGCAGGGTTAGGACCTAGCCGCCAGAGGCGCCTGGATTACCGTCTTCTGAATGACGGAAGTGATGAAGAAGCTTCATTTGAAGATCGTATACAGGAATTACCGATCGATTCTGTTCACTCGGATGAATTGATTTTGGCGTCGCTAATAGTCCAGATTGCGAAATCGTTCCTTCTCAATCAATTTCTCAGGATCCTACAAGCCCAGTAATCGTGGATTCCAGTTCTTCCATTATCTCGGAAGACAGTTGCACGATTCAACCTCGCAATAGAGCGACCCGGGCTACCGAGTGGATGTGGGCGTATTTCGAGACCACAGAGTACAATCGGCCGTGGATGATGAAGAGGACCAAAAGCAAGAGGCTCACAGACCGTGATATCCGTTGCATTTATATCGATGAACAGACTGGGATCCGATGTAATTGGAGGACTACAGATTCGGCAAGGCACACTTCAACTTCAAAATGGCAAGACATCTGGAGAAGCATTCAATCTACGCTCCCGACTCTGACCCTGGAGCTTCAGGCACAAAGAAGCAGCCTTTTATCGCTACCTGACATTTTGAATACCAGCTAGTCCTAAGTTAAGAGATTTTCTGCCGATAACCGATATCGGCGACTATATGCCGATACTATATCGGCTAACTCCTATGCCTGCTGATATTTATTCGTAATTTATTCGCAAGATTTTAGGCTGGAGATATCGTATCGTATCGTATATTTTCCGATACGATATCGGCAAACCGGCAAATCGTCAACAGCCCAAGTTGTCTGAGTAATATTATTAAGACTGTTGTAAGCTATCCATATAAGTTGATGTCAAATATAATGCTTGGAGTCTTCTGACGGATAAATGGAGTTTAGAGCCAAGGCTTGAACAACCAATATCCCGCAACACAATAGTCCGAGATCCAAAGAGGAAAGTCAAACTCTCCGGAAATCATTGTCCGACGTATAGAGGTCCTCCTGGCGAAGATTTTACATTATTGGAAAGTATAGAATCAGCGGAAAGAGCCACTAATCGCATAAATCTATACAGTAGAATCCCGCTAGTAAGATGGAATGTTTACAGCTACCTCATATCGGCTTAGCGGGGCACTAGACTTGTTTAGGAAGGCAATAGTAATAACGAATTGATTTTTAGAATTGCGGTACCAAATTTTACTATATCGGTGATCGAGTATCGTTATAGCGAGGTTTGACTGTATATCGTAGTCCCGCGAGAATCATGTCCGCTGTTGTACCGATCTCAGATCTCGTTTAACATATTTTATAGAACAATTCGGTAATGCTATGGGCACTGGAGGCGCTTAATAATGGATCACTCCTCCGACTCTCTTACGATCGAAAGTTTCAACTTTTAATAATAAAACGAAGTCATGAGATTGTAAAAGGTATCAGGAATATGAAACAGCTCCAGTAGAATGCTGAGAGAAATCGACAAGTGACAGGCAGCGGCTATGGAGTGTTATGTAGCTCTCTCATTTAGTTGCATAGCTTGCATTGAACGGCTATTGACTGCCTTTGGAGCCCCCACGGTTAGCCGCGCCTCCTGTCGTTCGTACATCTTCTGATCGATAGAACGGCAATCCCACGATAGCCGCATGAATTACACTATCGGCATACTCCACAGAACTTGAGGAGATTTGACCCTGAGTACCACCTGTGACGACGGCAACCTTATCTTGCAATGAAAACATTTTCTCGATCAACACGTTCATCTTTCTCATAAGCCTTTTTCGCAATATACGTAGGGATGATGATGCTGGAAAGTAATAAGTTTATGCAGAAGTGGCGTTAGGTAGAGAAGTGTTCACATCTTTTGCGCGGGCCGGGGCGGGGATAATGGCGAGTACCCCTAATCCGCAGACCATTGCCCCGCCCGGGCCGTAAACAAATATCGGCTGTCGACGGCTGCCGATGGTTGTAGATGGCTCACGGCATCGGTTGTCAAATCGATCTACCGCCGGATTCACAAACGATTTTCTCCTCCCTATTTATACAATTTCTACCCCCCTAGCTATAGCCCGAGCGTGTAACTAATAGTATCGGAATAGGTATATGTCTGATTACATTAAATAAAAAGTCGCAAAATTAGGAATGCCATCGCCTTTGGAAACTGACGAGCGAAAGGGTCTTCCCGCGATCTCTCCGGCTACATCCGACAAGATTAAGTCAATTGAGACGTTTAGAGTGCCACCAAGATGGCTATTCGTCAAAGTTGAAACTGAGAAAGGAATAGTGGGTTGGGGAGAAGCAACGTTAGAAGGGCACGCCGAGGCTGTTGAAGGCGCATTTGAGGACTTTAAGGAGAGATTTATAGGTTGGGAGGCAGCGAACATTGAAGATATCTGTAAGCAATCGTGGTATGGTGTTTTTGGGATCAATCTAATCTATAGATCAATCTGCATACCGTCATAGATTTTATCGCGGCGGGGAGGTCTTGATGTCTGCTTTGGCTGGCCTGGATATTGCTTTATGGGATATCAAGGGCAAAGCTCTTGGAGTTCCTGTCTGGCAACTTCTCGGTGGTAAAGTGCGCGATCGAGTGGCCGTTTATGGATGGATTGGCGGCGATAGACCGAATGATGTCTTGCGCCAGGCTAAAGATCGGAAAGACCAGGGTTTCACTGCAGTGAAAATGAATGCCGTCGAATCAGTAAGTTTTCAACGCGTACGTACAGAACTTGTCTTAGTAAAAGTAGCTTGGCTGGTTGGCGTGTCCAGATGATCTCAAAGCGACAGCTGAACGTCTCAAAGATGTGCGTTCGACTGGCATTGACGTTGGTCTTGATTTCCATGGTCGTGTTCATAAGACTATGGCAAAGCAGCTAGCCCGCATGTTGGAACCTTATCAACCTTTATTTATCGAGGAGCCGCTTCTTCCTGGCCATATTGAAGAACTAACGAAGCTATATCAGCAGACGACTACTCCAATAGCCGTACGTGAATAATATTGCCATTTTCTGCATTATACTGAGAAGTTGTAGCTCGGAGAACGACTATTTACGCGTCAAATGGTGCGTCCGTACCTGGAAAGTGGCTGTATTGACATCATTCAACCCGACATCTCGCATTCTGGAGGCATTTCCGAGACCAAGCGTATCGCCACTATGGCAGAGACATATGATGTGGGCGTCGCACCTCACTGCCCTCTAGGTCCAATTTCATTTGCTGCATCTTTGCAAATCGCAATTTCTGCACCGAACTTCTTGATCTGTGAGATGTCTTGGAAAATGCACTATAATCTCGGAAGCGATTACGATCTGTTTAGCTATCTCAAGGATAAGAACGTATTCAAGGTAATGAATGGCTTTATTGAGGCACTGAGTGGTCCTGGCTTGGGAATCGATATCGATGAGGATCTCGTTCGTGAAGCCGCGAAAGAGACTAAAGAATTCTCGTGGAGAAATCCCGTCTGGAGAGGTCCAGATGGTGGGATTAGGGAGTGGTAGTCTGATAAAAGTATTGGAGTTTGTTCGTATCAAGATAGTAATAAAGCAGATATGTACAAAATTAGCATACTTAGTGCAGTTATCGAGTCGAAAATAAGTCGAAGAGCTCTTCCAATCCTAACACAAGTTCACCATAAGTTTGGGGAAACATTGTCAAGTTCTCGTGTTGAAATATGCTATGCAGTCCTCCTCACTTTCAGTTGATGACAATCCGTCTATTGACTATAGTATATGCCGGCCGCGCAGTCGGTCGCCCGATCTGCACCGCTACGGTTTAGGATTGTGTTGCGACGCTGAATCATCCAGGCTTGATTTTGAGCCATTTTGCATTGTTCTGCGATGATGTCAGCCTGTTGCGGCACAGCGCTGGAGTTGACATGCTTCAATGCAGAGTCCACTCGCTCTTGCAGTCTCTTGCTAACTCGAGTGGGACACATGACGTGAAGGCTTTCCCGCATAGTCCGCCTCAAATTTTATGCCCAGGCCATTGTGATTCAGTGACTGTTCGCCATGTCTCGCAAGACAAATTTCTCCTACCTCGGTACACTTCTTTTAAGCTATATGATGGAGTCCTTAACCAGGGTTAGCTTCTTTTAATCAGTAGAGCTTACACTTAATCTACTATTTATTCATCGGGGATATAATTCTGATTTCATTAGCTATTGTCATTTAGAGCTAAATGAATTGTGGATATTTGGCCCATACAGCAGCTGAATCTCGTACTGAGCGTCTAATCGTGCTCTAATTTTCAATCCTTCTCAACCAAACTTTTCAACATCCAATCTTCGACCAATGTCTCTTTATGTCCATTTACAGCCAAATTCACCATGGCCTTCCCAAGACAGTCGAGAGTAATAAATCTAAACATCCAGCCCAAGACCCAGCTGAGGGCGATCCTTATAGAAGCATCTTTTAATACGAAACCCGGTCGCGCAATATAGATCTCAAATCCGTCACTGCGATTCTTGTGATCGAGACACAGTAATTCATTCTCAAGTTCCCCGCGCATCTTGCGGTTTTCTGCAACGAAGTAGAGGTGCTTATTTGGATCTTTCTCGGGAAGTGCACCAGAAAGGTAGACGAACCTAAATCTTCCGTTTGCCTGTAGTTTTCCGTGCAACTCGTCTGCGAACGTAGTCGCTGTCGCCAGGGTAAATTCGAAGTTAATCTGACGATTGAGCTCTGGTGGCTTAATTGGCACGTTTGTGCCAAGACAGTATATACACGCTTGCGCACCGCCCAGTTCCGCCAAGACCTCGGGGCTAAAGCACGTGAAATCACTGTGGATGATGACCCGGAGCTTTTTCTCAGGATCTGCCATTGGTGGTTCAAAGTTCCGGCGCGAGAGTGCGATAATGGACGTGATTGACGGATTCAAGATACATTGCTTTAGAACCTCGCTACCGATATAGCCTGTGGGACCGGTAAGGATAACCTTCATTTCTTGAAAAAATGTACCACTTAAATTGCCAGCTACAGAGCTTTTGTCCAGGCAGGGATTCAACCTCTAGCTCTTAGATTCTTATATATGAATGGTGGCGTATAATTACTGTCAGAAGAACTTTGACCATCCATATCTATTCTCAGACAGCTATCTAAACACCAACTTTCTGCTCCACTTAAACCCACTATTGATTGTGAGGGCTTGATGCCATTCCTCGTTTTAATTAGTTGGCTTGCCATCTGGCGGTTCAGGGTTGATTTGAAGCGGTGTAAAGTTGTGCCGTCGGCATATTCATTCGTCCCGTTGGCCGGAACTCACCGTCCACCGTATACCCTGAGCTCTTTTCCGGGCTACTAACTACGACAAACGCAGCATGTTCCGGTCCTGTAGTATTCAGGGCAAAGCAAACCCGCCGGTTACCAGAGTTAGACTCAGTGCGTGAAGATGGTAATACATATTACCATAACCTCTGGACCATTCTGATCTCTGATGCCCTTCGCATCCCCATCATTGCCACTTTCGTTCGAAATTGAAGTCTACTCCCTCTCTTTCGATAAATTGGGTAATAGGCAGGATGATCAATTCGTAAGAAAGCCAAGAACTGACTATCTGTCACTGACTGCCACGTCGAGAGCAGAATTGTTCATTAAGATTAACTTGTTAACCCTGACCCTATTTTTGCTTGCGAAAGGTCGGGTACCGATCGTGGTCAATGTAAGTCGATGATCCGGGGTGCAAGTGAAGGACGTCCCTTTACGTGAATCGAACTCCAAATATGTGATTCGCTTCAACCTGCCGGTAACACGAGGTGCAGCACTGACACAAAGTGCTGGATGATTGTCTGCATCGTACAGATCAGGGCGCCAATCAACTACATCAACTACATAGTTTTTGTCTGTGTAGAGTAAGTGTATATTAATAAGCGAGACTTGAATGTAGTGTATCAACGGACTCCTCAAATGTAGATGGGTGTAAGTGTAGTTGACTTCGTGTATGGGGTGACCCACTATGACTGTCACCGTCCTCTCAGAGGAAGCCCACCTAAGATGCTCCGGCAATTTTGAAGTAGTCTTGAGTAAAAATACCGTACTACCATGTAAGCAACCTCTCTGCCGCTTTCCCTGACCATTTAAATCATCTCTTCAGCAGCAAGTTCTTGCGCCTTATCAATAAGCCATGATAGCTCCCGTCTTCTAAACTCGTCATCATTGAGATGCATGCTCTCAAGCTGTCTTTTCTCCTCCATGATTCAAAGGAACAAAGAATTTAGGTCATTGGTAATACCAGCGCGAAACCATGACCTCAGCACTTGACACATCCCTATTGTTCGCGCATGAAGACTACTCCGTTGAGGGACAACCATCTGCCCTGAGGCTGAGAACAGCCTTTCACACTCGGCAGACATGGATTGTATCGTGAGAAAGTCGAGAGCCATTCGAGAGAGCCGAGGGTATTGAAAGCGCTTCTCATGCCAATAAGCTATTGGATCACGAACAAACTTGTCGTCATTGCGGTAAGTTGCTTGCCATTTTTCGAACTCGTTGTCGGCAAAGGGATCATCGTCTAGACCCTCTGCTTGATTCGAATCGATTCTGATCTGTTCGCAATGCTCTTCGAAGGCGTTGTAATAATACTTTTGTCGTTTTGCATCAGGCTCATCGTCCGAGATCACCTCGAGATCTCGATATCTCTCGTCCCAGCACTCTACTTTCTGTACGAGTGCACTCTACTTTCTGTACGAAAAATTCCTAGCTAAGGAAATTAGGTGATGTCCGGTTGGGAGTTTAGACTTGGTCACTAAGGAATAATAGATGATCACTAATATTTAATAGTTGCTCACTAATAAATAATAGTTGTTTATGGAAGGTTGAATCTTTTTTTCAATGGTCTCCCATAAGGGGGAAAACTGGTAGGTGTAGACATCCTCCCAGTCGCCACTACACAAAAGGATTATTTTGTGCCCAAATGGTACCCGTGCATTGCATACATTACAACGACGGATATAGTCGTTTGTTAGGCACCTGAGAACCCGAAAATGAGTGTCAACCACTTGCTTCAGTGAAAACTCGGCCGTCATAGCTAACATGACGTAGGGTCACATGACCCACACAACACCACGACACCCTCAATTTTCAACAACATTCTTGACCGGCCCGCCGTCTTCCTGTCGACTGATATTCTTGTTGACGAATGATGGTCGGGATGGATGATAGGATCGTTGCACTACTATCTAAGACATCCATATCCATTGTATATTTGGTGTCCATTAAGGCACGGATGATATTTGTAGGGAGAAAGGTTTATAGGTTACCTTCAGTTTAGCGACACTTCACTAACACACTGTAAGCTGATCACTGTTGAAGGTAGCTTCTAAGTGACAGATTCAAAAAAAACACTACTCATTGATAGATTCGAAAGACACTACTCAGTGATAGCTGAGGTAGTCACAAATAAATATCTGGTAGCTTATTCATTAACTGCGACGTCGATGCGGTTACTAATGTGACAATGTCACAGTGTAAATAATAAATATATCTAGTGACGAGATCACTAGCTCAGCTGTGGTCGTGATAGAACTGAATGTATGATACGTGGGCAGCGGAAGGCGAGCTGTAATGTGTGTCCAAACAGAGGTATATTGTCAGGAGAAATCACAGACTAGTAACAGTAACGGTAATAGGTAGACAGTAGTAGTTCCACTGTTCGACTGAAGGCTGCCTTCTGCTTACAATCAGACACTGTCGTAGTAAAATAGCTATCAATCTGAACTGCTAGATTGACCAATTTAATTCTGTTGCGGTTGATTTTGATATGAAATCTTCAATTTTGACGGTGTGGTGGTGATTTTCCACAACCATTATTTTCGACGCGTCATATTTTATCAACAACATACAGAATGCCTTATGCTAATGAATCTCAAATTCAAATGGCTATGCAAGTATATCAATCGAAAGAAGTTAAATCAATTCGACGAGCTGCTACAGTATACGGGGTCCCTGGTTCTACTCTTCAGGAGCGTATCAGGGGAACCACCCCTCGCACAGAGAAACGCGAAAATAGCCATATTCTCACTACAACTGAGTAAGAAATGTTGGTTAAATGGCTATTGGAATCTGACAAACGTGGCTTCCCTCTCAGACCTTCATTCCTTCGTGAAATGGCAAATATTCTATTGCTAAATCGAACCGGCAGTTCCACTACACAGGTTGGGATCAATTGGGCCACCCAATTTGTGAAACGCAGGCCAGAGTTGACCAAAATGGAGGATCCTAAGGTGGTCAAGGAGTGGTTCCAGCTCATACGTGACACCATTATCCAATATGGGATCCACCAAGATGATATATATAATTTCGACGAGACTGGGTTTGCTACGGGTCTCCTATCAACAGCAAAGGTTGTGACGTCTGCTGAACGCAGTGAGAGACCCCGTACAATCACGCAGGGAAACCGAGAATGGGTAACAATCATTGAAGCAGTGGGATCAATAGGGGTTCTCGTCCCACCTGTCGTGATATTCAAGGCCAAGCAGCATCAAGCTAAATGGTATGAGGAATCGCAAGTTCCATCTACCTGGACAATTGAGCATAGCAGTCGGCATCTCAGCAATAAAAGTCAGCCGCGTAAAAAAATCCGAACATCAGGCAGAACGCGGCGATTGCCTTCGCTGCGACTAGATGCGCTGCTGTGTCAACGAAACCCGGGCCCAAGATTACCGTGTTTATGACCAGCAGGATGGAGAGGGCTTCCAGTCTTCCAGGTATCCGCATCGGCGACGTGGATTCTGAGCATACATGCAGCTGCAACTTGAGGACTTGTGGCGCAGAGGAGGAGGACGGGGCAACAGAGCGGATTTCCTGCTCGACTTCGTCGAAGCCGGAACGCGCGGCGATGATGATGTTCGCAGCGCCGGCGTTGGAGAATGATACAGCAGTCGCGCGGCCGATGCCTTTGGATGAGCTGTGATCAGGACTGTTCGGCCCTGCTGGTCGGAGATTGTGCGATGGCCGGGTAGGAGTCGTGCGAGGTGGAGGTGAAGCTCGTGGCGGCGGGATCGGGATGAGGAGGCATGATGCTCGATCAGTTGATAGTGACGTATATAGATCGCGATTTGGTATTATACTCGGCAAAGGATGAGTGTGTAGATAAAAATTGGTACAATTGATCAACTTGTCAAGAGGGCGAGGGAAAAGAACGCATTCATCTCAGCAGTGTTTTCCCCCATTTGCCTCTCCTCACGGGTTTACCATTTCCCTATCCCACACTCCATATCATTATAGATGCAAGGTCACATTTCAGATCCATAAGAGCAGACTCACACGAACCAGTAAAAATACGTAAACCCACTTCTCCCTTGCTGGACGGAGATAAATGTCCATCCCGGTATCTCCGTCGAGTTCGACCGGGTTGTGACCTGTCGAAACCGGGAACCGGCTTAAAAACTCGGTGCAGTCCGCGGTTTCAACAGTTCTTGGTTCTGTAACCACCCGGTCCGGTCCAAACAAGCTCTACTAATCCGGTCCGGTCTGCAAGTTAGGTGTGTAAACGAATAAATTTTTCCTTATTCGTATTCGTACCATTTCGGTTATTCGCAGCGAATAAGTATGGGAGCGTCGAATACGAATAACGAATATTATTCGTAATTTGCCAAGACGCTAGCGCAATAGTCAAACTTTAATTCAGCCAATCATGACGCGTCAATGAGTAACGCGTCAATGAATAACTTAACGACGCGTCTACCAATTTTGCAATCCCTTGGAGATTAATCCAATATCCTACTTACAACACTTATAAATGCCACATAGCAAGCATAAGATGGCTCTTAATCTTTCTCTGGTCATCCGGAGACTCTAGATAATGACTATTATAAAACTGAAGCTAATGTACAAACTCACTCTGGTTCCAATGACCCCGGTAGTATTCGATGTGATTTATATTTTTTTACGACGAAAGTCGCGGCTTAACCCTCAAAGCCACGAGAGTAGTACTCTATGTTAGCGCCATGCCTTCCGCGCATAGCCACGAACATTCTGAACCCGAATACTGCTCAGGATTTTCGGAATCCCAGTAGCGAACGAAAAGAATAATCGCATTAATCAGCCCTGGCGGCTGATTGAACCCATAGACGTGAATTTTCCTTGAGACTGCTCGTCATTCAAGACTAGACTCTCAGCTCCCATCTCATAGTTCATATTTATTCAGTCCATATCCATTACTCACAGTTAGCGGCGTAGACGACCGTGGATGCTGATGCCGAAATCTGTCAGCTTTTACGAGTCCCAGATGGGACCGTAGCCACAAATTCCTCGCGATCTCATTCCGTACACCACTTCTCTCGTTGCGGAGGGATTCGCAATAACAAAGACAGCCTCCGCATTGCTCTGTTTGACGAGCTTGTAAGTTTCAAGCACCATATCTGGCCGCACACCTCTGCGAGCGTCGATGACGACGGCATCCGGGTCGACGCGGTACACTTCGTCGACAATGGCTGGGCCGTAGGTAGTGATCGGATCCCGAGTGGACCACAGTATGCGGCATGGGATTTCATATGGACTCAATAGTGACAGGCACGGTCCGATGCCCGAACCAGTGGCGACAACGACTATTCGATTAAATATTGTGGCGATCCGTAAAATGCCGTATATGGGTGCTCCGCGTACCCAGATTCGAACCGGTTTTTGTTCGATCTGCCTAGATGTCCAGTCACCTGCCTTGGAAACTATGAGAGAGAAACCTTTATCTGCTGAAGACTCTGGAATCGTTGCGAATGAGTGCCATTCGAGAAGTGGCCTGGTTGAGATTCTGATACCCTGGCAGAGAGCAACGGCAGCGTAGTCAAAATGGAGACGGATGGCGTGTGACGAGAGAACTTCGGGACGAACGTGACGCTTGCGCAGACGTGTCCAGGGGTAGACGATTAACAGCGTGATAAGCAGAAGCAACCAGAACACGGCCGATTTATACAGGCACACTGCATATGGACGACCCTGTGCCTGAGCTGTTGAGCCCGTCGAGACGAACAGCAACACCCAGAACAAGACTATTGCTGTCCAACCGAGAAAACGGTGAAAACACTCGAAATAATTATGGTGCCGCACGCGGAATCTCGGGTACGCAACGACGGGGATAATAATGAAGACTACCAAGCAGGTGCTGTTGATGACTAGAATAGCGATGAGGCGAGGCGTGTTAGTCCGGCTATGCAACGCGGCGTCTTTCACTGCCAGGGCCCAGTAGATCGCAAACCAGACAACACCGCTAACGCCGGCGCCAGAGTGAAGTCCACCGTAGTGGAAGACGCGAGCAAAGTGGTCTCGAAGCCACAGCGGTGCAGAGCGCGGGACCCACGCACATGAAAGAAATAGCAAATTGACCTGGAGTCTCGTCAGATCATGGAAACATTATACACTAGGGAGCGCGTACGACATGCTCGTTTCTGACGAGGGCGGCGGCGAAAATATTGGCCGCGCAAATATTTTGTGCAAGAGCAATATGGTCGTCGAAATCGGTTTGCGAGTACCTGACAAGAAATATAACGGCGGCGATGAGATTTGCTGCGAACACCAATGTGAATAGCTTGCGATAGTAAGACAACGCCGTAAACCTGAGCCACCGGTAGACACTTGACCCTCGCTTGCGAGGCAAGATATCGTCGCCGCTTTGCTGCTTAACGTCCTCTTGCCCGCTAACCCGGTGACTATTGTTATCAACGCTGTAAGCATTGATTTGCTTGCGACCATCTCGCAAATCGAGCTCGATATCGTCCGTTTCAAACTCGCTGCAGAGTGTTTTGTATATGAAATTGCACTCGTGGTCGCCTGTCAGCACCATGTTGTTACTGCATTTCTGAAGAGTTTATTTTTCTTAACCCTGGACCACGAGATCTTATTTATAGGTCGGCCCAAATTCCCCAAATTACCCCTGAGAGGACCCTTACTGCCGCGACGCCGTCACCAAGAATGTACCCATGAATGCCCTCAGGACACGATGCAGTTCGGTCGACAAAAGATAAATGCGCTGAGGTCTAGATATACTTAGTGCTCGGAAGAAACAGGTCTCAAATCGACAAGAACGCCATGAACCTTAAGGCGCCGACAGAGGATCTCCTCACGTATACGTTCGCCCACACTGACGACCTAGACAGGCCTGTATGCAGACACGAAACGTGTGCGGAAATCATATAAATTTTACTTACGACGTTTAGATTCTTGTGGACGCGGCAGCACCGTGGCGATGTCTTTCAACCCGGCAGACGGTAACAGAAATCAGAAGAGTAATTGCCGGCCTGCACGCACTGGGCATTAGGTCAGGCGACACTGTCCTCGTCCACAGCTTCAACGACGTATGTTTCTGTTCACGTGCAATAGCGACGGGCTAACTGAGGGGGAAATAAGATATATTACACTGTCCTGTTTTTCGCCGTCATCGGAGTCGGTGGCCGGTTCGCTGGTTCAAACCCCGCCTACACTTCGGCCGAACTCATTCATCACTTCCGGGTGACCGACGTTCGGCTTGTTATCAGCATGCCAGAGTGCCTGGAGCCGGTCTTGAAGGCTGCTGACGAGGTTGGTGTTCCGCGCAACAACATTCTAGTGTTCGATCCGCCCAAACTGCAAAAGCAATCGGCAACCCCAGCAGGTTTACGCTCGTGGACAGAGCTATTTTTGCACGGCGAACGGGACTGGAACAAGTTCGACGATGGCCAGACAGCACAGGAAACTATAGCGGTCCTCATGTCTACGAGTGGCACAACAGGTTTGCACAAGGCCGCTGCGGTCTCGCACCAGGCGCTCGCATTAAACGACAGCGCGATCCAAGACGGCCTCGATAAGGATTATCCGGTGTCACGTTTAATATGCCTCCCGCAGTTCCACGCGTTCGCATCGCCGCTTTCTCACGTCGGTCCATTCCGTAACAGGGTGACGACGTATGTTATGGGTCGGTTCTTGCTTGCCGCCTTCATCCGCGCCGTGCAAGACCACCAGATCACTGAAGCGCCGATGGTACCGGCCATGATCACGCAGTTCGTCAAGAGCCTGTCGCCGGCAGACGCGTCTGGTCCCCTCCGCTCACTTCGATGGGTCTGGTCTGCCGGGTCGCCCCTGGAGGCGTCGATCCACCGCGCGTTCGAGGACCTGATTCATCCAGCGGGTTGTATTGCGCAAGTCTGGGGCATGACCGAGCTCGGGTGGGTGTCGACGTTTAAAGCGCCGGCCCGGGGCGTTGCCGGCTCGGTCGGCATACTTTTGCCGTTTGTCGAGGCGAAGATTGTCGACGACCAGGGTCAGGAGATTGTCGACGCGATCGCGACCGGCGCGTCGGGCGAGATATGCATTCGCAGTCCGATGCGCATGCGGTGCTACCTGGACTTGCCGACCGAGACTGCGGCCGCATTCGATGACGACGACTTTTATCGAACTGGCGACATTGGGTATTGCCGCGACGGGGTTTGGTATATAATCAGTCGCATCAAGGTATAGAACCCATTCTTTCGTGTGGAACGGACGGGCTAACACTGTGTAGGACCTTATAAAGGTGCGCGGTTGGCAAGTGTCGCCGTCCGAGATAGAGGCGACGCTGCTCGCGCACAGCAGCGTCGCAGACGCGGCCGTGATTGGAGTGACGCCGCCAGGCGAATCGAGCGAGGTCCCGCGCGCATATATCGTGCGGGCGGAGTCGTCACTCACCGAATCCGACGTTCACGTTTGGATGCGTGAGCGGCTGGCGAATTTCAAGGCGTTGGATGGGGGCGTCGAGTTTGTGGACGTTATCGCAAAAAACTCGACCGGCAAGATACTCAAGACTGTACTGCGAGAGTCATATAGGCGTCGAATAAACTCATAAGTGTCTATAGCAGCAAATACAATCTCAATTTAAAGGTACACGACTGACGCTGTTATCCTGGAAGGAGCTCAAGAAAGTCGAGCAATTGCCTGGCCTCGACGTGCTTAATCGCGGTCTCCTGATTGTCGAGCCCGAGTGTGATGAACAAGATATCGAGATATCGTTAAGTCACCCGTGGTAGTTGTCGTTTGCAAGGCTGTTCGTCTCCGCTGTCAGCTCCTTTTCCGCCGCTCACTTTGCGATCGGTTTTGCGAGGCGAGGACCGACGACGTCGAGTCACTCGGGCGATCTCCTGAGCCCACCTCATTGCCTGCCCCGCTCGTCTGCGCCCATGTACATCAAGTTTGACGAGCGCGCGAGAATGCGGAACGGCGCGTTTATGACGACGAGATACAGAGAGTAGACTTCGTGGAGGTCGACGGATTTTACATGTATGATTGACATCAGGACCGTGTTGGCTATCGTCGGTTCGCACGGGGCGAGGTTGCGCATGCGATAATTGTCGGATGTGGCCGTGCACGAGCGGTCGGCGGGATCGTGGTGGAACGTAGATCTCGTCCTTGTCGTCGAACAAGAGCTAGTAGTTTTCCTCGACCGCGGACAGCTGGACCTAGGCCTGGCGTATGGCTGTCTTGGCTGTCTTGTAGTCCATTACGTGATAGACTGTGTTTTTTTTTTCCACTAAGACGTGATGCTTTCTTATATTATTTCAGCTGTTTCATATATATCAACATTGTGCAGCGACTTGACAAAGTGGCTTGGTCATTATTAATGATACCATACTCAGTAACCAAATCCCTGGGAGAGAGTTTACTTTATAGTACCTTCAGAGTAGCTGTCTATGAGCTAGTCGGCACTGTATAGCGAGTTGCTTCGGTACAGTCACTAATACGATAGGGGGTCACAGTCAACCCAATTCCGATTTCTAGTATATTCATGTTGAGTAAACCTATTAATTGCACAGTACATTCAATGTCAGTGAGGCTGATGCGAACCAGCTATGACTCTCGACTGCTCAGCCATTGCACACGCCCATAGAGCTCATTTTGATTATCAGCATATTCCACATCTTGGAAGACCTTAACCACAGCAAACTGGTGCTTCGTTCCTTCTCAGCAACTAGAAAATATGTAATCAACGTCACCACAAAATCACTCTTTCTTATCATTCTAGTAACTGACTTAACGGAGGCAGAATATTAACTCAGGGCGCCGAGTATCGCGATCACCAGTGTGCGTGCGAAACTCTATCGAGACGCCAATCCGTAAAGTCGTGAGGATGGCAATGGAGAAGGGTACGGAGGATATTCATTTGAAGGAGATACCCTTTCAGCCTCTCTGAATTGGAGGATAAAAGGGCAGCAGGAGTTGAGGATAGTAGACGCAGGTGGTTCTTTCGCTCAAGTCTTTGGGGGTGATGATGACTTTAGGAAGACTTACGAACTCTTTAAGTGGAAGACTCGGAGTTGAGCTACTGAGTTGGACGGTCTCGCTTTAGCCAAAATCCAGATCAACCTCTTGGCGTAATCAAAGTACCCAACAACTCAAAGAGTCATTCATACTTTGAAATAACTCAACAATGAAACTGTAGGCATTACCTTAGTTTAAGAGCTTCGTGCTCGACTTAATATAGTATCTTAAAACATACTTAGTAACTTGGTATACTTTAGTGATATCATTGTAATATCCCTCGTACGACTACCCTTACCTTATTAGATCAACCCAAGCGACTCAAGCCAGCTTCTATTCTAGAGGTCGACTCGAGAGCCGTTACATGTAGTTCCGGATAATAACTAATAAAATGAGATGCAACAAAATAGATACTAATACCAGGTCAAGTTAGAAGGCTATCAAGAAGAAACGGTTTCTATAGAAGCTGTCTAATATAAATCGGGATGTTATTAAAGCATTTCGGGCCATAAAGAGCTTAGCCTGATTACTATTGCTTGGGTTCCGCGAACTTCTTTTGTAAAGTTCGTAGCGTTAATTTATCAATTTTGTAGACGGCTTCTTGAGCAAGTTTGATTCGAACTGTCTGTTTATATGATTTAACCACTCAAGCTCAGGAAGCAGGGTTCTCGAGCTGAAATCATGGCACGATTTCTCTCATCCCATATGTTGTTCTAGCAACGCATCATCCCAAACAAATGATGCGAAAAGCGGATCCCAATCTGATAGACTTGCATCTGCATCTGGTATACCCACATCTTCTTGCTCACCCCAAACCCATCTATTCGCCGCCCAGGCTTTCCAACGGAGCGTTTCGAGCTTTTCCCAGCTAGGATGGGAAGTTTTCGAGAATATGGAAAAGCACTTTTCCATTAGACCCCGAAGTCCGACGGACTCAGTACAGTTGGGATGTTGAATGAGGTCTTGAAGGACGATAGCGCAAGCATGTATAACATTAAAATGATTGAGGACCCATCGATACGGCGCAAGATTGGGGTCTATTGCACCAGCTGTGAACTCGTTGATGTAATCTCGACATGCCTCTAACGCTTTTCGTCTAGAGCTCTGCGGCCATTGAGCAGATCGCAGGTAAGGCTGATGCAATGTAAAGGTCATTTTCCGACAGCACATCCTTTGACTGAACCCGATAAATTTTTCGAGGGTCCCGGTTGCTGGCAGACGTGATTTGGTGGTTACGTCCGCACATACATTCGCAACCTCCTCGTCCAATAGCTGAAAGACATCTCGTGTTGGTTGGTCAATACCGTATATGTCTTCGAAAATTTTGGAAAAAAGTAGGTTAACACGGATCAGGGTACTAAGCAGCCTTCTATCTAAGTTTTCTTCATCAAATATCATCCGAACGTCGGAATTTGTAGATTGAATCAGGGGTGGCAGCGCGTGGGCTACTGCATACGAGATGTCCAGTCCATGGATCGACCACCATAGTACGCGGCGGAAATCAGCCTCGCGAGAAGAGAAATTGAATGATACCGGCTCACGGTGCAACCCAAGGGATTGAGCAGCGCGAACGAGCACACAGATCGGTACTGGATCAGGATATTCTTTACATTCTGCTATGCTTGGGGTAGCTAAGAGAAACGCTGCTCGGATAGTGTTCAAGTTCGGTCGAAGAGGATACCCCGAAGCTGAGAGCAATCGGTACGCCAAATCCTCCCAAGACGACGGCGTAACTTTGAAGTGCTTCATATTGACTGAAGCGTCTGCAGAAAATGCCGCTTCTGCAGAACACGCTGCTGAATAACAGATAGCAGCTATCAGAGCCGATGAACCAGCTGGAGAGTACTGGTGACTTCGTAGGCGTCCTAAGGAGGTCGTGATTTCGGAGACGTCGATAATGGGATACCAGAATTGACAGAACTGGGAATACCAGGAGATGAGTTGGTCGACTTCACCTAGTTGCACGAAGCCGTTCATTTGCTCCGCCGGAAATTCCTGGCACTTCTGCGAGGTCGTGTCCTGCGACTGGAAGAGACTTGGGCTGCCCATAGAATCTGGTTCGAAAGTTGTACTTAGAGAGGGTTGAAGGCGAGGGCTAACTGAAGTTTCGATAGCGGAAACCCAAGATGAGCTTGAATAATACCGAAGTTGAGCATCATTGGTGCCTGTGAGACGACCGAACTGATTGAGCGAGATAGTCTGATCCTGAGGATGTGCGGCATCCGATGGCTGCTGCATAGTAGACTGCGCGGTCGTCATTGGAAATTCCTCGCGCCCATGATTTTGGAGCTGTCCACTGCTTTTTTGGACTTCAGAGACATAGATGCAAACGCGGCTATTAGCTGTACATATTTGGCAATGAGGTTTCAACTGATCACATTTGATCTTCCTAGCTCGGCACTGTCCACATGCCCGGATTGTCCGGTTTCGCAGAAGCTTTGCGCGATCCAAATTGAGACGTTGCATAGGCTGTTGGGGCGCTGTACTTGGGCCTGAATTTCGACTGTTTGCATGGGAGGGAGTCGGAGTCTGTCGATGAATGCGGCGTGATGCAGTCGAGCAGCTCTATGCTGTCGCTAGCTTGACCTATTGAGACTCGAGGTAGATAGACCCAAAGGCGGCGTTTCAGGTCGAAGATGAACGAGGTCAACAGCATATTTTTGGAAGAAGCCGATTCTTCCATTCTATGAGAAGAACTACACGTGACGTTGTTTCGGAACGGACACGCCATTATTTTGGTGTACAAATTCAGAACGGTGGCAAGTTCCGCGTGAACGGAGACGGCTACGGCCGAAAGACTTTCCTTTCGTGGTAAGAATGGGGTGGGAGATATTCACGGCCAAAAGACTTGCCTTTGGGGATACAGGTGGAGATGGATTTTCTACACTCCGCAGGCGTTCGTATCCGTTCTGGGAAGGTTATTCGGCCGGCGGATCCCCTTCTCTCACCTCGCATTGCGCGTATAAAGACATGGTGGTCTCCTAGTAAATGAACGATCTTATCAATTGCGACTGCCAGGAAAATGTCGACCTCTACCATCTATTTCAGAACAACGCCCGCTGCAAGTTGTCTTCGAACAATATGTGGTGGGCGGGTTCTCCCGCACCCGCCGATACCCATGGAAGACAAAGAGGACTATTTGGTAACCTGGGATGGAGTTAATGATGTAGCGAATCCGAGGAACTTTCCCATGACGGCAAAGATTTTGATCTCTATTCAAGTATCTAACTCCTTTCTTCATCCCGATTTCTGTGGCTGATGTATAGCAGATTGGTCTTCTCACCTTTATTGTCACAGTGACCTCGTCCATCTACTCTGGCGGTATGCAAGGTGTTATGAAAGCCTACGACTGCAGTTCTGCCGTAGCGGCTCTCGGCCTGAGTCTCTTTGTTCTCGGCTATGGATTAGGACCAGTAGTAGGTGCCGGTATATATGTGGCACGAGACACTTGTTGACAACAACCAGGTCTGGGGTCCGTTATCAGAAATCCCCGCGATCGGACGAAACCTTGTGTACATCCCTACTCTGGTCGTGTTCGTGTGCCTTCAAGTACCTACGGCACTTTCTGGCAATCTGGGCACTCTTCTGTCCATGAGGTTCCTTGGAGGCTTCTTCGGAAGTCCCGTCCTTGCGGTCGGTGCTGGTAGCATGGTCGACATTTTTGAGCCAAAGCACCTTCCATATGCTCTTGGTATCTGGGGGTCCATGGCTGCCTTAGGCCCACTCTTGGGACCTCTGATTGGAGGCTTCGCATTCGAAAACCACGACTGGCGCTGGACAATCTGGGCCATCTCCTGGATGTCAGGATTTTTGCTTTTTGTGGTATTTTTTTTTCTACCCGAGACATCAGCAGACAAGCTTTTGAGGGAGAAGGCTGCAAGGCTATGCAAAGAGACAGGCAATTCCAAATGGATGTCAGAATCGGAGAAAGCAGGCCCACTCGTGATTGCAGACGCAGTGCGAATTTATTTACTCCGGCCGTTCGCGCTACTGCTACTGGAGCCGATAGGTTGGTCCGATCGCAAATTCGCAATCATCGCTAATGTTTATCAGTTCTTCTTCTCTCTCTCTATCTCGCGCTTCTCTATGGACTCGAATATCTGTTCTTTGAAGCCTTTCCTATCGTATTTTCTGGGATATACGGCTGGAAACCCGGGCCAACAGGTCTAGGTTTCTTTGGTGTCTTTGTTGGCGTCTACGTTGGCTTAGCATTTCAAATATTGTTTATTCGGTATCGGTATAAAAGAATGTGGGCGCGTCTTGGAGATGAGCCGCCACTTGAAGAATGGCTCTGGACAATACTTTTTGGCTCTTTTTGCGTTCCAATCAGCATGTTTTGGTTTGGGTGGTCAGCCAGAGCAGAAATGTGGGTGGGGTTTTCATTATGAAGGCTTTAAAATTCTGACTCAATTTTCAGACACTGGATCGTACCTATCATTGGATCGGTCCCATTCGGTTTCGCCTTGGAGGTTTTCTTTGTAAGTTGCAGATTCTCTTACATCGACTGCTTCAATAGGACTGACGAGATGCAGCAAGGAATATCTACTTATCTTGCCATGGCTTATACAAAACATGCAGCGTCGGCCATGGCCGCAAATGACTTCCTGCGCTGTGCATTTGCAGCCGCGTAAGTCACTGATATTATCTAGCGGAATCGCTTAGCTAAATATCTCAGATTTCCGATCTTCACACCTGCCATGTATTATAACCTTGGTGTTGGATGGGCGAGCAGTATACCGGGATTCATATCTTTGGCTCTGATCCCAATTCCATTCATTCTCTACGGATATGGCGCAAGGATACGCAGTTGGAGTAAATATGCTGATTAATTGGAAGCTTTTCTACCCTTCTATCTACAGGTCGTTTGGATATACCGTAGGGCCGTATAAGAATTCTCTTTCAGTATTATTCTCATACTATCGGAAGCTAGTAGCAAAGAGGAATGGAATTGACGAGTGTGACTTATTCTCCGTAGAAATTTTTAGAATGCTGCTCTGGCTAAGCTGCTTGGCAAGACTAGTCGATATAGCTTTATGTATTCATATACTAGGAATGTGAGCATTTCCAAACAAGACAAATACCGCTCCCGTTGAGGATGTCAGGATATCAATTGAGCGACTCGGATACTATTTAATGTATGAAGACAACTTAAATTACACAAACTACATGGAACCATTAACTGCGTCATATATGCTCCGCAACTTGCGTGAACCGTCTGGCCTGTAATCCACCTAGCTTCCGGACTGCTCAAGAGCGCCACGATACCAGCGATATCATCTGGGAATCCTGGTCTTCCCATTGGACTCCATTGGGAGATCTTGGCATCGATTTCCTCTAATGTCATCCTGTCCCCATCCGGCAAATTTTTAGCCGCAGCCTCCGCGTACATGTCCGTCTTGAAACCTCCGGGAGCGATGCAGTTGACTATAATCTTACGGCTGCCGAAATCCCACGCGAGACATTTGACCATGCCCTGGATTGCCGCTTTGGAGGCTGAGTAAAGCGCGTGTTTTGGAATACCCTAAACATATAACCGGCAGTTCAGGGTCTGCTCCAGGGATGGAAAGATGGAACGGCCATACTTAAGCGCCGCATAGACTGAGGGTTAGGGCCAATTTGGAGCAAGGGGGGTGTTGCAGGGTCGGCTGACATACAAACGAGGGAGGGATGGAAGGGATGGAATTTTAGAGTTTGACCACTCTGAGCCAGCCGGCAGTTCACTCCCTACATATATAATGTGAAGTTCAGGGGGCTGAACCAAGCGACTTTGTATAGTAATGAGCCGCAAGGGCTAGGGTAAACGCTGCACCTTGCTCAGGGGGCCGGTCAGTATACACAGAGAGACGCGACTTTGCGTAATACTAGCGGAATGCCTGCGTCGCCCTCGGGCTCGCCGCTTCTCAAGGAGCAGGTTCGCCCATCGCACAGTGCTTCATCCTATATATTTATTTAGTTTGGACGTAGTCTTGGTGGAAACTAATTTACTGCTAATTATTATTATACCGAGCCATATCTAACTGCTTAACCAGACCGGGCTATAAGGCTGACTACTGCGTATAACGTATTATCCATGTTCGCGTTGATCATAAGGCGCATTAAAAAATGGCTGTCAACTAAATCACGGTGAAGGGGTGGCCAGGGGTCATCCCAGGGGTAAGGGTCAGGGTTAGGGTCAGGGTTAGGGTTAGGGTCAGGGTTAGGGTCAGGGTTAGGGTCAGGGTTAGGGTTAGGGTTAGGGTTAGGGTTAGGGTTAGGGTTTTGACTCCATCGCGCTCACAGGGCTCATAACCTGTGAAAAAAAACTGTGAGTGTGAATATGGACGATGAATATGACGTGGACGATAGAAGGGAGGCTGAGACTCTGATCTCTATATATCGACCAGTCTCACGACTATTCTAGTCTATATATACATGAACAACACCTCGAACCGAGGTGACAAACTAAACTCAGAACTCCCCGCTCGCCCACCAACACAGCCGAATGAACTTCCTCATTCGGCTAACTCAGAACACAGAGAGACACAAGATCAGAGCTCATGATCTTGTGAAGTGGAGCTACGGCAGAGCCGCTAGCCAGATCGGGTAGGAAAGTGGAGAGTGGCCAGCTCTCCGCAGACCCAACTCCAGG